>NC_092424.1:38972486-39295317 GCF_036169615.1 Heliangelus exortis
GATTAGATTAATATTTAAATATTATAGCTCAGATTTCTTACTTTTTCTTCAAATTACTATGCAGTGTAAAGTAGTATCCATTATAATAGCTGATAATCAAAGATGTTAACAATCTTAATAAAACCCAAAAACAACAGTTCCACAAACCCCCCTAGTTACTTGGTGGTTATGAAAGCTGTGCATAGGCTAATTAGCAAATTACTACAGAATAGAGCTTTTAACTATTAAAGATCACTTAGAAGGGAAAAATGCAAAATTTCAAGCTCTAGCTTACACGTTACTTGTTTGTCTGTTTTCTCAAACAGCATTTGGATTGTCTTTTTACCTATCATGCTGCAGAATATACCTATCCAGTGGTGTGCGGTACCTATCCAGTGTGTGGATTAAACTGGTTTCATTTCTGACAGACTAAATAGAACAGAATGTTCAAAAATACTTTGAGCTTCAGAACCATTAAATTTATACAGCTAAACAGTACTTGAAGTGCAGAGTCTGGGCCTGGCTCTGCAGCATAATGGCCAGTGGTTCTTATGCTCATAAAACTTGTCTTTGCTAAGCTTTGTTCATTACTTTTTGATATGCAGAAAACACTAAAAATGAGAATCAAGGTGTGTGGTTCTATGGAACTTCATGAAATACAACACAAAATTTTCTTAAATCTTTAAATGGTCACTAAGATATGTAGTTCCTGCCTAAGCCTGCTAAGGTGTGCAATGCTTAAGCCTGCTAAGGTATGCAACCCTGATGCGTTTTCTTTTCTTGTGCAGATAGTGACATTCAGGTACCAAAGAATTGCTTTCTGGAGTGTCTGCCCACTACTGGAATTCCAAATCACAGTGGAAAAAATACTTGTTATTTGTCAGAATAGTAACAGGTTTCTTTGAATTGGTTCCTGTCACTCATTTGTCTGCAAAAAAGCAGGTATCTCACTTGTACAGCACTGTACAATATAACAGGTACTTCTGGTTTGCCTGTTATGATTAGAAAATCAGCAATATCTGGTAGATGGAGCATGGAGTGCAGAAACGACCATCTTGCTATGCCTGAAGCTCAAAAAAATGCCTTTGTGAGCTTTTGTTGCTATTTTTGGCTGAAATAGTAACTTGAGACCACTACTGATACCATATATAACTGCTAAGTTATAATAGGATAACAGAAGGAAAAGAAACTAAAAAAAAAAGAAAGGAAAAGAAGAGGTGGCAGATTCACAGATTGTTTCTGTGGGGATCTTGTATGAATCAAGTGAGGTGTGCGTGGATAGAAAAAGTGATGTTATTCTCAGAAATAACACATTTAAATACCTACATAAGAGGGGAGCTTATTTCTCTGTTGGTTAGATTTGCACTTTGAAAGAAACACAGCATTGGAAGCTGTACCATGGTGTGATCTGAGAAGATACCTGTCTGGATATATCAGTCTGATGTTTTCTGTTTGATCATCAGGGGGTTTTGTATGGTCTCCAAGTGGTTTTCAAGCAGGGTTAGAAGCTGCTGGTTGCAGATAGGTTTTCTTGGTTTGATTTTTTTTGTTGTTGGTTTTGCTTTGTTGGGGTTGTGTGTTTGTTGTTTTTTGGGGGGTTTTCTGCTTGGTTTTGGATTTTTTTTATTGTTGTTTAATTTTTTTTTTTTTTTAGCTTCAGATGGCAGGAAAGCCTGTTGGTTTGAGTGCAAAATAAATGTTATGACTGTCAAGCCGTATTCTTTGCTTACTTTATAGGACCCCATTGCTGTCCTATACCTCTGGAGCCTTTAGGGCTCTTGTGGGGTTTTTTTTTAAGCTTCTTTCCCCTTAATCTATGAGGCTAGAAACTTGCATCAAAATATTTGCCTTTGCACACATGTATGTATGTATTTATTTCTCAAAAAAGACTGTTCTTTCTTGTAGAAACATTATTCCTTTTGCCAGTAGTGGTCCTAGAGGAGGGCAACTGATTACACCACCTCTGCAGACGTGAACAGCAGTAGCTGCAACAGCCTTATTGTTGTCAGCAGAGGGACTGTGAGTGGCAACATGGTGTTTGCACAATATTGCTCTGTTATGAAAATAGTTCATTTACTATATGAAACAGTTATGACAGTGAGAAACACTAATTCAACCCAGTAAATTTTTTCAGTTTGTCACTGCAAAGTGTTTGTCTCTGAGATATAATGAACTTTGTGTCATCATCTTAACTGTGAAAGAATAATAACATTTGAACTGCTTACAGGAAAGTTACTGAAACAAGTATTTGAGACTTTAATGTACAACTGAAAAATTCTTATTAGGCATCACTGTTGCTTAGGTTTCAGTATTATTCAGTGAAAAACCACAAAGTGTAACAACACATACAGTTACACGTACTATAATGTGAGTTAAGCAAATTAACTAGATTTACACTTTCATCAGTTCATGTGCATGATTTGGAAATGCATTAAAGTAACTTTGACTGTCATTGCTGTCTTGACTCATGTTAATAAAACTTTTTCAGAAGCTGGATGATGCTAATGGTTAGATTACAAGTGAATGGAACTATAAATTTGATCCCACAGCTTTATATTGTAAGTTACAAATCAGGTTTCAATTAGTGTAATTCTGTATATATTTATTTTGTGTCTAGCTCTACTAATATCTACAGTAGTTTACTAGTTTGAGCCTGTAGAGACATAGAGGTTTACTAAACTTGCAAGACATTTCATAATCTAGTATTTGGTTCTATCATAAGATAATTGGAAGAGCTATTGTATTGGAGTAGTTACTGTAATTCTTTTACCTAGACTTTAGCTGGTCAAAATATGTGAAATGCTTCTTAGTTGTTTTTCTTGTTCAAAAATAGATATTCTTACATAAAAACTGCAGTAACAATTTTTTCTTTTCAAAATGTAGCGATTATTTTCATAAGTTACCTGTCCCTGCACATTGCTGGCATGTGATGTGTTGGAAGATTTTTACATACACTGCCAGCAGCAGTTTGTAAGTTTGCTGCCTTATAGGTTAATGTAAATATGACAAAAATAAATTACTTTGTGGGGATGTAGAGATATGTGATGTGTTAGTAGCATTGCAAAGGCTGTTTTCTTTGTGGTTGATCCTGGATCACATCAGTGGGCTGCAGCTGTTCTTCACCCGTATTAAGTTTTCTCTCTCAATTTTTTTTCTTGTAGCAGACTTCATGTTATGGGAACTCTTCAATAAAGTCATTCTCTTGAGGGAAAATAACGTTATATATCATGTTTAAAAAATGGCTATTGTCTTTTTTATGCCAATTTAGGAATTAAAGTTGTGAAGTAGTAACAGTGGTTTTATTACTGGATGCATAGGAAATGCATAAACTCACTGATTTTTGTCTCACTTGCTTGGTTCACATCCTAAGTCCCATGCTTCTTACCTCACATAGGATATAAATGTTATATTTAAAGGTGTTAACAAGTTCTTTTCAAGAAAAAGTAAACTTGCTAAGTTTTCACAGGAGCATGTACTTGTTTAACTTTATTCTCTATAGCAAAACTTTGTAATGATTAAGTTTTCTTAGATTTAAAAAAAAAAAGCAGTAGGCATGCTGTGATCTGTGAGTAAAACACATCTTGTGTTTTTCACATGTTCTTCATAGGTTACTTTGTCTTGAATAAACATTAGCTGACTCTTAATTCTATTGTGGACAAAAAAGTTTCAAGTGTGGAATCATTGACACAATGAACAGATAGACTCTCCTATAAGCAACTGTTTAGGACACTGTTTTGTGTGAGTCCCTTGAAGATAATACTCTCATCAGGACATTTTTTTCGATGATTTGAGATCTTGACAGTCTCACCGTAAACACTCTGCTTGTGCTCTCAAAAGCTGCTTCTCTTTGCTGAGTGATGGTTGTAGTATTCCACCTCCTTTGCTCTAAATTTGTAACTGTTATTTACTTAATCTGTTTGCTATACAAAACAATTCTTTCTGTATGTAGATTGAATGCCAGAGTAGCCCACCTCAAACAGTGTTTTTTTAACTGAGTGTATTAATCAGGAGATGATGCCTGTCAGGAGTACATAACCAAAGACTAAGGTGTAATTTTGATGGTTGAAGATACCAAGCTCTTTGGACATGTGTACATTTTTCCCACAGTCTGGTCCTTGGGCTTATTCTCTGATATCTACAACCCTGTGATGCTCCATAGGGCTTTTGTTTGGTTGTTTGTTTTTGTTTCTTTTTTATTCTTGGAAATGAGACATGAGGGATCTTTTGGTTTTTTCCTTCTGTATTAGCAGTCTTTGAGGAACACTGTTTGTAAACTCACTTTGTCTTTAAGGCGAAGGATGCAATTGTGTGACAAGTAACAAAGGGGGATTCATGGAGTAGGTTGCTGTGTTAATTAGGACTTAAAAGTGGTGGCAAGAACAAGAAGCCAGTCTGTGAGTATCTCCAAGACAGAGCTCTAGATCTGCTTATGTGAGTTCATGCGATGTTGTGCCCAAACCAGTCTGTGCTCTAAACTCAGTATACTGGAAGCACAGAGATGAGACAGTCAGCAGGCTGCACTGGAGCCAGTTTGGGTTGGGTTTATTTATTAGTTCTTGCTTTGTGCCAGATCTAGGCTGGCTTCAGCCAGAGCCACTCAGTTTTCTGTTCTGGGCTTGTTCGTGCTTCCAGTAAAGTAAATGTTATCCATGGAGACTGAGCTGCCTTTGTCTGAAGCCAGCATAGGTCTGATGTCTTACCAGCTCCAGTTCTCCACCACGTGAAAGCAGCTAGATTGATTCCAGCCATAAATTGCCTCTAGAAGCTGTGTATGTTTGTTCATGTAGTTCTGCACCAGACCTACTAAGTCCAACTGGATTTATAGTTGAGTTTTGTATGGAGCCGCCTAATGCTTGCATCTTGTGGTAATCACCTAAATTTAGGTAATTAAAATTGTTCTGTTACAGCTTTTAAATTAGTTTGGTTTTCATTTGTTTTGTTTTTTTTCTAACTTGGTAACACATTTAAACTTAACTGGTGCTTTGTTGGACCTGTTCTAGCTGGTTCATCTGCTCCCTTGTCAATGAGGAAAAATGTCAACAAATGGGAGGCACAGTAGCAGAATTACTATTGTATACATGCAGAAGGTATCACCAGTGTGTTTTGTTGTCCAAGAAAACTGTTATCCAATAAACATACACGAAACCTTGAAATATTATAGAAATTGTTATTAGGAGTCAAATGAGCAGTCACCCTGTCAAAAAAAGTGCAGGTAAATTTCCATATTCCTGTGTTGACAAAAGGCTTAAATCAGATGGAGTAAATAGCAGACTACACCATTCATAGGAGTTACTGTGGCATTCGCTGAAGATGTTCTTGATTTGAAGAGAGTTGCATCCTTTTGTGTGAGAATGATTAGTAAGTGGGTTCTTTGAGAGAGAACTCAGGACCTGAATAAAGATGACAAGTCAGAGACAGTTTCACTGTTTGTTTTCATATTTCTCTTTCTTCTTTCTGTACATAACCTTTTTTGGTTTATGACTTCATGCAGTAGAAATTTCAGGAGAGCTGTGACAAAAGCTGCTGATGTAATTGAATTGTTGTGTGACTCTGTCACTCCATTTAAAAAAAGAAATGTTTATTTTGATTTGGCTCTGATGGTGTAAAATAATGACAGTTTCTTCATATTGATAACTATATTTGACTATTCCCAAACTTAATATTTCTTCAGGTTGTGGAGAGCACCTTGTCCGAACCATACTGGCCAGAGAATGTTCATGTGCTTTGCAAACAGAAGATGCCCACCAAGCTCTCCTAGAGACTATGCAAAACAAGTTTATTGGTAAGTATATGGTGCTAATTACTATGCTAATTTCATACTATTGTTTAAAATGCAATTGAATAAAATTAAGATACTTATTTTTGTCATTTCCTGTTGAAGCCTTATGTTGCAGTTGGCTTGAAAGTCAGTGTTGTGTTACATCTAAAAAATGTTAAATCAAACTAGAGAAGAATATTTTAGGAAATCTAAAGGAACTCTTGGAAATATCTCAATTGTTATGTGAGTCATAGAATACCCAGAGAGGTTTGAAGAAAGAATTTCCTGCCTGAATCACTGACTGTGGTGTACAATTGCATATTTTAGAATTGGTGGTTTAGGAGCATTAATAAAAACTATTCATCATGTTAACTCTTTTAAATATAATAGACCTCAAAACCACTGCATGTTCTAATTAAATGTTTTGGACAAACAGATCCTGGTTTGCTATTTACACGATGAAGTTAATTTCTTGAAAAAGTGAAGTAGACTTCATTCAAGGCTATTTGTAAAGTAAAAACATTTTTTCCTTGATTTAAGAGGATTACACATAACTAGTTTTACATGTTTAATTTCTTGTGAATATTGATCTTCTTTTCTTTCTTCAAGTTATAACCAAAATACGAATGTGGAATTTATGTAAGCCTGTAAGCCTGAACTTTTGAAGATAGCATATATTCCAATGAGGCTTCTGACATAAATGTTGACTTGTACTGTCTCTATAGCCTTTAAAATTTTTGAAGCTTTAAAATTCATAGATGTATTTGACCTTCAAAATTTCTTTTGGTCAACCCCAAACTGTGTTCCCAAAGTTCATTTTTTCTGATATTTTAATTATAAGTGAATGGGGAACATATGCATACCTTTTGGGGATGGAGGAACCTTTGTCTTTGCTCTGGGCAAGCAATGTGATGCAGTTTCTTTATTTCTGCTTATAATGTTGAATCCAAATTGAACTCTGCTTCTGACAATATTCCATTTGATTGACTGCGGTGAAGTCACCGGACTTTATAATCTACTGCTGTATTACAGTAACTTCTAGGGGCTGTGAAAATGCAGGAAAAAGTAATCCCAGTATATTCCCCTGAGGTGATAATCCAAGCAGATGAAAAGATAGCTTTTTATATTTACTCACTTACTCTGATGCATAGTTGCACAAATTCAGATGTTTATTTACAGAAGAGAAGCCTTTAGGAAGGATGCTTGTGATAGCTTCTCTAATTTGTAGCATTACTCTGAAGGTGTTATATACCTTCTGCTGGTGGTCTCAGGTGAGGCCAATCAGCTGATAAGGGGGCGGCACCCAGCACTGCCGGGAGGGATATAAAGAGCTGCGTGGAGCGCCATCGACCCAGAGCATGGCAAACAGGAGCAGGCAAACATGAACGTGGCACAGCAGTTAGCGAGGCAGTTCATGCAGGCAGGGCAAGCAGGAGGGGCACAGCCACCTCCCAGCGCTCTTGAAGGAGCAATGGTCTCCAAAAAAGCAAAACCTGGTGCTGTTTAGATGCAGGGTGTGTCCACACAGACGGAACCCTTGAAGAGGGACAGCAAGAGGGACGTAGCTGTTCAGGCCTCTGGCTGTGTAGAGTGTCTGAGCCTCGTGTTAGCACCAGAGGACAGTGTGAGTGGGGTCTGTGTGTGATGCCAGCAAGTGAGTGACTTGTTCTGAGGGGAACTGAGGGCCCTATATGTCGACCAGACCCATCCCACAGGGAGGTCTGCTGCCTTCCTGGGGCCTGGGTGAGGGATATTAGTAGGAGACTCCCCCAGCTAATTCAGCCCTCTGGCTATTATCCACTGTTGGTAGTCCAGGCTGGCAGTGATGACATTAATGGAAGAAGTACTAAGACAATTAAAAAGGACTTCAAGGCACTGGGTTGTTTAGTTGATGGGTCAGGAGCACAGGTGGTGTTTGCCTCAATTCCTGCAGTAGCAGAGATGAATGAGGAGAGGAGTGGGAAAACCTATTATATCAATAGGTGGCTAAGGGATTGGTGCCACCGGTGGAACTTTGGGTTTTTTGAGCATGGGCCAAATTTTATCAAACCTAGTCTCTTCAAACCAGATGGGCTTCATCTATCTAGCAAGGGCAAAAGGACTCTAGCCCTAAAGTTGGCTGGGCTGATAAGGAGGGCTTTAAACTAGGTTTGAAGGGGGATGGGGTCGAAACCGGGCTCTCCAGAAAGGAGCCCAAGGGTGGACAGCCCAAGTTAAGAGCCAAATCAGCAGCCCAGCTGAAGTGCATGTACACCAATGCACCCAGCATGGGCAACAAACAGGAGGAGCTGGAAGCCATCGTGCAGTAGGAAAGCTACGATATAGTCGCTATCAGGGAAATGTGGTGGGATGACTCCCATGACTGGAGTGCTGCCATGGGTGGCTACAGGCTCTTCAGAAGGGACAGGCAGGGAAGGAGAGGTGGAGGGGTAGCTCTATATGTTAGAGTCTCTTGACTCTAAAGTTGAAGTCAGTAATGATAAGGTTGAGTGCCTGTGGATCAGAATCAGAGGGAAGGCCAACAAGGCTGATGTCCTGGTGGGAGTCTGTTACAGACCACCCAATCAGGATGATGAGGGTGATGAATTATTCTACAAGCAGCTGGCGGATGTTTCAAAATCGTCAGCCCTTGTTCTCGTGGGTGACTTTAACCTGCCAGACGTCTGCTGGGAACTCCACACAGCAGAGAGGAGGCAGTCTAGGAAATACATAGAGTGTATAGAGGATAATTTCCTGCTCCAGCTGGTAAATGAGCCTACCAGGAATAGAGCCCCACTTGACCTTGTTTTCACAAACAGAAAGGGGCTGGTGAGAGATGTGGTCGGTGGACGTCTGGGACTCAGTGATCACGAAATAATAGAGTTTTCAATACTCAGGGATGCAAGGAGGGTGTCAGTAAAGCCTCTACATTGGACTTTTGGAGGGCAGATTTTGGCCTATTCAGAAGAGTGATTCAGAGTGTACCCACGGAAACAGCCCTTGAAAACAAAGGCGTCCGGGAGGGATGGACGTACTTCAAGAAGCAAGTTTTGAAAGCACAGGAGCAGGCTGTCCCGGTGTGCCGAAAGGTGAGCCGGCAGGGGAGACAACTGGTCTGGCTGAACAGGGAGATTTTGAAAGAAATTAGGGTAAAGAAGAGAGCCTACCGATTATGGAAAAAAGGGCTACAAGTCCTATGAGGGGAGGCTGAGGGAACTGGGGCTGTTCAGTCTGGAGAAGAGGAGGCTCAGGGGAGACCTCATCACTCTCTACAACTCCCTGAAAGGAGGGTGTAGCCAGGGGGGGGGTGGTCTCTTTTCCCAGGCAACTCTCAGCAAGACAAGAGGGCACGGTCTCAAGTTGTGCCGGGGGAGTATTAGGTTGGATACTAGAAAGAATTTCTTTACGGAGAGGGTGATCAAACACTGGAATGGGCTGCCCAGGGAAGTAGTGCATTCTCCATCCCTGGAGATATTTAAAAAAGAGACTGGATGTGGCACTTAGTGTCATGGTCTAGTAACTGTGGTGGTAGTGGATCAAGGGTTGGAGTTGATGATCTCTGAGGTCCCTTACCACCCAGCTGATTCTATGATTCTATGATATAGGAACACCTAAATACGTGACTTCAGGAAAGTCAGATCTTTAGTTCATACTCTCAATATTTATTGTGCTGTTTCTAGTAGGAATACTAAAACCAAGCACAAATTCTACATATCTGTATGGAATTTAGCGTTAGTACGTATACACACAAAAAATAGAAAACTACTGCCAAAGTAGATCATAGAAATTACTTGTGATTGACAGACCACTGGAACAAGCTGCTCATTGAGGTTGTAGAGTCTCCTTCTCTGGAGACATTCAAAACCTGCCTGGATGCATTCCTGTGTGACCTGCACAAGGTGATCCTGCTCTGGCAGGGAGATTGGACTTGATGATCTTTTGAGGTCCCTTCCAGCCTCTAACATTCTGTGATCCTGTGAAATTGGCTGTTAAAAGACAAAAAAACTTGGGAGGTTTTTAGTTGAAGTATCTCCTGTAAGTTACTTCAGGTTTTCTGGGTTTTCTTTTTTCTTTCTGGTTACTGCTACCGAATTCTTTGCTTGCTGTTTGGTCCAAATGTATTTTGCCACCAGTTTGCATAGCAGATGCTTTTACTTTAAATGTTAACTAGCTGGTATGTGATATATACATTGTATACTTTACTGAAAATGTGAAAATGTTTGTATTGTCTTAAGAACACATTGAATGTTGCTAATGGTTTTGTTCTACCTGAAACTGTATATTGCAGAGAAGGAGAAATTGTACAGAGATATCAGGCTTACAGTCTGTCATACTGCCTTGGGATAGCGGACTAAAGCCAGTAAGACAAGGGAAAATGAAAAGAATTAGTTTCAAATCAATGCTTTTCATTATAGGAAAATGTGAAAAGAATTGTTTTATCATTCCTTTTTAAAGATTCATGTTTTAATTAGGGATAGGTCTGTCTTGCAGTTTCAGAAATATATCACTGCAAGTTTTTGTTGGCTGGCAGCAGTTACTAGTGTTACCTTCTCAGTTGTACTTTGAGGTAGTGCTAACATGGAATAAAATAAATAAATAAATAAATAAGTAAAATCCAGATTAGTCTTGCTTTTTCCCTAGAATCACAGCGTGGTTTTAGGTTGGGAGGGATGATCTAATTCCAACTCCTCTGCATGGCTGGGGACATTTCCCACTTGCCCAGGTTGCTCCAAGCCCTCTCCAACCTAGCCTTGAACACTTGCAGTGAGGGGTTATCCACAGCCTCCCTGGGCAACCTGTGCCAGTGCCTAAGCAACCTTGTAGTAAGGAATTACTACATGCCCTTCTAAAAAGTTCTTCCCTAACTTCGTTGTAGTCACTCTTCAGGTATGGCAAGGCCACTACATGTGGCATGATATTGACTAAGTTTGTAGCCAGTAGCAATCTTACAATGTAGTGCAGCGGTTGAAAAAAAAGCATTACACTTAAAACACTAGGCTTATATTAAATAGGTTATTTTAATCTGAATTTTCATAGATGCTGATGTGCTAGTTGATATCTCAGGATGTATGGTGTGATGATACAGGAGTTCTTACTGGTGCAAAACAATATGATAAAACCAGCTAATAGCCTCCCTGCTGATGGTGTGGATTCTTTCCTTGCTGCTCTTTCTAAAGCTCTATTCTGTGGTCATGTCAGACTTTGGCCAGAATTTTAATGGACCAATGCCAAAAAAAAAAAAAAAAAAAAAAGTTTTAACAAAGCAGAGCTAGAATCTAGAATGTTTTGTCAGAAGTCAAAATGTGCATTACTTGTGTTGGAGGGATGAACAGCTGATTTTGGCAGTTGCCATCAGATTGGTGCTTCCTGTTTACAGAACTCTCCAAGTCTCCACAGAGCCCTGGGAATCCTTCCAGCTAGGGAATGCCTGGCTTAAACAGTGAGTGCTGTTTAAACAGCAGGTGATGAGCAAACTAATGGCAGATGTGCTTTGCTCCTTCTGTATCAAAGCCAGCTTACTGTGGCTTATGGACAGCTATGGTTGAATTGGAGGTGAGAAAAATTAAATGTAGACTTTTTGGTAAATCGGATGGGCTTGATAGTCCTTGATAGTCGAAGAGTGCTAAAGGCTTGGTATGCAGTCAAAGAATAGTGTTCTGTAAACACTAATACCTTCCAAACAGAAGAAGAGAGGATTTTGTTACTCATTTTTCCTTTCAAATGTGGCCAAGTTTGTGGAATGTAGACTTAGAGTAAATGTTTGTGTCATCTCACTGGCAGGAAGTCTGGGCTTTTAACAATGGCAGTGCTACGAATTGTACTTTAAAGCTTTTCATGAAGTATTAGAAAATAATGAGCTGAAAGACATAGCTGGAATCCAGTATTTGTTCTTAGCGGAAATATATTTGTCTGTTCTTAAGTTCTGCTTCAGTTCACAAATGAGCAATGTCTGCAGAAAGGTGATAGCAGAAGGATAATGCTGACACTTTCTCTTTTTGAAATTTCATGTCAAATAACTCTTAGGAGCAAGAGTGTGGACAGTTAGGAATGGTAGAATAGATTGGTAACAATTGTGAGTTACACTGGGTGGTGGAAAAAGCCCCTCATACTTAAACAGTTCCAAGACTGCCAGTGCCTGTTTTGTCACTTGATACTGAGGTGCTGCAGATCTAAGCTTATGGTATCCTTTGTGGTTTTGTAACAGAGGAAGGATGCTAAGGAAGATCTGTTATGTAATCTCAATGACACAGAGCAAAAGATTTGAGAAGAAGCAAAATCTCAAAAAGATTTGAGATTTTGAAGCGATCCTGAAGTTTCAGATATTACATCCACTGCAAGTTTCACAAGTTTGCATTTGATGGCAGGTAGAATTGAATAGGCCTATTCATTCATGTACAGTAAAACCAGCTGAAAAACTAACAAAACATGGTGATGTTACACAGGGTTTTGTCTAGGTCCTGACTGTGTCTCTCCTTATCAAAAACATTGGGATTTTACTGGACAGCAGTATCCCCAGTTATTTAATTTCTCAAAATCTGACCTGTAAAGTTTGAAAGTACAGGTGCTTTTCCTTGCAGCTTCTTTAAAAATTCCAAACACATAGGACAAGAGGAAATGGGTTCAAGTTGTGCCAGGGGAGGTTCAGATTGGGTAATGGGAAAAATTTATTCACAGAAAGAGTGGTGAAGCACTGGAACAGGTTGCTCAGGGGCGTGGTGGAGTCACCATCCCTGGAGATGTTAAAAAACGAGTAGATGATTATGGTGGTGTGGGACTGACAGCTGGATTTGATGATTGGAAAGGTCCTTTCCAACCTTGATGATTCTGTGGTTCTATGATTTTCTATCTTTTAAATTACTTACGATAAAATATAAAGATCTATTCAGACAGCTTGGCTTAAACATTTAATAAGCAATGTTGAATGACATTAAAAGCAGCCTTCATTTAGTGCTTACATATTCCTCTAATGTTCATTGAAATTGTTAGCTTGAAGCATAGTGGGATACTCAGCAGAAGCAGAGAGGCTCACAGCTTCACTTTAAACACATTCTGTATACCAGCTCACACAGGCCAGTGGCATAGGTGATCTGTATGTTATTGACCTGGAAAAAAAAATGAACTAATTTTCACTCATATTACAGCAAGGGAATATTTAGAAGTGTTCAGCTGCATTCTGTTAAACTGGGGGATGCTCAAGCACTTAATTGGTTACACCAGACCACAGTCAGTATTTAGCCCAAAGTTCTGAAGACTGTGGAATCCGATGTAAACAATGAAGGTGGTAATGGTTTCTCTGTTGTGGAAGAATATGCATGTAAAACATCTGATGAGCAGCTGGTTAGTCCTTCAGCTGGGTAAGCATAAATAAAACACTTATTTTACAGTTTAGTATTGAATCTGTGCTAATTTCTCCAGTATCTGCAAATTGGAAAAAGGCACAGGATCAGAAATGATCTACGCTTATTGATCACTTGCTTTGGAGTAGGCAACCGTCATTATGGGTGGAGTTTTTTTGCAAAAGACAGAAGTAAAAATATTCTTCATGGCAGATTAATAACATACAAAATATGTAATTAGAAACTTGGTAATGCTTTCTATATGTCAGGTAGCATTAACAGAATGGTTGGACTTTGAATGAGGGAAATGTGTTTTGTAAAATATAATTTCGTGACTTTGGGAGCTGAGGGTTAAGCCAAAACTACTGAAAGATGATTCTTTTTTCTACCCCTTTTTTCTGGTGTGACCAGTCACTACTAATAGACTGTGTTAATGCTGTAGGTGAAGTTCAGCTTTGGATTTTTTCATGAAAAATTCTTCTGTGTTAAGCCAGTTTAACTGGGAAAGACCAATGAGTTTCATGAGGCTAAGAATGGTATTAAAAGCCATACGTTTTGTAGTTTTGTCATTAGCAAGCTGTTAGATCAAACATTTGTCTGGCAATTCTACTTTATTGCAGTACAAACATAATTTTGGGCTAATAGGCATATATTATTTTTACTGAATTTTTTGTTATACAGATCTGTCATTCTTATGAGTACTCAGCAAGAATTGCATAGGAGTATGGGAGTCTAATTAATTTTTCCTTCTAATGAGAAACCACTATGTCTTTAATAGCCATGGCTGTATATTTGTTGTACCTTTTATCTTCCTGTTTAAGTATTGATTAAATAAAATGTGTATTAAAGACCCATTACATACACTGTTATTTTCATAAAGAAGTCTGCACTATTATTTCTTTTCTCAATGACTTGGCTGTATCAAAATGATTTTAAAACTTAAATTAATGAAATACGTTCCTATCCTTGGAATTCACAGTGTTTTGGGAACACGCAAATTAATTCCTGTGCACAGGATATGGATTATGTTTGAAAATAAAGTATAATAATACTTGGTAACATTATTTTTACAGATTTACTAACAGAGGGATGACATTCAGCTGTTTAGAATCTTGCTTATTCAGACTCTATTGCTGTGTTAAAACACACTCTTTAGTATAATTGTAATCTTCAGTAATAAGTCTGCATATCCAGAAATACCTTTGTTTGGAAGAAATATTAATATATTTGAATCCCTCTTTAAACTTTTTTGCAAATTGCTTTAATTGGAGAATACTTTCTCTCTTTTAAAGACTGTTGTTCAGTGTGGATTTATTTGGCTTAGAGTCTGATTTTTAGGGGAGGAGAAATAATCTCTGAATTTACTGTAGTGTAGAATGCCGTGATGTTATTACTGTAGGCAACATTTTTTGTTGCCACCATTTAGAGGCTGATTCTCCACAACTTAGGCAGTGCAGTATTATGGAGGTATGTACTACATTGTTGCTCATTTTGCACTGAAATGGTTTAGCTGAAATTGCTGGTGAAAGCAATTGGAATGGATGAGGGTTTAATGAGGCAATTTGCTTCTGACGACTCTAGATGGCAACATTCAGTAGAAGTGGGGAAAGACATGGCCGGTGGAAATGGTGTGGGTGAAAAGATGAATAAATAGCTGCAGGGTGTTTGTGTCCTCATTTGCTGTTTTTGTTTGGAGGTGAGAAGAAGGGATATGGTCTTGTTTCAGACTTTTTCTCCTTTCCAGAATAACATTCATTCTGCAGCTGATGGTAAAATGGCATAGAAGATTAAATAATGGTTCTGTGTTGTTCTTTAAAAAAAACACAAAATCTTCAGCAGCACAGCTGAAAATACTAAGTCTCAGTAATTTCTTGAGTTGCAACTCAATTTTGGCTCAATCGCTATGGCTCAATTGCTACAGTTCTGAAGCTTGGCTGGCTGCAAGGAGAAAGCCAAAGTGATCCCATTATTTTCATTGTTGTGTTATTGTGTATTGCTCAAGGAGCTACAAATTAGGAGAGCCTGTAGTTCTGGGTTGTGATGTGCACTACTGGGCAAGTAATACCGTGTTTCCAACTGTAGGACACGTAATGCATCCCATCTTTTTAATTTTGTTTGTGTAACAAACTTTTCAGATACTTGCTGATTTAATTCAAATTACCTACATCCACTACAAGTCACACTAAGCCATTTTATTAATCTCTATATCATCCCAGTACTACTATTATGGTCAATTCTTACGAAGCAGTGAGACCTGGTCTTGTTTGACATAATCAGTATTGGTCCTTAGTCAAAGGGCTCAACTTGTGTTATTACAGAAGTCATCTTCTTGCTTATCTGGTGTGTTTTTTGAGTACTGAAATTAAAAGTATACTTCATCATACTTTTACCACATGCAGCACTGTTAAATTAATCATCTTGACTTACCTAGTTGGGATAACAGTTGAGTGGTGATGTACTTCAGCAAAGGCTGATTTAATACTATCACTTTTCTAGCATTTGAGTGTTTATTGTGGACTTCAAAACCTTTGAATGGTAATCAAGCTTCCATGGTGCATAATCATTGAAGGATTAAATTGATTCAGAAAACAATTTTGTAACATGGACAGCATGTTTAAAGTTGATAAATAAATGCTATGTACCCTGGCAGAACTGGGATTCACATGAGCATAGTTGTGCATGTATAGGTAGAACATTTCTTCAGAGTTTGTCTTGTGGGTTTAAAACTCAAGTTTTAAATTGATTTTTCAAATCCCTTTTTGAAATCACCTTAGAAAACACATACTTGTAGTGGTTACTTTTCTCATTCAGTACTCCACTGAAGAAGGTGAATGTTTTGTTCTTTACAGGAAATCCCTGCATAAATGAAAAAAATTCTGATGAAAATACAGTGTTGCGTGTTTTGCTGCAAACTATTCACATGGAAAGAAATATACTGGCAAGTCTTCTTTTAAAATTTAAAAAGAGAGAGCCTAGCACGTGCAAGTTATTGAGATTATTGAAAATTTCATCAGTAATGATGGGACATTGGTTTATTTACTGACTTTTCTTTCATCTACTCTTTCCTGAGTATGGGAGAAAGAAAAACACTAAAAAAAGAAGAAAAAAGTGAGTGATTAACCCAGTGTAAGCATTTCTAGCACCAGATGTTAGTGGCATCAAGTCTATAATCAGTAGTTGCTGTCTGGTTTTATTTGCATTCATACAGTCTTAGTGTTTTAGTATGGCCTTAAGTATGCTATCTGCTTTAAATCCTGTTTTCTGACTGAGATCTGCTGAAGTAAAACATTTTAAACCATTCTTATTAAAGAGTTTATTGGTATTTTTGACTAGAACCTGGAAAACTTTCACAGGTCTCAAAAGAGGAGGAGAGATGCTGCTTATTAAAAACAAAAGCAAACCCCAAAACTTTTTGTCTGTTTGCAAAGACTTTTCACCACAGCATGGCCTTAATAATTCATGCAAGTGAGTATAAGATCAGGTCTGCAGAGCTAGTTACCTAGTTCAGGTTAAGACATTGTCTTTGAAGTACCTGAGCTTCTGAAGTAGAGATTGTATTTCTCCTATGAAGAAAACTACTTCTTTTGTTCATTTGCTTGCAGAAATCATACCACATACTTAGCCAGCCTTTGGTTAATACAGTCAAAGTATATACTTATTTTTCTTGAAAAGCATGGAGTAAAAGATTTTGGTTTGGTAGAACTCCTTGCAACTTCCCAAGTCTTGCGTTTCTGTTTTAACCAAACATTTTCTTGTTTTGTTATATATTTGTGCTATGATTGGCACAAACCCCTGTGATTCTTGGTTCACAGGGGTTTGGTTGCAGTCAATGAGTAATCCAGTGTAATTGGTACCTAGTAATGGTTATTGTATGAGGCAAGTGGCACTTTGAAGATAATATCAGTTAGTATCAGATCAGATAATTTATTACTGTTTGTTAAGCACACCATGTTTATTATTTCCCTATAACACGGGCTTCTGTTGTAATGATGATCTTGTAGCAAATTTGAAGGTAGCTGCTCTTATGTTGAGAAATCATGGTGAAGCTTTTAGTTTTCCCTACAGTAGAGCTTGAGATGGAGTCTTATTTGGGCTTATTTTATTGTTGTTTGCATTATAATTTTAATCATACCAAGAGCTGTGAGCAAATTGAAGGAGGCTGATGAGTAGATAGATCCACTCTAAACTTCCTTTGGCCAGCAAATGCTTTAACAGAATCTGTTACACTAGATGTTGTATGCTCATTTATTTAAAAGAAAATAATTGAAAAGAAATAGATGAAATGCCTGTTACAATTGCAGGTTTGATTTTAAATCACTGTGTATTGCAAATGTGCGATTAGGGTCTACTTGGGTTTAAGTGCAAGAACTTGGTTAATTTTGTGGCTCAAGACATTTTAAATCATACCATTGTTTCCACATTTAAAACTATAGGAATCTCATTTCAAATTACAAACCAGAAAAAGAATACTTAGTCTTGATTCCCTTCCAACCCAAACTGTTCTATGATTCAGCTAACTTTTAAAAACTTTTCCAGCTTCTGATAGAACATATTTTGTATCATATGTCTTAAATTAACAACAGAAAAGCCACTTTAAAAAGTAGGATGTGTTTTGGCTTTTCTGCTAATATTCATAAAACAGCAAGAAAGACAGTCTGTAGCATTTTGATGTCTCTTTACAGAATGCTTTAAATTGGGAAAATTAATAAATTGTAAAAGTGACCCAAATTTTCTTGATATTTTTCATATATGGCCATCTTGTTTGTTAATTATGATACAGAAAGAACGAAATATTGAGATACAATTTTTTTTTCAACTTCACACTCAGTTTTTCATTATTATTTCTTCATTGATCCAAAACCAAATAGGTTTACACTCAGAAATATATTTCTCTTTTTTTTTTTCTCTGTTCCATGTAACACTTTTTCCTTTTTGGTTATTGGTAGCTTAGTAGATTAGTATTAAGACAGTTACTTCTTAGAAACACTTGAAAAAATAAAACTTGCTTTTTTAAAAGCATTGGATGACCTGTCACTCTTTTCAATGTTTAGTGACAAGATTAAAGGGAGAAGGCAGAAAAATGAAATTTAAAAAATATACCAAATGAACCATTCCTGTTGCAAATAATTCCCCCCAATCATTTTACCCAGGTTCACCTTTTCTAGCCAATGAAGATGGTGTACTTGGAGGTGTGATAGTTCTTCGGTCATGCAGGTGTTCAGCGGAGCCTGAATCATCACAAGGAAAGCCAACTTTACTAGGTAAGAGATTCTTATTCCTTTTCACTTGAAGTAGGTGCTAACTCAAAGTGAAAGATGAAATAAAAATTATTTGTTCCAGAGCCACAGAGAATAAAAAAAAAAAAAAATAAAAAAAGAATTGAAATTGTTTGAGATGGTACAACTCTACAAAGTGAAAGCAGTATTAGCCTTGTTCTCCAAAACTGCAGGAAGAGCATTCTCTCTTACTTGCCATTTCTGAGCACAGTTGTGATCCAGAGGGTTGTGTAGGTTCCTTCTAAAACCATGGTGTAGCAGCAATGGGGTTGTAGTGAGATGGGTTATGCTCCTCAGAGAAAGAGCCACATTTTTAGCTAGGGGAATATGCATATGTCTATTTACTGCTTCTCAGTGGTTCTTTGTAGGACAAAAGGTAAAAATTTGGAGGATAGACTTACAATTTGGAAGGGAAGTTTTTTTTTTTTTAAATAAAGGGGTATATAAATTGCTACAGCAAGCCTCTTGCACCATCTCCTTTCCTGTGGTGTTCCTCAGCTGTGGGCATGTGTGTCTGGTCATGCTATGTGATCATGTATTGGATTGCTTGGACCTATCTTATATAAACTTACGTTATACTACCAGAAATCAAATTTCTTTTCCTTTGTATAATCCTCTTCGTATAATGTCAGTAGCATTACAGATTTGAACTTTGTCTTTTAAGGTCTGACTTGACAAGTCTGATCACGTCATTAAACTTTGTGTATTAAGGAGCTCAGAGCATCTTACCTGGTAATTTTTGAATTGCATTTTTTTTTAATCTCTAGGTTATTGTTTAGAAAAAAATCTAAACTTTTGTTTTAATTTATTACTACTTTTGTCCCTCTAAGTTCTACCATTGTATCAGCAGAGTTTGCCTGGAGCAAACTGTAGCACTGAGCATGTGCTAAAGGTGAGCAAGACTATATTTTATTAATGATGGGTTAACCCACACAAACTCAGTGACTTCCAGGCTGCCTGGGTGAAATTATTACAGATGCACAGGATGAGCTGTATGTTACCTTCCAGTTTTGTTCTTGTATCACACCTTGCTGGTTTGCATTAGAATAGTATTTAAATATCACATACCACTTTGTGTTGCTTGGCTTGAGCCTGATCATATCCCCCTTCCAAGTCATTAATTCTAGTAGGGAATTTTGCTGAATACAGTTAATAGCATTCATGTTTTTCTGTCCAGCAGTTGAAGTTTGTGTGTTCTCAGCTTTTAGTCAACATCTCATTCGTAAGACAAAGAACCAGAGGTTTGGGACATCAATCCCTACAATTCTGATCATGGTTCTGGGATTATCCTGATGGACAGCAAAGGAAATTGGGAAGGCTTGGATAGGAAACAGTTTTAGAAATAGCTTTTGTATGTTACATTTTTTTGACTTACTACTTAAATAGCTTGCCTATTTGAATAAAAAGACTATAACATAGACTTGGACAATCATCTTATTCTTGACTTTGAACATCAAGACTGTCTAATTGTGATACCAGAATCAGGGCATAGGTTGCTAAACAACAGAGAATGTTGCAAGTTTGGTTGACAGTCCTCAGATTTAAGAATGCAAGAATTCTAACATTATTGATCTACTATAAAACATATATTCTAACCCTAAAAAGCAGTTAAGAAAATGAAAATACAAGTTTGATTAAGTAAGAACAAACAAGATCTACTTAGACTTCAATTTCTCTTGTTTGGAAGTGAGAGAAATATTTCTTTTCATTTAATGTTCGCCATTCATGTAAGGAAACACATTCCTATTCAAGAAGATTTGGTATTCTTCCCTCAAAAATTCCTTAGGAAAATCCCTATATTGTATAGAGTAAATAAAGACTATTTATCTTTGATTTTTTTGTTTTTTTGTTTTTTTACACTGAAATAAGATGTACGTAGCACAGCTAATGAAGCTAAAGATAAATTTTCTGTAATGCAGAAATTTCTGGCCTTATAGTGTAGGCTGATTTAATGTAAAATTAAACATAGGTAGCATTTGTATTGTTTGGGTTGAAGATAAGTTGTATAATACTGAAGACTTCAGTGTAGAGTAATGAAATTCTGTGTCTTTACTGCAGGGATTATCTTTAATGTTTTGGGTTTTTTAAACTATTGAATCAAATTGCAAGAAAGTGATTTATTAAATGGTTGAAAATATGTGAACTGTTTCCAGATCAGCATGTAATTTAGTTTTTTCATTGTAACTGAAATACTTGTAGTAGCTAGCAATAACCACCTCTTACACTAGTACATGCTACCTCTGGTGAACAATGTAGAATGAAGAAATTATTAAAAACTTAAAAGAATATGCCTAGAGTTATGAAAGGCGCAGAAATAATATTTTGAGGGTATTTGGCAAGAACTGTTGCCCAAAACTTGTCAAAATTTAAAGATAAGATTAAATATGTTTGCAAAAAATAAATTATCTAACTTACAGTTGAATTTTTAGGGTGTTAGGGAGGGGTTGGCCTCATCAAATGTGGTTATGTTGCACTGAATATGCTTTGCTCCCTTAAAGCTTTTGACTAACCTCTGGCAGTATCAGTCATTATTATGAGGGAGCAAAGCACATACCTAAATGAAGTTAATTTTTCTTTTATGATGATATCTACATATCTGTCAGAATCTTCAGTTCTTGATGGGATTGTCTGAACTTTGATCTTCTGCTCTGGCTTAATTGCTATGCAAGGATTAATGGTTCAAAGGATATGCATACTCAGCATGCTGTGACCTTTGTCAACCATATTAAAGGAGCGTGAGGAGTAGGAATGAATAAGAGTTTTAAAACCATCTAATGATGGTTCTTGCAGCATGTGAAAGTCTCTAAAGAAATGTCTGGAAATAGCTTTTCATGGCATCTTGTGTAACTCATGTAAGACTCCTGTAATCCAAAGGAAAAATTTATACTTTAATGCCTTTTTTAAAAAACCTTTTATAGTACTCTGCTTTCACCAGCTGTCTTTCCTGCCTGCTTTGTATCTTCAGTTCTCATCTTCCTGGCTGTACTACTACTGCATGTTTTCCTGTATCCTGCTCATGCAACTAAACCACAGATCTCAACTTACCCATTGGTAGTTGCTTACTATGTGTGTATTTATGCTCTGTGAAAAAATGCTTATTACTGGTTATTCTGTTGATAGTGTTGCAATTCTACAGAATCTTTGTATGCCATCTGGATTTATGGTAGTGGGCTTATGTCTGGGTTCAAGGCAAGCAAATGCAAATTCTATCTACTTCAACTTTATGAGTAGCATGTCACTGCTTTAAAAGTTGGTCCTATCTTTTAGCTAGGGTTGCAGATAATGTACTTCTCATCTTGGAGGCTCCATGTATTTGAAGTAACATTCTCATTCTAGATATTATTGCTGCAGTGTGCAACTGCAAATAGGGCAGGAAAATCTTTTGAGATTGAATTAGGTTGTTTTAAGTTTGGTTTTTGTCCTTTTCCAAAGTATATTCTAAAATGTATTGCTTTTTGAAGATTCCAGTCTCCTTAAGTTAGATCTTAAGTTTTAAGCCAATGAATTTTTGTAACTTACTTCCTTTTTCCTTTACAGTGGAATTTCTGTGGAGCCATACAACAGAGAGTATGTGTGTAGGATATATGTCAGCTCAGGATGGCAAAGCTAAGGTAAGCCATGGGAAATACAGTATTTACAACAGTAGATTGTAATACAGTAAAATAAATGCAGAAACCAAGGAGAATATGAAATGGCAAAATATGCAAGAAATGTCTTTAAGAGAATGGAAAAAGTAATAGGTGTACAAGTAGTTAAATGTATCTATTGATTGGGCATTTCTAATTCCTTTTTTTTTTTTTTTTTGGTTGCAGCAGTTACCAAACCTACATGCAGCAATTAATAAACCTATACTGAAATATCCATTATGTCAAGAAAAGGTGCCCCAAACACATGTCCATTCCATCTGTGATTGTACCTGTATTGGAATAACTTTATCCAGTGTTGATTCATTTATACTGGCTCTTCAGGGTGGTACTGTATTTTCTGTATGTCTCCTTCAGATAATGCAATTGCACCATGAGGGGAGAAGGGAGAGGATATAAAACAAACTTCAGGCTAGTTCCTAGAATAGCCTCTGTGTTAAATAATTTGGTTATTGACATCCATGTTTTAGTTTCTTAGGGCCTAGTAATTTTTTTTATATTTCAATGAGAGAAATAATATGTTAAAATTGAGTTTAGCAATGGAAGATGGAAAAGTCTTTAACATCAAGTTCACCGTGTAGGGCTTAACTAAGAGGATGAACCACCTGTTCTTAGGAATCCAGCACTGAAGGGAGAGAAAGGCAGGTATTGTGATGTAGGAACTAGAGCATTTAGGAGAGGTGATTGGACAATGAGAGTGAACATGAGAAAAGCTGCAAGCAGAGCCAGAATCATAATTTCTGTAGAAATTTATACAAGCATAAGCCATAAAAATTCAAGACAGAGTGAGCAATCAGAACTAGTTAAAGGAAGTGACAAAAGTGGGGGAAAGATCTAGAGTAAGAAAATTTGTGATATGGTTAAATATAACGGGGAGGGGGGTGTTTACTGGACTACTTGCACGTATTAGAGGAGAAGATGACAGCCAACAGATCTGTACCAGTAGATGAGAGCAAGGAAGACACACAGCATTTTGTTGGAAGGGCTAATATTAAAGCCTGGAAAAGGAAAGCATTTGAGGACCTGGATATGTTATACTCTCCAGAAATAATGGCTGCTTATGTATCTGCTGAAGAGGAAAGTTTTGTCATCAGCAATGGAAGCTTTTCTTTTTTTTCTTTTTTTTCTTTTTTTTCTTTTTTTTTTTTTTTTTTTTTTTTTTTTGTGGTTTTTTTTTTGTTTTGTTTTTTTTTGTTTTAATTTCATTTGAGAGATAAATGCAAACAAGGATGTGGGCAAGATAATAAGTGAGCACAAAAGAAGGAAATTTATTTCCATTATTTTAACAGCAACAGTGGTGTAACATGGTGGTTGAAGTACTGGGAGTGAATGAGTTCATCCTCAAGGAGTAAAATATACATTATAAAAAAAAGACAAGAATGCCCCAGACAGAGGAGGAAGATAAAAAGCAGCTGGTGAATAAAGTAGAGGTGTTGGTGAAGTACACACTTTCATGACTTATGTAGAGTTCATTCCAGTTAATTATCCATGGAACAGAGTGTGGTTTTACTTATTTTCTTAATATTTATTTCACATTTATTGGAAAAGAAATCCAAGTGCAAACGAAAACTTTGGACTGAGTGAAACTAAAGCAAGCTCAGCTGCAGATGTTCTAGTGTTCACTAGTTAGTTTTAAAAGCATTGTGTTCAAAGTGAAAGAAGGCAAATTATTAGAATATATGATGTTAAATTATTCCAGTGTGCACACCTGCCTTTGGCTTACACTGCGAGGCTCAAAATATTGTTTCTTCCTGTTAATGTCTGTCTAATTAATAAATAAACGCTAAAGATTAAATTTTCCTGGTAATGAGTACTAGCATGACAGTGCCATGCCTGGAGATGTTTTCCTACTCACAGTTGCAACATTTAACATCTGGTGTGCATTGTTTTCATATTGCTGGTAAATTCTCCAGCTGGTAATCTTGATTGCGCTGACAGACACAGCTGCTCTTCTTGGTTCACTTTTAAATTATGTTTTTGACCTTCATTGAAGAGTTAATCCCCCTCCCTTTCTTCCTTCTTTGAGTCTGTGGCCACAAATGCTTTCCAGAGAAAAACCGCAAATGCTTTTGCTGCTGACTTCTATTGATCAAAAAAGTCTTCTGTCATAAAAGCTGGAATTTTATTCTGCTACAACTCAGTTATAGATGGAAAACTGGGCTTGAAATAGAACACAATGTATTGCAAGTAAAAAAACCAAAAAATCCCTTTTCTTTAATACAGTAACTGGTTTTGTACAACTAATTTTGAGTTCTTGCTATGAAAGAATAATGGTATAAGAATTCGTAAAAGTATAAAATATCACTTGTTTATGAGTAGCATGGCAAAATGGTCAGGCAGCAGCTTGTAAGGAAACATCTTGCTTTCCTGTTTTTGGGGGTGGTAAAGATTTTCAGTTTTTTTCTTTCATCAGTCTAGAACTTGAGAGATTTTCACTGTGACTCCTTTTGGGCTGGTTCAATACAATGAATATGAAAACGTTTTTATAGCAAGACTTCTAGAAAGTGAGGTTTTTTAGTGTCTATTGTTATGAATTAGACTTGCATTAGAATTGTAATTATAAAAACAGGTACATAGTAAGGAAAAAAGGAATCCTGCTTTATAATCTTAGTGTGATTCTTTGTGCATTGGTGGTTAATATGTTTCATACTGGGATCTAGCTCCTGAACCTCACATAAAGGTTGTGGTGGTAGAGATCACCTTTCTTTCAAGGCACTTAGACACTTGCAAGCCAGGTACCAGCTAGCATGCAGATACTGGTGAGCTTGGGAACTGGGAGCATACTCAACCAATTACTCAGCATCTCCTTAAAAGAACAGAGGGACAGGAAAGTGGGTTTGGAGACTTGAAGTGGTTTGTACATCCTGACCTGCCAGTGCTTCTGGGTGTTAACTCTGTGGGCACTCGAAGAACTGATTTGGGAGTATCCATGCAAGGGGAATTTACTTCCTGTGACTTGGGAAAGACTGGGTTCTCCAGCTGACCACTAATTAGACTGCCTAAACACTGACTTGCCAGCCTAAATGTATAAAATGGCTGAGCCTGAAGGAGCTGTGGAACTGCTTTGCACTGTGACTAATTGTTTGATTTGAAGCATACTTTATGGAAAGGTGTCCAGTCATTCTTTGGAAAACCAGTTGCCTGGAAAAGTCAGTTTCCTGTTGAATGTTGGTTTAAAATGTTTGGTTGAAAGTTACTTTAAAAATCCTGTGAAGGCTTGCCAGATGAACTGAGTTCACACCGTATTGCTGACACAGTCATCTTTGGTGTAATGCCCTAGTATTTGCCCTTAGAGCTCTCTCACCACTCCTTCACCACTGATAGCACTGCCAATGTCATCTCCACTACCTGCACAGTGGACATCTCATTGACTTCCATATGATTTTTATGCACTTGAACCCTTACATCACTGCTGCAAACAGCTGATCAAGGCATATCCTTGCTAGTTCAACTGCAGTCTTTGTTTCTTGTCATCTCTGTTGACATGAGCTGTTTAATAACCACTTGATGCCAGTGTTGTCACATATTGGATGTGGAAGGGAACAAACTTTTTATCTGAACAGCTTTGAATCATTTATATGATTCCAAAAGAGGGCAACCAGGCTGGCGATGGGACTCGAACACAGATCCTATGAGGAGAGGCTGACGGAGCTGGGGCTATACAGCCAGGAGAAGAGGAGGCTTGGAGGAGACCTCATCACTCTCTACAAGTCCCTGAAAGGAGGGTGTAGCCAGGTGGGGGTTGGTCTCTTTTCCCAGGCAACTCTCAGCAAGACAAGAGGGCACGGTCTCAAGT
Source organism: Heliangelus exortis (assembly GCF_036169615.1). Classification (NCBI taxonomy): domain Eukaryota; kingdom Metazoa; phylum Chordata; class Aves; order Apodiformes; family Trochilidae; genus Heliangelus; species Heliangelus exortis. The sequence goes on from NC_092424.1 coordinate 38,998,256, forward strand.
TGTGCCGGGGGAGTATTAGGTTGGATATTAGAAAAAATTTCTTTACGGAGAGGGTGATCAGACATTGGAATGGGCTGCCCAGGGAAGTAGTGCATTCTCCATCCCTGGAGATATTTAAAAAGAGACTGGATGTGGCACTCAGTGCCATGGTCTGGTAACCGTGGTGGTTACCGTGGTAGTAGTGGATCAAGGGTTGGAGTTGATGATCTCTGAGGTCCCTTCCAACCCAGCCGATTCTATGATTCTGTATACTTCCTGGAAATAACCTGTGACACCTGTTTCTACAACTCATCTAGGGTGGTGCCTAGGAGCCTCAGCTATGATCTTAAGGAGCAGATACTTTTAGAAGTTGCCAATCCCAAACTTCATTTCTGAGGCAATACCACAACAGACTGTTTCAACATAAAGCCAGGTCTTCGGGGAGATGAATGGACTTCCCGAGATCTCCTGAAGCAAATTCCTGCATTACCATCCATATGATGGTAGAATTGTCACATAATATAGCACTCAACTATTTCTAGCTGTTAGTGAGGCTGTTAGAATAGCTGAGACTGATGTGGAAATTTCTGGCTGCTGCCATCAGATTAGATAGAAAATATTAGTCTGTGGACTTGCCCAGAGCCTTTTGTACCAATAGTGGCTGCATCAACAAAGTTTAAAACTTCTAGATTGAAGGACTGGGAGATAAAACCTCTTCATGAAGAGAGAAGGCGTATTTTTAAAATGTGTTACTCTATGACACTTGGATTACTTGATGAGGATTCAAGATCTTTGATAAGCGCTTAGCTTAGATATTGGATGTTGTAATCAGATTTCTTCATCTTTATTAGCACTGTAAAATTTAGCAAAATTACTTCCCTCTCTGAAATGATGATACATATGACAAGCTGAATGTAATGATTTTTGCTGGTTGTCTGATGATTTGCTTCTGTGTTTTACTTTGTGAGTAAAGGGTCTATAAAAAAACCTTTGACAAGAGAAGAGCAGTTATCCAGTGCTCATTTGGTGAAGAAATACATCCTGGAAGAATCTTAATTCTAATTTGAAAATTAGTGGAAAAGTTTACTAAGCCTGTTTAGTTAACAGAAATGCTAAGTCAAATAATTCAGTCATTCATTTCAGACTACAGAGACGGTCTTTTAACTTCATGAAACAGGAAAAGTATATGTCACTGTTAACCTTTTTTATTATTATTATTTGTTTAATCTGCACCCTTGTCTGAAGACCGGGGAATCAGTCAGAAATTTTCACTTGAAAAGAACTTTGTGCATACAGTAGAGCATCCAGTTCTCTCATAAAAAGAAGACATTTATATTTCTGGTAAATAACCTCCAGTGCTAACATACCAGTTAAAATATTTGTCTCGTAGACCTTTATGGTAATCATGGGCTCTGATATGGGAAGATAAGTTCAGTTTTTTGCGTTGGGGTCTTGCATAAAGCCAGAAGTTCTGGAACTCTCCTCATACTTGGCTGACGTATCTTAGAATGGAGCAGAGAAGATGGTATTGTGTATTCAGGCATGCAAATATAAGTGCAATAACCCGACATGTACCTGCAACTCAGAATGGTTAAAATCACATTTTAAGATATTTAAGATATTAAGGCATTATTTTAGAATATCTTTACAAAAGTGTGGGATGGTGCTGATAGGTTGGTATATGGCTTTAGAGTGTCTAAATACATCTCTGAATGATTTAGAGAGAAAAAAATGCCTTAGTTTTCAACTTTTTAAAAAACTTGATATTTTCTGTCTAATGCATTCTATTAATGTTTTTGGATACATAATAGTGTATAGTAACATCCTTAACCCACAGAATGAATTTGAGCTTGGAAAGCTGTTAGCTCTCAAAGCAACCTCTGTGTAGAATCAGTATTTTCAGTGTGTGAGTGAGGGCCAGAAGCATGGCATCAGTCTGTTTGTCTGTCTTCTGCCCATGTAGGCAAACATTCTGAGCCCTCTCCCTTTTTTTATCCCCTGCCCCCCCCCCCCCTTTTTTTTTTTTTTTTTTTCTTTTAATTTTTAAGATTTCACCAGAGAAGTGGCACTTGGGATATTGTGACAACAGGAGTTTCCAGTATCTTGTGGGGCACCTTCTCCTGTCATGTACCACGTGTACATTTGAACCATGTTGGAGGAGAGTTTCCCAGGAGCCAGAGCAGCAGAAGATGGCTATTGCTGTCAAAATGGGTTATTACTGCCTGGGAAATAAGTTGAGAATATGTGGCCAGGTGGTTCTCATGGTGGAAGCACGTACCCTGCTAGAAAGCATGCGGGCCTCCAAGTGTTTCTGAATTTCTAAAGAATACATGGGTTTGTTGATGCTTTTCTTTAAGGAGAAAGGTGGTAGAGAGGAATTTCATTAGGTGTATGATGTCCTTGGTCTTGCATTATATTTAATCGCAAAAGGGTAGTAAATGGAAAAAGTTGGTTTTAGAAATGATTCTGGCCAAAGTACATCCTGACCATGTAATGAGAAAGCTAAACACATGAAGTATTCCCTAGATTTGCTTAAGAACTGGATGTACTGCCATTTGGTAGTTGTACTCTGTCCTCTTGGCAGCATTTGATTGACTTCACTTTTCTCATGCAGCACTGTCTTTTGGCTTAAACTTTATATTATTTTTATATTGTATTTATGCTTCTAATGAAAAAATTGAGATGTTGTGAAAAATTAACACTTGTGAATAAAAAGAGGATATTATCTCTTTCAAGCCTAAAAAAAAAAAAAAAAAAAATGTTTGATATTAGTTGGCCTCAAGGTTTTTTCAGAATCTTTGTCTACGAGACATGAAGTAACATAAGTCTTGGCACAGCTCGTACTACTTTGTTTTGCTTTTTTTTTTTTAAAGGTACACTAGAAGTATATAACTTCAAAAATCAAATGTTCATGATGGAAAGATGAAACTATATATTGTCCCTTTAGCAGTTAACACTTATTCCAGGGCAGGAAAACCTATTAATTTTGGGCTTGAGAGGTAGAGGAAGCTTTCCAGTGTGTATCAGAAGGCACTGGGAGACAAAAATGTTCCATGGACAGTGTCTGCAGCACTGGGACTGGGGGACTCGGTTGCTACATGGTTTTGGCTTGGTTAGAATGGAAAGAGGGAAATGTGTGTTTGGATAGCAAGTTTGCAGAGGGAGAATCCGTGCCTAAGGGCTGATGAGCTTGTTTGTGCTTTATGTGGAGGGGTGGGAAGCAAAATCAAGTACTTCATCTAGGATTTACTTTTTTTCTTTTTTGACCCATGAGCATGAGGTTCAAAGCTGCAGTCAAAGATCTGTGGTGGCTAACTAGTGTCCTAACTAGTTGGCACTTCTGCCCCTAGTAGGCTGTCAGCAGTGTCACTTTTCTCTAGGAAAGCAAATCAAATCAGAATATTCTCAGGGACAGTAAAATTTCTGTTTATGAAGCTGAAGATATGGATAGCCCCATCATTCTTAATATACCTTTCCTTAGCACATGGATTCCTCAAAGAGGTGCTTCTGTGAAGCTCAATGAAGGATTAATTCAGGAAAGCTTTTTCTTTTCCTGTTTTTGTGCCCCCAGGTAGAATTTCCCCCATATATGGGTTCATTCAACTTGTAAAGCTGATGGACTATAAAATTCAATTAGAAGCTTTCCAGTGTTGTTCTTTTTTGTTTGCTTTTTATTTATATGCTTTTAAAATCTAAACCTAGTCCACTATGCAATCTGGACTCAATGTGAAATATGATGTACGGATACAAAAACTTAGCATACTGTATAAATAGGTTGTGTGGTTGCACTTAAAACTATTAAATGTCTTCTCAACCTTTTTTTTTTGTTTGTTTGGTTGGTTTTTTTACTAGAGTTAATTCTTATGGATTAGAATAAGTGAGATATAATTGTGAAAACTGTAGAGAGAACTTCTGAGTTTATCTGAAATTGTCTTTACGTGGCAATGTTATCCTTTCATATTACTTAATCACACATTTTAAACACTAATCCTAGATCTGTTTTATTTTTGTTCTACATAATGCAGCTACTAGCAAAAGTAAGAAGTAGTCAGTGTAAAACAGCATAGGTATTTGCTCTGTCATACAAAGTATGCAATGAACATCTGCCTGAGAAGCATGTTTTCCATTTTGTAGGAAATGTATTCTTGTATATGATGGGTATTTTGGACAGCTATCTAAGCATAGCTCCTTGATAATGTATTAATAGATGCTGACTATCTGCTTATTCCCTCTTATATTTTCCTTTTCTTGCTCAGAAATTTACTAGGATATTATGCTTCTCTAACTTTTTAAAATAATGAGGTCTATAAATTTCATGTGAGTTCAATGAAGCTTCACATTTTGATCATGCAATTATATAAGGATATATTAGGTATTTAAGATAATACAATCCAAAGATAATTGGGATAAGACGAGCCTATGCAAAAGGCTAATTCATAACTTGGGTCAGAAAACTATTTTACACAAATCAGGTCTGCTGTAGTTATACTGAAAAAGTTGATTACAAGATTGATGATAGTCATGACAGTGCTAATATTTCTTCTGTTTCAGTAACAAGCTTCCTCACTTACACCTGTTGCCATCCTCCTTGGCCCTCTGTGTCTTTTATTGTATTGCTTCAATGATCTTCTGGTAATTCTGACTGATCACTGTATAAGTGATCTCATTTATAAAAGATGTCTGCCTTATTGTGAACTGCTGGTTTGCTTTGATTGCAGTATCTCACTAAGCAATTCATGGCACTCTTTCACTGAAGAAATTTGCTTCTATGCCCAATGAAAAGTGCTGATTTTATATTGTTATATTATCATACTTTTTCTTTAGAAATGTTTGCAGACCTAGAAAAATGTCTTGAATCTGTCAGTCATAAAAAAAAATAGTTTCTTCCATTTCTTTTTTTTTTTTTTTCCTTTAAACTTATGAAATAACATCTCCAAAAATGGTCAGTTACATTTTGGGGGAAACTGTAACAGATTTGAAAGGAATCTTTTCTTCTTGAAGTGGTAAATTGGGGTCATAACCAAAATTGTTTTGAAAGTAGAAAGATGTTCATGTATCAAGCAGGAAGGCCAGAGATCAAAGTTTTAGCAGTAAAATGAGAACTTGTAAATGTTTTTAATTATATCTTATTTATCTTATTCTGTAATTTAACTGAAAACAAGACCACCTAAGAGCAGACACCAGGATACCCTTATCAAGAAGGGAATTAAAAGAAGCTGCCTTTGAGATATAAAATATCTCTTCAATGCAATGAATTGTGGTTACTATCTCAAATCTCTTTCTGATAGTTAGTGCAAGTTATTCTTACTGAACTTTCACATCCATACTTTTGTCACAACCCATTGTCTTATGACAAGTTATGTATTTTGCAGCAGTTATATCTTTTAAATGCAATTGTTTGCTTACAAAAACTTAAACATGTAGTTGGCTGCACTTACAGGAAGCTGGAATTTATAAATGTCAGTGACTTCTGTATTGTGAGCTTTAAGTCACAGTAGAAATAATTTCTCCATCCGAGTGTAATAATTGTTTAAGTATTATATTGTCTGAGCATTAATGAATCACCTGATGAAATGTGTAACTCAGGAGGGGAATGGAGATCAGTGCTGTTGCTTAGGTAGGAGAGATGGCTGGAACATAGCTTGAGCTTGCAAGTCCTGCCATTGCCACTTCCTGCCTCAAGCCTTTGGAAATGCTGCTACCAACCCTATTGAATTTGAGAGTTCCACTGAGGCTCTTATGTTTTACCAGAGCCCGTTCAGCAGCTCTGAAAGTAGGAAACAGTGAAGTTTCTAGAAACATGCCTCTGACTCCTTATTTTTCTGTTTAAACACTGCTTTAGCCACCTGGCTCTATATGAAGGCAATCTATGTGTCTGTCGATGGCTCTTCTTCTAGCTCAAAGCCAACAATGTGGGTGCAAACACAAGCAGGCTTCACAGTATAAAAACACGCAAGAAGGGGGGAAAATTCATAAGTCGAATGAATTAATTTTTTACATGTGAATGCTTTTGTTCATCGCTAGTAAAATTCACCTCAAAATATAAATGGTATTTAACAAATTTTTAGTGTCACTGAGTTACAATAGAGTTACAAGCTGAAGTTGTATCTACTCACACAAATACATGGCTGCTTTCTGGCTTTTACTTTCTGGCTTTTACTTTCTGGCTGAAATGCTACAAAATCATGTCAAAGGCTTACTTTTAAATTTCACCATGGAAAAAATGTTGACAGAAATGAAATTGCTCTTTGGGTCCATTTATTTGACAGTTGGCAACATGCGTGTTAGAGGAAGTATTTGGGTTTTTCAGGTGGATGAGGAGGCATTTTATGCAAGGAAATTTCTTATTTGCATCCAGATCACTGCAGTCATCTTGTGTTATGAGGTATAAATTTATCTCTGACAAATACTTTATTTTGTTTAAGGTTTACGTAAGGTATATTTCTTGATGCAGTTCTAAAGTTTTTGAACCTTCCTAAGAAATCGACTTAAAAACCATGGAACACCAGAGCTCTTTTTATTTTGTCCTTGAGCTAGATATTATTTTCTTGTATTTTCAGTGAACTGGGTCATCCTGTTTACCTTTTCCACACATCTGTCATGGTCCTTCCCTTCATGTGTTAAACATTAACACAAACAAAATAAAGAATCCCACTTGTCTGCAGCTTTTCAAGTTGCTTTGTAGTTTGCCCCCAGACTTCAGTGATGGAACAGCTTAATTGTTCAATACTTACAAGCTTGCTTTGTGTCCTGTGTAATTTTTCCTCTCTTCTCACTTGATATTACTCCCTTGATTTTTCCACAGACTCACATTTCAAGACTCCCTCCTGGAGCTGTGGCAGGACAGTCTGTGGCAATAGAAGGAGGAGTTTGCCGGCTGGAGAGTCCAGAAAGCTGAACAGCTGATTCCTCACTTTGTTGCAAAGAATGTGAATGATTTTTTTGTACAAAAGGTTTTTTTTGTTTGTTTTAACAGATGTTGGAAATTCTGCTCTTGTTTTATACTCCGTATTGCAACCACGTGCACCATAACTTGAGACAAGTGCTGCTGTAGTTTATGTTCTCACTCTGTGAATAAGGGTGTGTGCATGTTCATTTTTTCCTTAACAAAATAGGAACTCTCCCTAGTTGTGCAAAGGTTATGTATGATTAATTATTATTTTTTTAATTCTTATATGTTTGAAAAATAACTGAAAGTTAAAACGGCAATTTAATTGAAAGATATGGTCACAATTGTCATTCATGTTCTAAATTTAAAAGTAACAGGCCTTTGAAGTGGCTATATAATTATGCAAAAATTATTATGGTTTCTAAGTTTCTCAGTGGTTTAAGGAAATCCAGAGGTGGTTTGAACATGGGTTGTTTTTTTCCTCCTCAATAAGGAGGAACTTTTTGTCAAAGAATGGTTTCAGTGAAACAAACTAGAGCAAAATTACGGCTAGAATTGTTTTTAAATAGTCTTATAGGTCATATCTCTGTTTCCAAACTAAGATGTTAGTAGCATCAAGCTGTATGTATTACAAAAAAGTTATATGAAGATAATGTATTGTAATGCAGTCTTTATGTATAATGAAATATTACAATGTAAATAGGAAAACAAAGTTTATGGAAAGATTCGATATTATTCTTCGCTTCTGTTCAAATCTATTTTTGAGAGGTACAGAAATTGAACATATTACTGGATGCGAAGTGCAATGTGTATTAAATGGATGTTGGGAGGTCTGATACTAGCTTTCTTATTGATAAAGCAACTTCCTAAAGTCCAGCCATAGCATGGGTATTTATATAACTGTGTGTAAGATGTATGTACTGTGCATAAATTTACTGTAATTCTTTTTATACCTTCAACAAAACTGCATTATAAAACAATATAATTCTTGTCTGCCTTGTGAAGCATTGGCAGCTGAACAGTCTTTTGTCACCAGTTCTAATACGTTGATCAGATTGCTCGAGTCCTAAAAACCAGTTCTGACATACAATCTTCCACTCAATTCTTTTTTCTTCACAGCACTGGCAGCAATAGAAGACTTTTGTAATTAATTCCTGTCCTGTTAAGTATGCCAAAGAGAAACTAAAATAGTACATCTTTTTCCCTGGTGGATATTTGATAATTCTGTTTTCAGAAATAGTGGATGAATAGATACTCAGACTGTATTCGCTTAATCGGGCATTGTACTTGCCTGTTTTGTAATGTTGTGCCTGCCTATAACAGACATACTTGACTGATTACATGGTTACATTGATTGTAGTATCAATCTTTCATGGATAAAAACCTTAATAAAATTTTTCTAATAGCCTCGAGTTAATGAGCACTCCTATATTACAGCATACATTGAGATACTACTATCATTTTGTGTTTTTTTCAGTCATATCAGTGTAGTCCTATAGTTGAAGATATTTCTATACAGTTCTGTAAATAGTATGAAACAGGTTTTCTGGGTTGCAGGAACAAAAACTGGGAGACATTTCTTTGAAATAGTTTATGCTGTCAGATTGGATTCACAGCTGGTATACTCATGGTCTGATGAAAGGAAGTTTTACTTTCCTGTAGCTGAGGCCTTAGCAGTTCATTCTCCAATACTCCAGAAATATTACAGCAAAGAAGCTGTGTTGTCAGAGCTGTTAAAATTGCTCTGACATGAAGCGTTGCATGATTGTATGGGTGCTTCACTATGTAGTGAGTAAAATAATTGAAGATCATGTGTATAGGTTTGTATGTTGTCACATTTAACTTTTCCAAAAATTGCCTTTTTTAAAGTAACAGTGTTAGCCTGCTTTCATTCTGAAAGTACTTTTCAGTGCTGACTTCATAGAAATTTGAGCAAAAATTCAGTCTTTCGTGGAATAAACTTGGCAGAATGGCTTGTAAAATGTATACATTGCTAAATTGTTTCTTCCCTTTATTTGCTTTCTACTTTGTTATGAAGATTTGGATTCCAGTACGTAATTTTTCCCACATGCTATCTCAAAATCTTTATTATATGTGTAATATATATTTAAAAAAATCATAACTTGAACAGCAGATAACGTTTTACTTTGCTATCCTGTCTACATAATATGCAAATCTCTTTTTCCAAAAAAAGCCAGGCTTCTTCATGAAGATACTTAGGAATCATCTGAACTTGAGTAGTGTCCCATTTCACTGCCCAATTTTTCCTCCTTCTCTCTAGGTAGAGGAAAAAGGAAAAAAGCATGCCTTGAGGCTTACAAGCAAGCTGCAGAGCACAAACCAGGTACACAGCTGACCACCTACCTAAGGTACTCATGAGAAGAAAACTTTATTAGCACCTATGAATTTTTTGTATCAATAATCATGAAGACTGGCTTGAGCGGAACTTTCTATCACCCAACTGCCACTCAAGCCAATAAATGATCTTACACTACTTTAATTATGGAAAGAATTCTGCTACTCGTTCTATTTTAAACTTAAAAGAGGCTTATAAAAAATAAGTGGTGAGGATGGACACACTTTGCAATGACATAGTATGTAAAGTCTTCTATGTGACGAGTAACCAGTGCCACTGGCACAAGCAGACACAGTCCAAGAGGAAATTATACAGCTGACAGCAATAGCTGGCTAGAATTACAAAGGACAGGCAACCAAATGAAATATATATAAATACAAACAATTTGAATACTGTTGATTTTTTACTCAAACACAAAATTGCGTCCTACTGTATTTCATAGCAGACAGGTTCATGCCAGAGTAGTCAGTCTTCTGTCATAATAAATTCCACAACTAAAAGCTTGTGATAGCCTAAACCAAACCTAACTACGCAGCCCGTTTTCTGTCTTCCTTTGCTCCTGTACCTTAATCTTTGCTTCTGTACCTTAACCTGCTATGTGAGACTTCAGAGGGCTGCAGTGGAGCAAATCACAGAGAAGGGGCCTGCTACACTAGAAATGTTTCAAAGTGATTTGAATTTGATTCTGTGAATTCCATAGATAGGAAGAGCATGCTTCTCTGCTTGTGAGTTAAGCTATGGAAACACTGTGAAATAAAGAGAATTTGTGGAAACTGCAGCTGTCCACCTGTAAAGGACAACAGGGAAGATGCTGTGAAAGGATAATTAAGCTAAAGTGAAAGCAAAATCGGTACTAAGTTAAAGGATATCAGCAAGGCTTTGGTAACTGCTACCATCACTTAAAATTACTTGACTAATTTATTCTAGTATCAATCTCGTAAAATGAGAGCTAGCAGCAGAGTCTGGAAGAAGCTGAAACTATTATAGGTGAAACAGGTGCAAAATTTAACAGTGGCATGTGGTAGTGATGCAAGTGGACAGTCATCATAGCTCGGTTTTGAGCAGAATGATAGAGAATGAGGTGGGAACTTCAATATATTAAAACTGACAAATTCGAATTCCACCATAATTTCTGCTCCTTCTGGTTGCTGTGCGAGTCATTTAATTTGAGTCAACAAGGTATACTTAGAGTTCTAGTCATTCAGTGGGAGCAGGATTCATTTGTTCAAAGACATTGAACTGCATAGAAAGTTTTTATAGTGTTATGTTTGCAATTAACTGAACACCATCTGCAGTCCATATGCAGTCCTATTTCAAAAGCGTGTCCTGAATCTCAAAAGATTTGCCGCTCTAATAGTATTTGGACCTATGTAATTCTAGGTCACTGCAGTCCCATCCTCCACTTTAGTCAAGAGGCACCTTTCAGGTTAAAATATGACTTAGGAAAGAATCTGTTTTTCTAGGCAAGCTTGATAAGTAGGAGTAGGTTTAGAGAGAGTCGAAGGGAAGATTTGCAGTGTGGCTAGGTAAGGAAATGGGCTCTTGTTGGAAAGCAGAGTATACAAAGAAGCCTCTATAACAGGGGAGAAGAAGAATCTATGTAAAGTGGGTAGAGGCAAAAAAAAAATATTTTTAAAGAAAGATGAGAAAGAAGTAGTTATGAGAACTTCCAAGAAAGCTAGGTAAGGATTGATGCATTCTTCACAGTGCTAAAAAGACCCCTCTTCCAAGGGGTGTGATGTGATCATTTTGGTTTATGGAGCAGTGAGGAAACCCACAGAATTTCTTTGGCTTTTAGCATGGAGAATCAGCAGAAATTTTTGTAGATGCCTTGAAGGTGAGCTGAGAAAGTGCCATTTAGTCCAGATCTTCCAAGATATGCTAAGATCCAACAACTTGCAGGAAATTTTATTGAGAGTCTTATATGGAAGCAGACATCACCAATAGTCTGTGGTAAAGGACTCCTATAGTAGCCCTAAAAATAGCACTACTGTGGAATAAAACTTGGGTTTACTCATTTTTTTACAGGAAATCTTGTGGGAGGTTGTTCCACTCTAATAGTCCTGTGCTTGTTTATTGACTCCATTATGAGATAACGCAGAGGTAAGGGAGGACATACGCACTGACTTTTATTGTTTCAGGTCCTACAGTGGCGCAACATTTATCTTCCACATAACCCGGGAAACAAATTCCCATAAAGACCATTAGCATCACTTAATGGTGATTTGAACACAATAAATGTCTGTCTTGTTGCCCACTCCCATCTGCCTAATGAGCCAAATTAAATATACTTTTGAACACATGGGCAGCAGATACAATGACACCTGGTTTCCCATGGCTTTGTGCCTTAACCATGATATCCTCACTTGCCTTAGAAGTCTCCTGCGTTACAGTGATGCAATACTCTTATTTTATGTCCTATGCTCCTCTTGTGAACTCTTTGAGTTCACAGTTTCATGCAAGGTAGTAATACCCTGCTCTGCCTGTATCACTATCTCGCTACAGAAGGGTCAGCTACCTGAGCTTCTCTCTCTCCACACACTGCAAGACTTTAACCAGTCCTGTGTCCCCAGTGTCCACCTATGTCTGTTTCACAAGAGAGAGCATATCTGAGTGGTGACATTAAGTGCCTCCTACTTACTGGCTGCTGGCCTCAAGGGTTGCCTGTAACCTCAGTAGGCAGTGAGCATCTGTTAGATCTGTATTCCTCTTCAGATTGGTAGAGATTGCCTAATGGATGCAATAATTGCTGAAACTGTACAGATGTCAATGTGCAACCTTGGTTTCCTAGGTCGGGAGTTTGAAGAAGCTGCTTTTCCTTGTTTCTTGTATGGCATCTGAGAGACACAGCTATGTTCACCACTCCTTCAAGGGTGATTGTGGGGAGTAAGTACAGCCAAACTGTCAGGCTCCAACACTACAACAGTGTAACCGAAACACAGCTGTAAGTAATGGAGGTTGTGTAAGTCTGCTAAGCACTATGAATGTTGTGTCACTGCATGGTTAACCCCCACAAGGTGCATCTCCTGACGTGTAGCTGTCCCTGTGCACAGTATGTGGGTGTATGTCAGTCAGACATCAAGGTGCACTTGCAGAGGAGGAGCCCCTACAGCTTATCTCACCATCCCTTGTGGAGCCCTTCAAGTACAATGTATTGTAATAGATATTTAGGCTAGGGCTGTCCAAGTTATTATGGTCAGTTATATTGCTGTAAATATCCACATAGGCATACCAAAAAGAAATGAATTAACTCATCTTCCTAAAATAAGAAGCCTTTAGAAGTTGTTAAAATGCCATTTTCAGAAGGTGCCACGTGGAGGCAAGTGTTTGGAGTGAGATCCTGTCCCCAGCAACATCATTTTGAGCTTGTCTATCAGCTTCAGCAGAGCCAGGATGTCACCCTTGGAGGTATTTATTTGAGAGGACTTCACCATTACCAGCCCTTTCTTTTTTTAGATTTTTTTCCTGAAAATGTTATACCTTGCTGGAATTCTCCTGGCCCTGCTGCCCATGGGTCAGAGGAGATGCAGTTTAATGTTCCGATCAAGTTGACCATTTTTGAAAACACCAATGCTTCGCTTTTTGTGACTAAAAGTAAGCTCTCTTCTCTCTGACACTGTATTGTGTGCAGGTGTGGAGGGGCTGGCAGGGCCTCCCTGTGAGGAGAGCCCAGGGCTGCCCCGCACTGGCCCTGTTCTGTCTGTGGCTGGTTCTGGCTGGTTCCGGCTGGTTTCAGCAGCCCTACCACAGCACAGCCCCTCCATGATGCTAGCAGAACCTGGGAGAAACTGATTTAAGAAAGGGACAAAACAGTGCTTGGCTGTGAGGAGAAAAAACGTGTGAGCAACAGCCCTGCGAGTGCCTCTTGGGGAGGGAGAGGATTTGGGGGTGAAGGGGTAACTCTGGGCCTTAGGATGGAGAGGGTGTGTGGAAGGTGTTGCTTTAATTTGCTTTTGACTGCCACTATCCAAACCTCTTTTAGTTGGCTATAAATTAAATTAATTTTCCCAAAGCCAAGTCTGTTTTACCTGTGATGGCACCTGGCAAGTGATCTCCCTGTCTGGGGAGCTGGAAAAGCTCCATGAGCTTTTCTATCCTAATATCCTCCCCCAATGTACTTTAGAGGAGGGCAGGGAGAGAGTGGTGGGGTGGGTGCTGGCAGCTGGCCAACAACACCGAGTATCAAATACAAGAGGTATCAATTACAATTACACCCAGAACTCCCTTCAGGATTAAATCCAAAAGTAAAACTTTGAAGGAGATACTCTAGCAGGTTAGTTTTCTCACTGGTTGTTTTTTGTTTTTTTTTTTTTTTTTTTGGTTGGTTGGTTGGGTTTTTTTGCTGTCCTGCAGTTGCATGATTGTTAGAGCTAACGTAAGGGAATCACAGGAGTGCATGTCTGGAAGAGGGATAGGGAGAATAGGATACCCCACTTTTGGCTGATGTTAAATCAGATTAGGTATAAAATGCAACTGCCCCCTCACTGTGATTATTCATCTTGTTGGATGTTGCTCTCACTTCTTCCAGTTTATCTCTGGCAGTAACTGCTACAGTGCACTGTGGAGTTTGTTGGGAAAAATGTGCCATCCTTATAAAATTGCATTTGTATCTAATTTTACAGAAGTCAACTCTAGTTACGTGCAATTCTCAATGTGATGAAGAAACAATTTCTGAAGTTTGGAGGCTGGCCCTTTCGAAAGGCAGTGAACACCTCTGGGGAGATAAGAGCATGCCAAGTCTTGAGGTAATTAACAGTCAATGCTGTGACATGACAGCCTTTGAAACTAATACTATGTGTGCCTGAGCAAGGAAGGGAAATTGTTTCAAAACCCATGTATGTTGTATTAGTGTGTAATGTAGTGCCGATGAAAGAAAATTATCAAACCAAAGAGCAAACAATGCCATGGTCCCATGGTACTGCAGAAAATGCTTTGAGAGACATGATTTACAAAATGTTACAATTTCAGAGCTGGAATCCAGCTCATTCCTTAGGGAAAATGGTGAATGTATAGAAAAAGCATAATTTTGAGTGTCTTCTTTGCACATGCAAAAAATGGTTATTCTTGGGTAGGTTTCAAAAATCTTTACGAATGTGAGGGAGGTAGCTAAATTAGAAGAGAACTCAAGGATAAAATACTCCCAACTGTAAATGATGAACAGAAAGCCAGAATAAAGTTCACTGTTAAAAACAATATATGAGGGGCAGAAAGCAACTGTATTATCCTGTTATCCAAAATGTGACAGACAGAGTTTTGAGAACAGGCAGGAGCTATTGCTGTTTTCTTCTTTAATACTTTGCAATTTTATTTGTTTTCAGTTTTGACACTAAGATGCCTTTTTTAAATTTTTTTTTATTTCTTTCTCCCTGCCTTGCTAGACGCAAAATATTTTCACTTTATTTATCTCAAAAGTTACATAAACTCATTTAAAACAAAATTGCTTTTACTCCTGTGGAGATGACGAGACCAGATAACATTGTCATTAGGGTAGGGAAGTGGCACTCAGAAGTGTTTAGGGGTCTGAGGAAAAGGGGTGGGGTTTTTTTAGGGTAGTGAGCTATGCGTGTGCTGCCTTTATGTACGTCCATCTTTATGTCTTGTTTCCTCCACTCTTCTCTGTTCCTCTTTCTTCTCTCTTCCCCCAAAGGCATAATTTGTGTCATTTCAATGCTATTAACAGAGGAAAAACAATTCAGTTTCCCCAGTTAAATTAATGTTTGTGGCTAGAAAGAATAAAGAACTACAATAAGTTCCTGAGCTGAAAGGACTTTGATGAGTTCCTTGAGGATCTATCCAGGAGAAAGTCATTTTACATAATTTTTTCCCAGTTAGGGCTAAAAAGTAGGTTGTTGCGAGCTCCAGTTGGCACAAACTGGGAAGAAACCAGGCATTGCTTGTTATAGTGATTACAGAATAGCTTGATTCACAATTAAGAATCTTTTGGGTTGGTACAAAAGTTTGTGTTTTGCTTTGGTTTTCAGTTTTTTTGTTTGTTTGTTTGTTTGTGGTTTTTTTTTAATTTTTTCACCGGTTTATTTGCCTTTGTTATTTCTCAGACTTTTTTACATGAAAAATAAAAATCACCAGCACATCAACGTAGTACCAGGCTTGCACTGAGTATCAGTGCAGTTCATCCTTGCTGGAAACAGTGGAGTTGGTAGAAGTGAAAAAGGATCTATACCTGCTTCCTGTACTGATGCTGTTTATTTTTTCTGCTCCACAAATTCCCTATCCAGGATGTTGCTCCATGAGTGCAATCCTTTTGCTCAGGACAATGCGATGTTCAGATAATTTTGCCATGAGAAATCCTGTAAAATCCATTATGTAAAAGTAGGTACATCAGCTCTTTGGAATAGGGCTTACAGAGCAAAACCCACAGTCTTTTAATTCTTTGCTAAAATGTTTCATGTGGCTGGAAAGAAGACATGAGCTCTTTTCCCCTGCCTAGTAGCTAATCAGTTCTCCTTATGCAAAAATAACAGAGGCAAAAGTCTTTCAAATGAGACCTGACATCTCATCCTTGTTTTAAATTTTCTAATTATTTATAGTTTATTGGAAAGACAGGCTGCAAGGCACTGTTCTTTGTTAGTCATGTGCCAATAAAGACACCAAAACATTTTATTTTGGTCCATTTTGTCAGGAAAAAAATGCAATAACACTTGAGAGTGGATTTCTCCTGAAAGTTTGCTCCCTGGTGGACCAGTGCAGCTCACTGTCTATACACATGCATGCACATAGCCAAGAAGGGTCACTTGTTGTTTACTCTTTCCTCTTTCCTGTTCTTCTGATAGTCTGTAACACATCCCTGGTTGCTGGTGAGCTGTGGAAGTTTCATGCCGTGCTTGTGGCCTTAGTAGTTTAGGGACTTTGATCCTACTCCAAAGAGATGATGTTGGGAAAAATATTACATGCCAATGTGTCCTGGCTTTGAAGTCTAGGATTAGGCTGGAGGGAAGAAGGAAGTCCTGCACGATATCCTTCTGATTTGAAGCTCTGATGAGTCATGATGTGAGTCCAGTACAGAACTGTGAGGCTCCAACCCGCTGCTGAAGGAGTGTGGTGAGCCTTTCCTCTCTCCTGGGACAGAACATCCTCACACGCGGAGATGGGGAAGTCCTCGAATTCCCCCGTTCTGGGCTGTAGCTTTGTTGACAGACTTATTTTTCGCTGTAGCATAGTAAACAGAGCTTGTCTCCTGCATGGAGATGATTCATTTCTCATTATGTTTAATAATTAGAATTCCATGCTCATCCACTGCTTCCTCTATGCTCTGCCGAAGTGAGCAATCTCTTCTCTGAACAGCTCCATCTGTTGGCATTGCACTGCCATATCGGGGAAAAAAAAAAAAAAGAAAAGGCTTTAAAATAAATCCCCCCCATAAAGAAAACAGCAGCAGCAAGAATAGCCTTTCTGCTTGGACTGCAAAGAGAAAAGATGGGCATGGGGCCTGGAGCACCAGCTGCCTGCCTCTGAAATCCGATGGCTAAAACACCTGCATCCCTGGGCTCCTGCATTGTCACTCTCCTCTAAAATCAGGAATGCCACAAGTCTGCTGAACACGCTGCAGCTCTGGGCAGAGATGAGGAGGGACAGCCTCAGCACCTTGTGTCTTCATCTCACTGCTGCCTTTCATGTCCCAGCCCAGCCTTGTCATGCCAGGCACGGCCTGCCAAGGGCTGGCAGGGGCTGTGCTTGCTGCAAACAGAGGAATTGGAGGTGGCTGGTGGTGGGGATTGGGCCCTGCCTGCTGCACACAGGCAGCGGAAGGGGAGCTGTGGGAGCAGCTGGGCTTTAAGATGAGGAAAGAGGCAGGAGTCATCCCTGCCAGTCTGCTCCATTGGGAGCTGCAGGAAAGGCAGCTCCATCCCTGTGGGCAGCCTGCAGTGAGCAGCAGAGCCAGGGGCTGCTGTGCCCAGTGCTGGAGCAGGTTCAGCCCAGCGGGAGCTCTGGAGCCACAGATGGCTGCGCTCAGAAACCAGGGCCAAGGGTCGAGTGCGGTGCAGGGTTTGTGGGGGATAAAGAAGCGCCTTGAGTTGCTTGGAGGTGACTATGGATGAACGTGTGGCACGGAGGTCACACGGGGTGAAGCGCTGTGGCGGTAGAGGCAGCGGGCGGCGTGAATGAAGGGATGCACAGAGATTGCTATTGATGAAGCCTCTCAGGTGGCGGGGAGCTTGCTATGTCAGACCTGGCCACAGGAGGGTACCACAGACAGTGACACAGCCACTGACGAGGTTTCGTGTTGGAATTTACACATGTGGTAGCATCACATCTTGCTGCTCCGTGCCCTCTCCTGCCCCTCCCCCAGGAGCGTGCTTGAGAATGGAGGTGTGAGCAAGGCTGATGGCTCAGTTGGGCAGAGCATCAGCCAGTTGTGCGTTAATATATAAATCTTCTTCTGTGGTTTGTCCCCTGGGCTTTTGAGAATGTGTCTTCAGGCTTAAGCCTTCATGTGGTGAATGGGGCACTAGAAGAATGCTGTGACTGCTGTGAGATTGCCCTGCACACCAACCATGGAAGGTGAGGCTGCTTCCCGACCTGCTTTTGCAAACACACTGAGAGCAAAGCAGTCTTTGCAAAAACTGTTGCTTGGAGAGTTAATTCAACACAAACGTCTTGCTGTTTTTAAGGACCTAGAGCCCAATGCTTGATGCCAGTAAATTCAGTCATCTCCCTGGTGGCTCTGTAGATGCTGGGTTCAGCTCTGGCTGTGTTTGAGCTGTTGCATAGCTTGCACTAGGCATGAACACAGCTGGCATCAACAGGAACAGCTTCATTTGCCTGTAATTGTCCAAAACTGGAGCCGCTTAAAAATTAAGTTTACAAACATGTTCACAAGCAAATAATTTTCCCTTGAATGATTTATATAAATTTCTGCTTTGAAGAAAGCATTGCATGCCTTCTTGAAAGTGTTGTGTCCCTCCATCTGCTTTTTTTATAATGTTGTCTTCTGCCAGCTGCTGGGGGTGTAGGTATCAACAGCCTTACAGAGCATTCAGTGCTTGACAAGTATTGGATGTTTTCAGTATTGATACCTTTTATATGTGGCCTGGTCCTAAAGCAAGAAAGAGGCTTTATTTATTGTATATTCTTCTTATTTGTTTTTAAAGTATCTTCTTCAAGAGACATCAGATGTTCAGAATATCAGAAGGCAGTGTTCTTTTCTACAAAAATAAATATTGTGACTTTTTGGTGGAGGGATTTTGTTGGGGTTTTTATTCTCCATAAAGGCAGAAGAAATATGCTAGCTAAATAAATGCAAATATTTTGTTTCTCATGCTATTGAATGCAGCATGCAATATGATCCAACTTCTTATGTGAAGGAACATTTCTAGTTACACAGATGAAAAATTATACTTAAAAGGGAAAATCAGACAAAACCATGTAGCTTGTTTGCTTGTCTTCAGTTGTGATTATCCTTTGGAGACTGAAGCCTGGCCTGCAGCTGATGTATCACAAGATAAATTGCTACCATGGACTTCAGCAGGAGTTTGGATGGGGCTCTGTGATGTTGCAAAACTCTAAATGCTTCTCAGAAGGACATGAGTATAACCTATTAATGATGGAAAAAGTGCCATATGAAAACTATAGTGATCGTTTCAGATTCCCAGATTTCTCTGTCTTGAAAAGGTGTATCTGTAGATTCATGTGGAAGATGGCCACTTCCTGAGGAGGATGAGCAAGCAGAATTTGAGGTTTCCCCACAAAGGAGAAGCTCCATTATTGTCCTCTGGCATTGTTTGAGTTGCCTTGGCTTGAGTGTGGGTACCACCATCCCAGGAAGATGATGGAGAAAATCTTCCCTGCATCTGTCAAGGTAGCAGCATGTAGCAGATGCAGGGCTGTCGTGAGTGCTGGTTGCTCATGGGCAGGCAGGGACCCACCCTGCAGCCTCAGAAACATTTGCAGTATAGATGAGAGTTTGGAGAAGATCAGTATCCCTGGTATGGCAGATAGGAGGTAGAGATTCAGTCTGTTTAGCAATGTCAGACAGAAAAAAATGAGATAGAAGTTAGCTGGGTGCCCCAAGACAAACCATCTGTTTATGTATATATATATATATATATTTACATATATATATATGTGTGTGTGTGTGTATGTATATATTGCTTGTCAGAGAACTGGGACATTACATCTGGCATTACAGACTAGCAGCTTGTCAACACTAAGGCAGCAGCACAGCCATTTGGTCTCCCTGCTATGAAAGCAGACTTTCCTTCTGGAAATTAAAGGAAAATAAGGGAATATGAAAGCCTCTCACTCTACTCTCTCACTGCATCCTCCTGATGGGAAGCACGCTGCGCTGCTGGCTTTAGACTGCAGTAGGTTTCCTGGATGCTTTCACAGCTGCCCCATGTTTTGGTGTAATTTACAGTCTCCACCAGGATTCTCTGGACTTCTGCAGCTTGAGATGGTGATGGCTGTAGGTTTCAGAACTAATTCTTCACAAAGAACTTGACAGTAAAGAGATAAATGACAGTTACATCAGTGGGTGTGTTTCTGGGGGATACTTAGGTGACATTGTGGTGGGAGCTTGAGGAGAATGAAGAGTGGAGTTGGTGAAGTATTTTGTAGATGAGGAAAAAAGAGAGCTACATTTGAGTTGCTTTTACTTCAGAAGCTTTGGCATTGTATCTGTAAAAATGTGAAGTTCAGATCAGAGAAAGCAGCTATGCCCTCAAACCGGCCCCAAATTCTGCCTCTTTGATGAACTACCCTGATTTCCAGGATCCAAGAGATGTTTTCACAGTTTCAAGAAACACCACTACCAGGGCTTGGGAAATGTGAGTGAGTCTGATTTTCGTTATGGAAAAGCTACTAAGCAGAAATATGAAAAGCTTGCTGGTAAATCATTTACAAGAAAATATCTTGCTCAGCATGGGGTTTGCAATGAGGGGGTCATATTTATTGACCTGCTTCAAATGTTATTATAAATCATTACTTGCTCACCAGCTAAATCATGGCTGCCTAATACTCTGTATGGTTTCCCATAGAAATGCCACTCGTGAATGCATTGGAGTTTGGAGCCCTGTGGGACAGAGGAAAGTTCAGGAAACATGAAGGGCCATTGGATGCCCCAGGGGGGTGATGCCTGTCACGGACTCAGCTGTGCAGCTCCTGTGTTTTCACAGCACCATCCACCACTGCAAAATGTGAGACCTGTGGGAGCTTTGTGACAAGATGCTAAACTAAAGTAATCTAAATGACAGCAGGTCCCTGGTGCAGAAGCAAGAACAGTTTTGAGGAAGATAAAGAGGGTGAGTGTTTAGCTTTGATTGATTGATGCTTTCAAGTTACACAGGGAAACTTCTTCCAAACTGTGTAATAGCCCTCATATTCTCCTGGAACAGTCAGCAAAGTTTCACAATAAACTGCTCTAGGGCCATCCTTGGCAAAACCTACAAATCCTCCTCCCTCGAGTTATGCATAACCTGCAGGAGTGATGGGAGGTATCTGTCTGTGGTGGGGAGAAACTTCCTCCCCCTGGAAAATAAACATCTAACCTCTGAAAGGCAGCCACTGCAAACACGAAGGAATGTGTCTCACATCCAGTTCTTGACTGAGGATCTACTTTGTGCTAGAAAGAGGCTATCAGCTGTTGTCACCTATTTATTTTACACAAAGAAGTGGAGGAGAAAAACCTCAGGGCAAACTGTCTGTGTGGGCAGTAACTTCTTAGAAAAGTGCACAGCAGTGGGGATGTCAATGGAGAATTGGTAGCTCGTTACCTTTTTTCTACCTTTAGATCACGACTTTCAAAGAAATCCCTGTGCATTGCAAATTCTTTGCCCTTACTGCCTATGTGAGAATCACAGAAATCTCAGTCAGCAGTTCTGTAGGTCATTTATGTAGAGAGATTTTAATGGTAATAATATGCGAGTTAAGGCAGTATTTCTTTTGATGGATATTTTTCTGATGCTGCTTTAACACTTTAAAAAATAGAAAAAAGAACTTTAATATCACCTCTGCAGTCCATAATAAGCATAAGAGCCAAAGTCAAAGCATATTTGAAGTCTTACTCTTTCCTAATAGAACTATCTTAGACAAAAAGAGAGGAAACAAGACTTGTGATCTGGCTTCAAAGTAAATGGACATTTTTGGATTTGGGGTGAAGGAGCTGGGGGAGATTGTGTGAACAGAAAAATTATATCTTTAGCAGAATAACAACTACCATAAATATAGGTGTTAGCAGGCCCAAATACCAGCTAGGAACTTGCCCTGGGCGGGCTGTCCTATTCCCCAAACACAACCCAAGAATGGTGTTTGCCAAATCTTTGTACATTGTTGTGTATTTTCCTCAGTCTATTTTTTTTTCCCTTAGTGCGTCAGTAAGATTTTAATTTTAGAAGAAATTCTGGTAGGCTTTTGTGGAGGAGGGGAGATGAAGGATAGTATTT
This sequence comes from Heliangelus exortis, assembly GCF_036169615.1. NCBI lineage: Eukaryota > Metazoa > Chordata > Aves > Apodiformes > Trochilidae > Heliangelus > Heliangelus exortis. The sequence continues at coordinate 39,019,878 of NC_092424.1, forward strand.
TTGTTTCTGCAGACAAATGCAGGGAAGTTTGAGTACAGCCAGCAAGGCCACCATCAGACAGGTTTCACAAGCCCATTTTGCACCTAACTTCCCAAGGTTTTATTGAGGAGAGAATATTGAAAGTCACCATGTTTGGGCAGGCAGAGGGCTCATACCCACATACAGACACACCTGTGTCTGTCTGTGAATTGTATGCTGGCACTGTGCACTGGTACAGTTCAAACAGCTTTGTCTGCCCATGCCTCCTCCACACTGTGCTGGACCTGCTCTCATGCCTGTTGCTCCAGTGCCTCCAGAAAGCAGCTTTGCAGCCCAAGGTTCTCTTCTCTCACTCAAGGCTGGACAGGAGAAGCCCCAGGTCTAGCTCTTACCGTGGTGTGGCTCTGTGCAAGCAAGTTAAAAAGTATGCAATTGTCTTTTCAGCTCTGTATGGGCTTGGATTGTAGAAGAATCTCGCTGACCAGACTTACTCATCTGGACGCCACATTTCCTTCATGTTATGTTGCTTCAGTACTACTGAAAGGGACTTGTCTAAGGACTGGATGACCTTTTGATGGGTTTAACCATGACAAAACAGGTAACTGAACTGATCTCACTAGTCCATTTAGGGACCCCAGGCACCCGCATCAGTCTCTGGTGTGAAAACAGGCAGAAAATAGCACAGGGTTTCTTTAGACTCCTACTCCTCTGACCAGTGCTGGAGTCCAAAAGACACCCCTGCCCACTCTGTTTGTTGTTTGTTTTTTCAACACTCATACACCCCTATGTGCTTACTGACACAAGGGACATTGGCTCATTTGGCTGCCTTTAATGACAGCTTAAGGCTTACCACCCTGTACTAATTCTGTGGTGTTAAAAATACAAGTTTTTCCAAATGAAGAGCAGCAGTAAGCAAATTCGGGGAATGGCTCTTTGCTAATTCACAACATGTTTCTTTGTCCCACATCTTTGTTTTGGGAGTTGCTGTTTCCGTAGAAAATGAGTACAAAGCCAGGTATATTACCTCAGCTCTTTCTAACCATGTTATCTGGGGATTGTCATGTTGGCTGAAAAACAAGCCACTTCTCACAGCTAAAAATGTGAACTGAAAATGAAGTCAATAAACATTGATTACAAGATACATGGAGACCTTCAAGTCAGCTTGGCCACATTGCTGTAGGAAGGTTATTACTGGTCAGACACTTCCTGAAATACCCAATAACTCCCAGAGGTGGTGTAAGGAGCTAAAATTACCAACATTTCTGTGGGGTTTTTAAAAGTAGTTCTTATTCTCTTCTATCAGCCACTATATCAGTGGTGGCCAATATTTTTTCCCTGCATTGGTACAAATGAAAATAACTAGAAGAATAATAAACGAGCTGTTTATAAAAATGGACTGCATTGCCCACTCATCCGCTTCTGATGAGAGTTTCTGGCTATCAGCAAAACCTTTAGAGGAGGAAATGGCTTTGTGTTCAACTTTGTACTTTGACTGTTAATCTGAAGCATAAGACCTAACACTGTTCCAACATTTGGGACTCAGGCACACTTTTGAGCAGGTGAGATTTTCACTGGTTGCTCTTGCCTGACTGCTGTGGTCAAAAGAATGGATGGGGATGTCCTGCATGCCACATTGTTTAACAAGAGCTGTTCTTGGTGGGTATTTCCCACTTCCACTCACAAGTGAAAGCTCTGCTTTGATCAACAGGATTTTGGGTGCCACCCCCTTTAGCCCCCCCCCAGTAATTAAAGACTATGCAATATGCATTTGCTGTGGACCTGTGGGTTGCAGAAGGATTAACCATACTAATGTATTTTCAGCTGATGTCTGCTCTCTTGGTATGGTGCTCTTGTAAAACTTCTAAAATACTTGGGAATATTTACTGAGTTGTTTGGAGTTTTTTTGGGGGGTTTTGTTTATTTTTAAATGAAACTAAATATTGGCTTTCCATGGGAATAAACAACCCTTTGTGTTGTCTAAAATTGAATGTCCCTTGCAATGCTAAACTAACAGTGTATTTGAACTCCTCTCTGCAAGGTAGTCTAAATGATTGTGTTGCATCAGTGTTGGAAAGTTTGATTTAAATACATCTTTTAAAGTAACTTGCTTGTCCTTTCATGTATGAATTGGTTAAACCAGGAAGACATTGCTCTTGAGCTGATAAAGAAGCAGTGTCTGGTCCAGGCTGGTGGCTGGGACCTCTCTAGCTGGGGATTCTGCTGGTGAGAGCCCTGCTGTGCTCTCGTGTTTATGCACACTCAGATTTATCAAAGAGCAAATAAAAGTGCCATTTGGCCTCCAGTGTATTCTGGTGATTAGTGTGTGGTTGGGTTTGAGTTTAGGATGAATAACTACCTAAAGCTTCTTGCTCTCTCTCTCTCTCTCACTGAAGAATCTCCTGCCCAACCCTAGATGTTAAAGTGCCAAAGTTAAAGTGAAATAGGCTTACCAGTGGCTTTGCAGGCCTCCAGGTTATAGGATCTTTTTCTTATGAGATGAAGAAGCATGGATGGTTGTTGAGGTTTGCTACAGCAGCTGACTGTGTGGCAGAAAGTGTCGTCCTGTGTCTCTAAGTCTGTAACCAGGACTGCCAGTTAATGCTGCTTTTGGGGGAATGCAGGATAGAAAAAAGCAATTGCAACTGGAAACCAAAACCAGGTACCTTTGTCTTGTGAAGTCTTCCTCAGCTTGGACATGGGGCTTTTTGTGTCCTAGCATAGTGCAAGCAGAAACTAATTACTATTTGAGGCAAATAAGCATGTATGCATGCATGTAAATTATATAGTCAACCAGGTGCCCTTCTTCAGCCAGCTTACTGAAAAATGACTTCGTATAGGAAAGCTGTATTTTTCACGTCTGGGTCTTGAACACTGTTTTTCAGTTACATGGTACTTCCTGTAATTAGCCACGAAAATTCAGGCACAAGAGTATAATGTGTGTTTGTTCCATGAAGAGATGGGACCATTTTGATATTTTTCAAAAAAAATTTAAAATGAAAAGCTCATTTAATACCGGTCCAGCTATTTATACCTCTTGCAGAAACTTAAACATAACAAAAAATGCAACATAACTCATGAAGCAAAGGAGCGTCTTTGCCAAGTGTAATATTTGTATTTGGAAACATGGTCTATATTGTATGAAGCAGTAGCCTTCTAACTGCCTCCAAGGTTTCTTTTGGCTGATGTTTATCCAAACAGTCTTGCTCTTCATTCATTTTAATGGCTGAGAGGGAGCTGAGTGTTTTTACACTGTGAGACTGGCATAGCTCAGTCTCTGTTTTTTCGGCTGGCGCCGAATGCTCTCCTCTGCTTGCCCAGGCGAGCGTGAGGCAGTGATCCCCACAGCGTGCCCACAGTGGGCTGATGTGCACAGCCCCCACGCACAAACTCCATCCTGCTCCGCCACTCCTCAGTCACACCCCCAGGTCTGTCCCACTGGTGTCTCTCATTTTGCCTTTGGTTTTGCCTTACATGTCCTGTGGATCTGACCCGATGGAAACAAGAGTCTGGGCACCCCTGTTTAAAGGAGTCGGTGCTGGTACCACCAGGGAGGGGGTGACTTCAGGAAGGCCGGAAATTTTGCAACTGGGAGGCATCCATGGGCTCCTGCTCTGAAGATGACAGCGGTCAGGTAATGAATGGGAAACGTGTTGTCCTTGCTTTTTAAATACCTGATGTGGTGAAATGTGGGCACACCCTTACCTTATGCGAGGCTAGTGTCTTTGTCACTCTTTTCCCTTCTAGAAGAGGTAAACACATATTTCCAGCTATTTTTTTCCTTCTTTGAGTTATCAATAATAATAATAATAATAATAATAATAATAATGGTAATTATAATGATAATAAAATTCAATAGATCTACAGTTGTATGTTTGGACTACCAGACTGCACTTAAGCCTTATCGCTTTGTTATTTTGTGTTTAAGAGACCCCTTAGAACACATCCTGACATTTTGTGCTCTTCAGGGCAAGGACTTGGAAAAGCTTGCCCTGCAGTCATTTAGGCATGTGCTTAACTTCATATGTAAGTCCCTAAATTAATTGAGCTTATCACAGAGATTTTGGGAATAGTACAATTAGGAATAAGTACAATTGCTACACAAAGCAGCACAATTAAGGAGCAGGGAGGACAGGAGTCATTCAAATGTGAGTAGAAGAGGCATATTAATAGTGGACACTTTAGAAGAAACAAAGACTGAGCCACATTTCTTTCTCCACTTGTCCTGTCTGTCAGTTTTATAACACGTTATTGTAGGCCTCACTGATCCTGACACTATCGCAGCAGCCATTTCTTCATGTGGATGAGTTGCTCCAGAAAAATGCAGCTGGCACAAACCACTCTTATTTTTCACTCAAGGAATGCAAGTCTTCCTGTTCCACATATTTTTCTTCAATGAGCGTAGTTATTGTTGTCACTGGGAGGAAAATCCTCTGTCTGTCTGCTAAAATACTTGTGAGGGGGAGATAAAGCATGAAATCTTTTTGTTGTGGCTGAGGATTTCCTCTGCAAGCCTTCACTTCAGTGATTCACTGCTCTTATCCAAAAGAAATGCAAGGCTGGGATGGGTATTAGTTACGATTTGCAGCGCTGGCCTAAATCTTGAGCTGGTGTAACTCAAATGTTCACCAACACTTCTGACGGAGCTTTAGGCTGGGCTTGCTGGTCATGGCTCAAGTATGTGCCACCTCCTCGTTCTGCTCTGGGCTCAAGGGGTTGTCACGACAGCCTTGGGAGCATTCATTGGATGGCACTGAGGGGCATTGCCAGGTATGGGGCAGCCTCTGTGCCTACCCCTTTGGTGTGTGCATGGCAAAACTCAAGGCATAGCCTGGCAAACTCTCTTTGGAAGACACCTGGCAATCACAGCAGGGAGGCTGCTTTTGTTTTTTCTTTTACTGCAAGAAAAGCATGCAGCTGATGGAGTCATAATAAATTCTGGCAGGGTGGAAGTTAAAAAAAAAAAAAATTGAGGCAAGTATTCTGATTTTTCTCTGAAGTTAGAGCTGTTGTTCATCTGGGCAACTGTCTGTGTATGAAATGAAGGCAGAGATCTGTGTTTTGGGAGAGAGCCATACTGTGGATAAGTGCAAAGAAATTCTGCCACAGCTTTGTCATGAATTATATGTTGTCTGAAGGATTGAACGATATCACAAAGTTCATCAAGAACAGGAACACTCATTTTCCTATCTTTTTCTTCCAGCAAAATGAACAAGCGATTTAGGTTCCTTAAAGAAATTCCATCCGGTAGCTGTGCCAGCTCTGTCTTCCTCATGTTCGTGTGTGTTTGCTTTGTTCCTGAGTCCCAGATGGGCTTTTGAAAATGGCACAGTGTTGCCAAAATGCATCTGAAGACACATATCATCAGTATGCACAAATTGTAAAGAATGCAGCCCCTGGAGCGATGTGTGATTTCATCAAAAGTGACTTTCCAGCTACGCTGAAACCTTTCATGTCTCTTGTGCAATCTGCAATGCTAAAGCAAACAATTTGAGTGCCAGATTGTCATAAGTATCTGAATACTTCAACTTATTAAAGGGCCACAGTCTTATCAAATCAGAGAAAATATGAAATCTTAATGAAGATTAAGCTGCTATAAATGCACCCAGGTAGATATAATCAATTTCTCTCCTCTACAAAAAAACCAAAAAAAACCTCACCCAAACACTTTTAAAGCTAACGAGGATTTTTAATTAAAACCCCAAGGTTTACTTGCCAAACCTTTGGGTTTCTGAAGCCCTTAGGCCAAATTTTTTGTGCAGTGCTATTCTTCTGGTGGCATTGGTGGAGTTTTTTCAGTGTCTCACTGGGGAAAGAATGAGGAGAGTTTTGGTTGTTGTTGGAGCTGTATAGTGTTATTGACTATTTTTCCTTTTGGATATGGCAGCCTATATAATCTTGGATTATGAAGGTGATAAAAAATATCAGAGGAAGGAGTGTTTTCTGGGTGAGTTAGAGGTGTACTCTGTAATACACAAGAGAACTGAAACGAGTGCAGGAGTTTGTTGGAGCTGGGTGCACAGGGACAAAAAACCCCATGTGCCTGTACAGAAGTGTACCCTTTCAGAGAAACCCTGTGGGTTTGGGTACCACATTTTGTGGGGAACAAGAAGAAATGAGGGAGTGAGAAGAGAACCAGAGAGAAGGCACAAGTCTAGGTACTTGGTGCAGAAACCACCTCTGGCTACGTAGCAAGGGAAGCCTTGCTCTCCATGGTTGCTAGCCACAGGAAGGGGTGCATGGCCTCTGAGGAAGAAAGGAAGGTGGCTTGAGCAAAATCTTGCTGGTGAGGAAGAGAACTTGCTCAGGTGAAGAGCAAAACCTCCATCAAACTTCTCAAAATATATGGAACAAACCTCTGCTAGAAACACTGTGTTTGACCTGTTTTGAGTGAGGGCAATGGGCTGGGCTTCCTTGTGAGGGCCACTGGAGTGCAGTTTTTCTCTCAGTAGTAGCACTGGTGCAAATACTGACAAAATCTCAAGGCAGGGATTTCACCTCACCACATTTCATGCACACCCATCCTTCCTCTTTCAGGCTTTGTGAACAAATATTAAATACTCATCAAGTTTCAAGGCAACAAATTAAGTAGGTCATGTCATGACTTTGCCAGCTGATTTATTTTAAAGGAGTAAACCAGTGACAAATTCCATAGAGCATGAAGTCTCTTTTGGTAAAGGCACCACCTCCTCTTCCACACAGTTTACAGTGTTAGGTTTGTATTTTCAGAGGAATTTTCTTCAACTTAAAAGTAGATTTATATGAAGACACTGCAGTCATTTTGTTTGTTTGTTTGTTTGCTTGTTTGTATTTAAACCAATTGGGAAGATTTTTGTGTTTGAAGGCAGTATTTATATTCTGGTTGGATATGTCTCTTTATTTTTGGTTTTCTTTGCTGGATTTTGTCTGGATCAGCTTCCTGAATTAAATTGCTGAATTAACACCAGGGTGAACACAAGGGCTGGCAGAAGAGAGGCAGTGTGCACATCTGGCTGGAGGCAGGGGGTAAGGAAAAGAGTCTGTGTGAGGAGAACAAAGCCAACCTGACTCCTGGTCACTTTTCTGTGGGCCTACCTACACCACCACAGGAGCTCACAGGCGTGGAGTGGAAAACTGTGAGCCACAGCAACATAAAGGCACATCTGTCCCCGGAGCTGATTTTAAACCATAGCTTTTGTTTTCCTTCCAGACCCTGTGGGGGATACCAGCAGGTCTCTCTCTCAGGTCAAGATATCTCTGATGCAGGAACAGCACCCGCAGGTGTTTGCTCCCATTTTCCTCTCCCCTAGTGCTGTTCCACAGGCAGCCTTGTTTTTTTCCCAGGCAAAATCCCATTGCTTACTTACAAAAGCCCGATGCAGAAGAGAGAGGCAGAATCCAGTCCTGGCAAAAGGCCTCCCACCCACTGCGGATCCTGTGGTTGGGCAGGTGTTTGGTCCTGGCTTTGAAGGCTTTGAAATCTGCTGAGTGGTGGTGTGGGATCAGAAATATTCTGCACAGCTTGAGCCAGGACACGCTGCAGCCCTTTGCTTCTGTATGTCTTGCATCCCGCAGTTGCTGCTGTTTGCAGTCTGCTTGCTATCAATGGTGTCTTGGCCCAGTGGCTTTTGTTGGTTGAGTTTTAGGGGCGCTCATACTTCTTCCCCTCCCTTCCCTTTTCCTCATTTTTCTTTTAAAAGGAGCTGGGTGGTGGGGACAGCAAGAATGTGGGTTGGGAGCTGATGTGGTCAACAAGACAGAGGGACACAATGCTATATTCAAGGGAGGAGTACAGGACTCATAGCTCCACTTTTTTTTTTTTTTTTGCCAGATACTGGTTAGCAACAGAGATATTTACAGCTGGTGTTTCAGGGGAGGCTTCATGCCAGTGTCTCCCCACCACTATGTCCATGCCATTTGTTTGCTTTGTTGCTCTGTAGCTGGTTTGCTGCCCATACCTGCACAGACCCTCTGCCTGAGCCCTTGCTGGCATAGGATGGGAGGAGATGGATGGGGGTTATGACCCAACCACCTGCCCGTGCCCATCAGAAGGGCTCTGCCAGACCCAAGCAATCCTCTATGAAGAAAATGCATGTCCTCTGTGCTTTCATCATATGCATGCTTACACAACTGGCTTTGTTAGTCATTCTTTTGGCCTCTGTGATTGCATTTAATAAACTGAAGGCTGAGGTTTCACCCCACAGAGAACAAAGCTCTCCTGGATGTAGGATGGAGTATCACGGAGGTGCCCTGTGAGCAGCACATTCCTGAGAGCCTGAGAGCAAATGTCTGTGCTGTCTGTGTGCACCTCCTTTTGTACTCTTCAGGGTGCAGAACACTTCTATGTGTGCTTCTTTGAGGTGTGGAGACTGTTTAACATGGGCACAGGCTTCTGACAACATGGTGGCTGCTCTGTTTCTGTGTAAACTGATGACAGAAATGAGACATAGCCACTGAAATTTAGAAAATATCAGCATTAAGACCACTTCTTTTCCAGTGATCCCCCCTAGTAGTGCTTTTGCCTTCAGAAGCAAGATGGAGATCTACAGGGAAAATTATTTACAGACGGTTCCCATTTTTGCCACAGCCTTTCTTCTCTGACTTTGGCTAGCTTAATTCTCTTGTCACCATGAGTTTCTCTAAATATCACGAGTACAATATTAATTTTCACACTTCGAAGCTGTGGGGAAAATCAGCTAATGAATATTTGTAGCAGCTGAGAGTCCTGAGAAGCACTTAAGAGGTTTGGCATTGTGACATAGAAACATATTGAGTATGGAGAGTGCTGCAACCCACACTGGGTATGGTGCTGGGTATGGTCCTCTGCTTACCCCTGAAGCTGTGTCAGGGATGATTGTATTGATCGTGAGAAACATGGGCAAATAATTTATTTTGTTTTTAACATAATGCTCATGTGAGAAAGTCTCTATTAGTGGGAAAGCCCCAGCTCCTTCCCTATTTTGTCTGGAAATTCTGCCCATGGTGGAGGAATGCTCTCAAAAAGGGGTTATATGAGCATTACTATATGGGTATAAGCTAGCAGCTTATGCTATAAGCTAGCAGCTCGTAGTCCCCTGAAGCCCTTTAGTTATGTGCCAATAATCTAATGAAGTTTGCATTACCATTGCCTATGGTCATAGGCGAGTTCCTTTGCATGGAAGTACTAAAAAGCCTCACCCATATGTGTTTGTATGGGATCACCATGAAGCAGCACAGCCTTTATGTTTGCTGAGGCTTTGAGCTCTTTGTCTAGCAGTGCCAGTTACAACTGGCTTTTGCAATGGGGCTGTTTGTCCATGAGAATGGAACTGGGACCATCAAATCATACCAGTTAGCTACGGTCTGATTCGCAGTGGTGCTAAGATCATTGATGCTGTTTCCTTCATGGGGAGAATCTGAAATGCTGAACACTTTGCAGTGTTTTATTGGTCATTTTCTACTCCTTCATTCCTTGGTTAAAACATCTCACCTTTCTTTTCTAATTTCTTCGTTTGCCAGCGTGCAGTGCCACATGAATGTGCAGGGGAGGAGCTCCAGTGCCAGGTGAAGGGAAGCAGTGCATTGTCAGTAGAAATCTGCCCAAGGAGGCAATGAGGCCATGGACCTGGCATGGGGCAGGGGAGGCCAGATACTGGAATGCTGCCTTGGTTTTGTTATAGGCTCCTCTGTGACCACCACCAGGTCTGAAGACTGCCCGCTATTTCCAGTTCTTTGCTTCCTAAACCATTCACTTTGCAAAACTCTTGCAAGGTTTGACTCACAAAAGTGCTCTGAGGCCTTGGGTGTGAAATATTATGACAAATGAAGGCATTCCAGCTCTTTATTGACATCACACATTTTAAATAATGAAAAATTGTTCTAAAATACAAAAAAATTAATATAAAAATGAATGCTTTCCAGTTGTCTGTCAGGATCTCTTCAGTCTCATAACTGTTTTCGTGTGAAGCAATGAGTGTAATTCTTTTTGATAGTTGTTTGTTCCCTTGTTGTTTTGAAGTTGCTGGAAGCAATTTACAAGTTACTCTTGCTCAATGTCTAGGAAGAGAATGGAAAATGTTTACTTGTTTCTGTTTGGTAAAGAGTTCATTCCCAACACAACACACTGGACTGAGGATGATTTGAGCCTCTCCATTGACTTTGGAGGTGGAAGGAGGTGTCTCTTTGACCATTGGTCATTGGTGGTACTGAGCAGAAATGTGGGTGTCAGGCCTGTATGCTCCTTGCTACATTCATTTATGTTGTTCCTGTTAAGGAGAAGGTTGCTATGGAATGAGTCATAATATGAAGGGAAGGATAATTTTTTTTTAATACTCTTTGTTGGTATAGAGTTTCTTTCCCTTCAGTTTCAATGGGACAATACAGTACCTCTCAGCTTCCCTGCTCCTGCACATGCCCTTCACTCCCAAACCCAATAGTTTGCTCACCCTGTGCAAATCTGAAGATGTAATTCACTTTATGATCAGTCAGGGTTTGTTTTCACATGTTGTCTTCATGTGTGCATTACTCTTTGTTGAATGAGTGATGGCATTTGGAGCTGCAAAACAATGACAGAATTTTTGAGGGTGTTTTAAACTGTACTTTCACTCTGTAACCTGTCCAGGGCTGAGGGGAGACATGAGATTGTCTCCTGGTGATTGTGTGTCTCCCACAGCACTGAAAGCATCACAACTTGTTCTTTTTGACTTCCTGCAGACAGTCTAATTATATGAAAGACCATCACTCTTCATTTGGTCAGAAGATGTATTCTTAGCTAAATTTACCTAATGCTTTCCTGATTTCTCCCCCCACACTCCTCCCCTGTCCTGGACAGCAATGTGATCTTAGTCCTGCAATCAAATATGAAAGAGAGTCCAATATATATGCAGTACCCTCCTCATGCTGGAACTTGTCCAGAAAAGAAAAACTGGCTTCATGCAGGACGTCTGGTCTCACATAAAAAAAAAAAAAAAAAAAGAAAAGAAAAAGTCTGACATGAGAAGTGTCTTAGGATAAGTCAGGGCAATGCTGTGGCTGCACTGTCAGACCTGAGAGCTCAGAGATGCAGTGGTTCTTCTGCCAGGGCAATTTAGTGGTAGGAGAGGTGCTTGTCCCCTCCATCCCAGGTTGAGCAGCAAATGAATTGACCTGGCGCCTTTCAGAGGAGGCTTTCAAAGGGTATGATTTGCAGTAGCATTCTCTGAAATGCATGTCCTGGTGTTACCTGAAGAACTGAGCCAGTGGATGAAAAAGCCAGGAATGCTGGTACAAGGCATTTTTAGGGGTGCAGCAGTGTGGTGGATTTCACTTAGGTCTATGTGGGGTGATAGTGCTGCTGATTCCCTGCAATCTCTGAAGAAACGGGTGGATATTCTTGTGAGGGAAAAAAAAGTCTCTCAGTTTCTATCAAATTTGCTGTTTTTTATTTGAGATCTGGTTAAGAAGATTTTTGTAGCTGACAGTCTAATTGCCAGCCTGGAGGTGTCAGATGGTCCCACAGTCCTGTGGGACTCCCTGGCCTTGCAGATCTCCTCATCCACAGACAAAATTAAGTGGTCTCATCTCCTAAAGCAGGCCACACACCCCCGACAATGACTTAGACATCAAATCTCAGCTCTCCTTCCGTGTGCCTCTCTGTTGGAGGTGAGGCTCAGCTCCCCCTATGGCTGCTCAGGTGCTTTTTGCCATTGCAGGACTGAGGTTCAACTTGGCAGTGTTGGATCTTGTACATTGTTCTTGGAGATTCTGACCTTCCTGATGATGGGATCATCAGTGCTAGTGATGGTCAGATATGGAGCACTCTTCTACTTGCCTTTTGGCTCACAGACTGAACCCGCACCGTCTGCAAAAAACAACACTGTCCTTCTACCCAGGCCACCCAACTTAGCAATGATAGACACGGTTGTGTTTGAGGTTGAGTCAGCTTCCTCTCCCACCTCCACCCTCTGCATCTCTGGTGGCTTTGTGCCTCCCATCTCTGTGATAGAAAGATGAGGCTGGGTCCCCCTTTCCTTGTGGGGAAGGAGGCTGCAGAGGGACTCCCAAGGCAATGCCCCAGCTCTGTTGTGCAGCCAGTGGCGCTTGGAGAGGGCAAACCCACTGTCCTGGGTGGGTGGTTGATACAGAAATGAGAGCAAGGGGGGGTGTGTGTGTTGACCTTTTGAGCAAAAGCTGCAGTAAATTACAGGAATACTGATGGCTGTGCCGCTATGGGCAAGTGGAAAACATAGTTATTTGTCAAGGTTAACCACCACCATCAACCTCTTGTGGACAGCTAAAAGCTGTGGTGCAGCTACCACTGCACTGTGGCCTCTGTAAGCACAAGGCCTTGTGGGCTTTTATCCATGAAATAAGGATCAGTAACTTCTCCCCTTACACCTACTGGGTGTGCCTTTTAATTTGGCTTTTCTGGTACTGTGTATCTCGTGGTGATTAAATGTGCAGTGACATAGCTGGGGAATGGGTCTGTGAGTGTACAGAGGGGCAAGGGAAGCCCTCAGCCTGCTGGGGATGTAGGCACTGCTGCAGTATTTCTTTCTCTAGGCTCCTTTTCAAGACTTTCTTTGTTACTTCTGACTTGCCCCTCTCCCAGGCTGTTTGCTTTCAGGCTGTCATTGTTTGCATGCTGATTTTAATTTTGATGAGCCTTAGCAGAGGAGAGGTTGTAACTCAATGCACTGTTGTTTCCTCTCCACTTTATCCAGAAGTAATTTCCATTCTTGTTCCTGCAGCTTCTTTCTCACCTGAGAGACTCCTCCTGCTTCTGCACTCCTCTTCCTGTGTGTTTCCCAGCCAGGCTGTTAAGTTGAGGGCTGCGTAAGAGAACTGGGGCCCTGAATTCAGGTCGCCATTGCTCTCAGACATAGTTCCTGCTTGTCCCCAAGCCATTGCTCACTGGCATGCCTGGAATATCCAGGATATTTTCATGGATATTTTCATGTGAAACGGAGCTCTGCTTTTGCCTCCTGGTAGGGGTTGTGTTTGGACAAAGGTTTCATGCCAGGCTGGATGCCCTGGCTATATGGGGAGTGACAGGATTGTGGCAGTGCTGTTCAGCTGCTGGAGATTTGCCCACAGGCTGCTTTGGCAGGAGGGAGGTGTATGAAGCCCAGCAGTGCCGTGGTTTGCAGAGGCTCCTTGTTGACTGCCTGGTGGTAAATGCTGCCAGGGAAAATGGGACACAGGAATCCCTGTGTCTGTGTGGTCAAGTGCATCTGCACATTTTCCATCTTCTTATATGACTTGGAGAGCCCACCCCAGCCAGACAAAGCTTTTCCCAAGGTCATCTGTGCCCTGGCTCTGGCTTTTGCAGCTCAGGAACATCACCTCAAGAGCTGCTCCTCTTGAAAAGTGGTGAAGGGAGGCAGCTGCAGCTTGGCTCTGGGGACAAATGAAAGGGTTAAGCACAGCTGTGCAGAGGGAGGAGCCATCTGAGAAGATGATGCTTGGAGTTGCAGTTGGTTCCCAAGCTTTTTGTGCTCCCCAAAAATTTTCTGAGTCAAATCTTCCACCTTGGTGTGCAGATGCTTCAGGCATATCTCACAGCTGTACCAGAGGCTTTTTGAAATCCATAGAGTGAAGCACTGTTGCACTCTAGGAGAAGCATTGGTTGGGCCCAAAATAAACAGCAAATATATAACACGTATAATGTTTTTTGCCCAGTTTTAAAGAGGAAATAATATCTGAGCTCACATATATATATATATAAAACATTCTGAATCCCTTAAAAACTGCATTTTACTGACAAAAAGCCCATCTTTGTTTTTGAAAATTCACCTCCCAGGTCCTTCCTGTGATAGGGAACAAACAAGGAAAATATTTATAACTCCTTAAACTGATAGAAAATTAGCACAATCATGAAAGGTGCATGTGGCTTTAGCAATGCATCTGAGAAGGAAAAGTGATTAAACCTGCCACTCAGAAACTAAAAGGCAGAGCTGAAGAATGACTGCTGCCATTTCAGCTTCCTGGCCCTTCTCCCTGTGCAAGTGCAAAAATAGCTTCACCCTCCCGTGCAGGCCAAAGGGAAGTGCTGTTCCTGCAGACACTACACTCAGAAATGTGCTACTATAAAGTGCATGACTAGAGGATATCCTAAATTAATTTACATAGATATATAAATATATGCATGTGTGTATTTTCTATGAAATATGAAACCGGTGATTTTGTTAGCTAACCCCTTATTTTGTCTGAAACAGTTCAGGCATAATGGAAACTGCCCACACATTTTTCCATTAAAAGTTACAAAGGGAAGGGAAAGAGGGGGGGGGAGTGATGATAGAAAAACACATGCACACTCAGCTGCCACAGAGATGCCATGCAGCTGGGCAGCAACACACACACACTTGCACCAATTTGCTGGAAAAAGGATCACCTGTGTTTTGGTGCTTGGTGCTGGTCCCCCTGCTCACACCCTACCTCCTAGGCACCTGGGCTGCAGCCATGCTTGTGCCTGTGCAGGTGCCCTCAGTGAGTGTAAAGCAATCTGAGCTTGCCCATATCTGATTGATTTACAGGCTGCTTCTTTTGGATTAACAAGTGAAAGCCTCACCATCCTCTTGTGGTATCAGGTGATGGTGTTGGTGGCTGTGTGAAGCCCCAGAGTAACTTTGTCCAGTTGGGTTATAAAACAAATATCCCTGCCCTGGCAGCTCCTTGACCCTGCTAGGTGTGGTGCTTCCCTGGTTTCTGTGCCATCTGTCCAGACTGAATGAGAGTAATTTTCTCCATGGATGGATGAATGAGCAACTCTGTGCTGTGCTGCTGAGTGTAAACCCAGTGCCAGCCAGCAGGCACACACTGCAATGAGCCACACTGGCTGCTGCACTGATGGAGAAGGCAGGATGGGGCGTGAGGGGAGGCCTGGGGGGGAGCATGGATGTGCCTCAGCATCAGGCAGCTCCCTGGGCCATCACCACAAGAGGGAGGTGCTCCAGCTGCCTTCTTGCTGCTGACCAGGGAGACCACCACAAGTAAGGGATTGCAGCACTGAGGCTCTCTGTGGCCTGGCAGAGGCATCCCATTGCTAAATAGCTCTCATATATGTGTGATTGTACATATATATGTGTGTGTGTGTATATGTACTGCAGTTGCCTGCCTTGAAGCAGCAGCTTCTTCAGCTGCGGAGGTTGATTTTTCCCCCTTTGCCCACCTTTGGATTGGGAGTGTCAGGTGCACCAGTTATTCATTGCAAGCAACCCTGCAGTCTCAATGAACATGCTGTATCTGGAAGAGGCAGTACCATGAACTCACTAGTATTTTTTTGAAAGAATGTGTTGTGTTGACAGTGCTAACCAATTTGCACAGTGGGGGGGAGAGGGGGGCTGGTGAAATGCAGCTGGTAACTAATGCAGAGCTGTGGGGATTTGTGAATGTGTATATGTTTTTGTTTTTCACTATATTGTCCTATAACCCATATGCATCACTGCGGGTTATGGCAGTGGAATTTTGCTGCTCAGCAGCTGTCTGGGCAATGTGAAGCCAGGCCCACTCATCCTTTCAACCATCAAAGGTATGTGTTCAATCCATTTATGGCTGCCTCAGGGTGCTGCTCCACATGGCTTTCTCAGCAGCAGTGCCAGCTTAAGACGTTCCCGCCAACTCTCCTCTAAAGCCATGTGGTAATCTGTATCTGTTGATTGATCAGAGTTAAAAATAACTTGGTTGATTTGACTGGGTCCTTTTTGCTGCACGAACAGCTGTGCTTGCCCAAGAGAAAGGCGGTGCAGAGGAATGAGGCTGGGAGGTGAAAACACCAAACTCTAACTTTGCTGATGAGAAATTGTAAGCAAAACTGCTCAGATTGGCGAGGTGGCTGCGAAGTCTGTATTTTAAGCTTCCTTTTGGGAAGCAGGATTGCTTCCCAAAGCACTCTCTGAGAGTTCCTCAGTGTTGAGACCACCAGCCCTATTTAATTCTGCTTGTTTCTATCTGCCTCTTATCTCTGGTTGGGTCTTCCAATATGCCTGTTCTGTGGTAATTTAGAAATGTAACAACTGCTTCTTCTAACTACTGCCCATGCCTAGGAAAATAAGACCACAAACCCATCTTCAGGTCTGCCCTGATTTGTGCCAGGATAAAGTTAATTTTCTATCTTGTAGTTTTGCTTTCAGCTAAGTCTGTTGTAATTTTTCGTTTTTATCATTACTGTTTCATTAAAGCTGTGTAGTTTTCAACCCCTAAGTCTCTCTCCCTTATTCTCTCTCCTTTCTTTACCACGGAGGGGGATTAATAGAGAGGTTTAATTGCCAGGCCAGCGTTACACCATGACAAGGTCTTACTTGAATGTGAAGATCTCTCTGTATTTAGGAGATTAAGTCAAATCTGGCGAAGGCAAACTCCAGCACTTTGCTAAGGACCACTGCACAAAGTCATTCCAGGTATAATTTTAGTTGTAGGAAAGGAGATAAGGAAATTAGAGCTAAATAAAAGCAGCCCAACCCTGAGTGGATCATGATTTATTATAAAATAGACTGACTTTGTTTTAAACTAAGACCATTGCTTAAGGCTGCAGAAGTGCATATAGTCTCTTGACTGCTTCAGGACCCATCCTATGGAAAACCTGGTAGGTCCTTGTAAGTGGTTATTAGGCTCCCTCAGTTTATAATCTTGGCAAATTATGAGTGGTAACATTTGAAACTTTGTGAGTCATTTCATTTATTAGAATAATTTTTCCTCTTCCCTGACACTTTATTTGTTATGCTCAGTATTAACTGTGTAGTAGCATTTCTCAATAGCACCATAATTTACTAATCCATAAACTGCAGGGATATGTTTTATATTTCAAGAATTGTGAGTGCCCTCTCATCACTCTCCCAGAGAAACCTGAGACTGTTGTTCCCCCCGCATCATTAAGTGAAGGAAAAAGCAGAGCTTTCTACCCCATGTTGCAGAAAATACCTGTCTTCCCTATTAAGTGACTGATCCTGGAGTTTCTTATGCCTTGCATCCATCTGCTGTCAATTTAACTGGCTCCACTAGCTGGTGGCTCCTTCTTATGACCTTGGAAGAATTTACAAAACCTGGTTTCTATAAAAATCAAGGGGTGATCCCCATGTTTACCCCGTTGCCCAACTAACCATGTTTTGTTGCTACCAGCTAGTGCTGGAATGTATCTGCAGCTCCCCCCACCTCTTCTTCAAGCCTGCATCTGGGAAGATCTGATGGCTTGGCCAAGGTTTCCAGCTGCTGAAGTTACCTCAGTAGATCAGTTTCTGTGGTGTGCGTGCAATAGCTTTTTCTGGACCACTGTCTTTCTGGAAGCCTGGAGCACAAGTGCAGTGCTGAGGCTCTGCAGCCTGTGAGACCACGTCTGGAAGGTCTAGGGACAGCGCTGGCCATGTAAGCATCTCATATTTGGTCAGAGTGGGTGTCCAAGGACCAGGATGATTTTTAATACCCCAATTTGCACTGCCTGGGAAGACCTAAACAGGCCTGACACTTCCCAGTCTCAGTGGAGTTATTGTGCATATGTTAATGCTGGGGTGGAGGGAACCAAGCACACATCTGTCTGTGAAGATGCAATCAGCCAGCACCTGAAAGGCCAAGAGGGCTAAAGAAAAAAATTACAGTATATGTGTGTGTGTGTGTGTACACAGCTGAAGGAGCTGTCTTTCATGGCTCTCTCGAATGCTTCAGCTACAGTGGCTGTGTGTGGTTCCATGTGCAGTACACACATGTGCATCAGACCACATAACCCCAAAATAGGCATTTCTCTAGGAGCATTTAACCTTAGTTTTCCAAATGAAGACATGGACTTGCAGCAAGACAGCCTTTTGCAAGATGGAACTGTGTTTATTTACCCATGGAGCAATCTTTCATAAGGATGCGGGTATCAGCTGCTTAATTACAGGATTATGTATGTAAACTTGCATTTCATAAAAATTTGGAAGTAAAACCTTTGCCTAACAACAGTCTTATTCTTGGCAGTCCAGTTCCATCTACAGAAGCCTTTCATGTTAGAGACATATCCCACATGTGAGTTATTGTTACAATTCAATAAATACTTTACAAAAATAATGCTAGCTTTAAAAAAAAAAATAAAAAATTAAGACATATGAACTCACCAATAGTTCCTCCCAGACAGCTTCCTCTAGGAACAGCCTCTCCTGTAGGACACTGTGCACTCAGCATATGACAAACAGGGGGGAAAGGGCCAGCTGCATGTTTTATTTCAGGGACCTTAGAAATGTGTATCCCATTTTTCCTGTTCTTTAAAAAAATAAACTTATTTATTTTCTTAAAAGAAAAAACCCAGCAGATCTAAATGCTCTTCATATTAAAAATTTGGAAGTAACTCTTTTTTTTTTTTTTTTCCTTGTTTCCTTCTCTGACCTCACTCCTCCAGAGGCTTACAGCATGCTTACTTTACAGATAGTTGCCCTGAAGATCTGCTCTCCAGCATAAGACATCAGCCCTGACAGCTGTAGTAATGTATCTGAGATGTCTCCAGGAGTGGGCTGGTTGTAACTCTCGAAGAACCACTGCATTCGGATTTTTTCTGCTCTGTAGGAAAAACACAGCTACATGTCCCTGCAAGCCTACCCTGGATGGACTGCAAAGACCTGAGCTAGAAGGTAAAAGGAGGAATTCCAAGAAAAAAAAAAGCGCTAGTAAGTGTCTATATTCACTTTTGTGTATTAACCTTCCAAAATAATTCATTCCTTACTTAGATACGACTAGTCATGAAATCACTTACAGAGAAAACTGGTGCTGTAGGTGCATTAATCTTGTAAACCATTCCCATATGGAAGACTTCAATCCTATTTTTTATAACAACTTCTAAATATGTGCCCTCCTCAGCTGGGGCTTTGGGTCCTGATGGTGATGGCAGCTGCTTCCCCCCTCCTACCCCTTCTGTTACAGCTGGGGAATAAAATGAAATGCACATTATTAAATGAATGTTATTGCAGTATAAGGTCCTACCAGGACAAGTTTTATGTATGTTTGTGTGTAAAAATAGGTGTGTGTGAGATAGAGAGATATGTGTTTATAAATTACACACACTATGAAAAATACTTATGTATTATATTACAACTATATACATTCATTAGAAAGAAACTGATCAAACCCCTGTCAAGGAGACAATGCAGCAGCCACCATCAGTTCTAAGGCATCCAGGAAATGAATGCTATTTTGCGTCAGGAGGAAAAATCTCAGTATTCCCTTGCTTCTTGAAATTGCTTGTAGTAGTCTTCATCTGAAGGGTTTTCTGTGCACTTCTGCCCGTTGTTTGGAGGCCGTGCTTCGTTGTATCGGCTCCAGTCACCTTTGCATATAATCCAAGGCAGAATGTCCACTTTGTAATGGAGTTCTGCTGAGAATTCAATGCTGATCAGGTTTGGTGTGCCTGCCCCTTTCCCTCTGGTAATCAGCTGCATGTTATCATCATAGCAGCAGTGCTGTGCTGCCAGCGTTGTGCTTTCCAAAGAGAGCATGGAGCGGATGCAGTATCGGGCAGTGGGCTTGTAGATTTCCAGTTTTTCTTTTGGACCACTTGCATCTTTCCAGCGGAAATTTTTCCTCTTAATTCGATCATAGATTTCAGCAGTGCTGTACGCAACTTCTCTGGGGTAGGAGCATGGGCAGCTGGGAAGATCATTGACCACTTTGTGCATATATTTCTTCAAGAACTCGCTTTTGCAGCTCATCCATCTTTCACAGCTATCAGTATCTGTTTAAAGGCAGGAAATGGAAACTTAAGATACATTAGGCAGCATCCCAGTTCATAAGATCAGTGATAACAAATGAGTAAAACCCAACTTGCTCAGCACCAGAGCTTTGCTTAAGAAAGAAAGGGCAGTCAAAGCTTGCCTCAGTACCTTCAAGGTGTTAAATGTGCTGTCTCTTCAGATAAACCAATCATGTGTGTCTGGCTTTAGGGCCTCAGGCACTGCTAGTCTGAATTACAGTGCCAGCGAGAATCCTTGACATTTCTTTGACCTGGCAAATTCTAATTAAGCCGCTGGTATCCCCATCTCTGCAGCATGAGAAACACTTAGGGCTTTACAAGAGACAGCACCGAAACGGGGCACTCACAGTGGTCTGATGCCAATCAACAGTTCAAACCCCACTCACCTGATAAGAACAGCAGATTCAGGAGTTGAAGGATTAAGTTTCTCATAATGCCAGAAATACCAAGATAGAAAGCAAGGCCTGGATTACTTTTTCTGGAGTTCATTATTAAGCCCTAATTCAGTCTTTCTTTTAACTAACCAATACTTTTTTTTCTATTTGGTCTCTGTCTTCCCAAAGGGGTATTTCAAGCATCTGTAGTTCAGACATGGAAACTGACAGCTGGCAAATGCAGCCAAAAGTGATTCAGATTCTAAAAGAGCGTATGTGACATAATATCAATGTCTGTACATTAAGAAGACTTAATGGCACCAGAGCCATAATTTATAGCTGGGATTAAAGAGATTTATAGACAAGCAGCATATTTAAGACTGGCACCTTATTATTTTGCAGGAGTCTCGGGAGAATTCAGTTAAACATCTCCTACCTAAAACAGTATTTAAGGTGTCTGTATCCTCCTATGGGCTTTCAAAAAGAACCCTGCATGCCTTGCTCCATACTTACTTAACAGGACTGTGGAGTCAGGCAAAGATTGGGACCTAAAACTCTGAGAGCAAACATTCTTGCAAAATGTTTACTTATTTATCTGTGTCCTGTTTTTTTGTTTCTTTGAAGAGTCCTATCCAGTCTGTCAGTAATTATTGTGCTCTACCACTATAGGAGGGAGGTGCTGGATTCCATTAGTAATCCAATTAATCCACCTTCCAGTGTCTATGAGTGTCCATGCTATTGGAGGAATGAAATCAGAATATTATAGAGGTTGGGGTAAGTTTTAGGTAGATCACTATCACGCCATGCCCTATAATATGTTTTGGCTACCCCACTGCATCACACACAGTTACAAAAATTACACATGCTCATAAAAATAACTAATTTTTGAAAAAAAATGTGACAGTTTTGCCTAGAATGCTTTTATAGTGTCTTCCATTGGAAGCTTCATCAGCAAAATGCTAGACAGTGTTTGATTTTTCCCCCCGTCCATGAGTGTGAAGCTTTAAACTTTAAGGGTCTTTTCTGAACTAGGACAGTGAATCACCATTTTGGTGATAATGGAAGAGGAACAGAAATATGCTAAGACTTAAGAGCAGAAAGATTCTATGACAGAAGCAATCTAAGGTTGTGATTGTAAAATTAATCAATTTAATGGCTATTATTACTGACATTTTTAATGATAAACTCAAAATCTTTGTCCCACTGCGAGAGTCAAACCAGGAAAAATCTAAAGAAGTCTCTTATCTGTTTCTGAAAACTTGAGTAGGCTGCTTACCAACTTCAAACAGTTTGGTAGCATTGAAGTCTTCACTTCCTGCGAGTAAACTCACTTCTGTGGCAGCTGTTCGGAAAGTATCTTCGATCCCTAAGACAAACAAACACTTGTTAGTGGAGGTGATGTTTTCCTATTAAAATGCCATTGGCTGCTTTCCTTCCCTAGTTCTTGTTTGTCAGGAAAGTAATCTGAAATTGCTGCTGGAGGGAGCATTAATTTAAAAGTATAACGACCAAGGAATACGTGGTGTTAGGAAGATAAAGTATTAACCTAGTCCAAAAGTCAAAAGCTGTCAAGTTTTAGAGGTTTGATTATATTTAAGCACCAAACTTGTCAGTTATGAACCCAGGGACTGCAGCAAGGGAGCTAGTTTTCTTCTTCCTCTTCCCAATGCAAGGCTTGCCAGCATCTCCCAGTTACCCAGGCAGAAGCTTTGCACATACTTCACCAACAGCTACCTGGTCAGCTTTATGAGACCAGCATCATCTCCATATCATGTAACACAAGTGACTGACAAGATAAAAACAAGCCTCCAGATGGAAGCTGTCAAGCCCTGGGTAAAATGTGATGTCTAACGCAAACAGCCTTTGTGCCACCTCTAAACCAGAGTGACATGTCTGAAGACAGGTGAATAAGTTCCTATTCTTTTGTGGGCAAACATTTTCCAGGATGTACAAAGAAGAATACTTCTATTACAAGAAGACTGGCACTTGTTGGTCTCTCCCAGTGCTAGGGAGTTGAAAGGTGTGAGTAGGTGAGAGATAAGTAATGTCTCCAATCTTTCCCATCCCCACCACCTATAACAATCAAATAAAATATTAGCATCGTAAAATATCAGGATCTTCCAGCAACCTCCATTTAAGTGTTTGCTATCACTGGAGAACACCAGCTATCAGAAAACATATTAATTGATCTTGCCAAAGCCAACATCTTTTCATTGCTGCTTCAGTTTAGGCTCCCTACCAGCCTAATGTTTCCTTAATATTTCTGTGCCATGTAGCCTTAAAACAAATATCTCTTCAAAGAAGTAAAAGAAGTATCTGAATAGGTTTTTGGGGCTTTTTTTTTTGTTGTTGTTCTTTCCCACTGAATTAAAGACCTCCAAAGAGTGCAGAAAGCTCTTTAATGCATGGTAACTATATGGTTAATAATGAAGCATGTTCACCATCCACCTTCTTGCCAATAAACTTTCTCCTTATCTCTTGAACTGGAGCATAATAGTGGCTTGCAAAGCTTCAAAACAGCCTCAGGCCACTTTTCAATAAAATTATGATAGGGTTCTGCCTTAACTGCAGCAGTAGATGCAGAGTAATAGATACCCAAGAATCTATTACAAGGCAGTAATTCACTGCGGGAATCATAAACAGCAGAAGCTGAGCTTTGCCCTTGTAATTTAAAAAATGTCAGCAGATCCTCAAAGAGTGAATATATTTTGCTTGCTGATCGTTGGGGGTCTGTTGTATGACATACTATATTATTTCAAGTTTGCCACTGTTTGATGCTAGATGGTAATAAGTACTGGAGAACTACATGCTTTCTTCTGGATTTCACCTTTTATTATTAAGGTTTTAGGATGTATGAAAGCATCTAGAAACATTTTTCTCCTGAACTCCCTAGCACCCATGACCTTACAAGGGATGCAGGTATCTATCCGTGAGTGAGAAACTTTCCTCCGACTCTCTCTGAGGCTCCTAAGTCTTCTCTTCAGCACTGCTGACATTTCACTTCCCATAAAAAAAATCTTGACCTCCAGTTGAAGAACTTCTGCCTTTCTGACTCATTAAGTAAACTCAGTGAAATGGATACCACCATGGCATGTGTTTTTACTTCTCTCTGATCTTGAGAAGTAATGAAATTGCACATACCCCATGCATTGTGGCAACTACTACATCACTCCATTACAAACTTGCCTAAATCCAAACACAGAGTGGCATTTAAAGAACATCATGGGAAAGTTTTACACAGCAGATTTAATTTTTTCTGATGTGGGTTTGAGTGCTCAGCACTGTTTTCACCAAAGTGAAAACTGCGTGATGGTAAGGACACCTCTGGGACTGGCATTTAAATGTCAATCCCTGTGGATGGGTAGGAGCTAAGGTCACTCATGCATCCCTTCATCCTACTGTGCATAGCTGCTGCAGGACCAGACTTGCTGTTTTATAATCCTCCAATTATCAAGCAACATGTAATGTAACAGAGTTGGTATTTCTACCTTAACATTGACTTTCTAGGACAGGAAATTTTGTAGCTTAATGCCAAAAGAACCCAAAATCTCTGGAGCAAAGCAGGTATTTGAAATAGTTTTTTTCAATATTAGTACACATGGCAGTCTTGAAGTAACTTTGTACACATTAGGCAGAAAACTGAAAAGCCATATAACTGGGGGGAGCTATTTGTTCACAAGACAGGCATGCCCATTCACTGCACAGCAACACGAGCTCACTGAGGTAAAAGTCAGCACAGCTGTTCTTAAATTCTAAAATTAATACAAATTTGTTTCAAGACAGTCGATTACACCCTTTGGAATACAAAATGTACCGTGCACAAAAATGACTGTCGTAACCTAAAAGATGTCTGTATTTGTCTTTTAAGTCCCAGGGGACAGCAGACTGCATCAAGCAGCATATTATTACCACTGGAGAACCTGCCATTTCACAAACGCCCTTGAAAGCCAGCATGTCTCTTCCCACCAAAACTCTTACCTAGCTGGGGCACAAACAGGCCTCGGGCTTTGTGTGCAGGAAGGCTCTGTCCCCCCCAACCATCCCTGCCCACTCCCCCCTGACTGCCCCTCACCTGGGCAGTTGGGTCTGTCACAGGTCCGTGACTCGGTGGCAGTGCAGGCGTAGCCGCAGGACCGCGTCCGCTTCTGGTTGCCGCTTCCGCAGGTGACGCTACAGAGGGACCACGGGCTCCAGTCCCCCTCACCATCTATATAATCTGTGTGAGAACAAGGATGGGGAAGGAAATGAAAAAACGAAACTCCTGCTACCCAAAACTACTGTACAGTGTTCTGTATTTAAGAAGGAAAAATAAGAATGGAATCCAGATGTCTCTACCTGAAGCTCAGGCTGAATGCCAGGCGTAAGCCTGCTGTTTAAATGGTTTTCACACTTGATGCTCCTCAGGGAAATGAACACAACATTATTTGAAAAAATATTTCCTTTCTCTTTTGACCTTTTGGCAGCTGCGAATCCTCAGCTGCAAAGCTGGGTCATGAACTAAAAGTGCACATCTATTCACATAATTTCCCTGTATATAGGAATAAATTTTCTGACCACAGACTAATCAGGCACAGGATAAACGAAATTTTCTTTTTATTCTTTTCAAAACATACTCAATTAATTTTAGGACACAATGAATGTTGGACTATGAGTGGGCTGAGGGTCATGCAAAAAATTGCAATTCTGTTTTTAAGTTTCTTGAACAGGAACTGGATATCACAGGAGTACTGCTATGAGTACAGGGAGACGCATGTGCATCTTGAACCCAAAACAACAACATTCATAGCTTTTCATGTGAATTATTAAATAACATAAAATCTGACTGTTTACTAGCAGGAATATTATGAAAATGAAATATGACTTTATTCTCTCCTGGTACACAGCCAAGGGCAACCGATACCAAATCTGCACCACTGTGCCTCGATGTCACTGTAAATAGCTAAACCCCTCAGAACCCATCTCCTTTGTTTGCTGACTTAATTGTCACACATTCCACTTCATGAAGGCCAACAAACGAAGCCTATAAACCAATCCCAGTTTAGTTGCTTTCCCAGTAGTCTCTCCAGATGAGTGTGGTATCTCACTAGCAAATGTCTGGCTTAATGAATTGCCCTGTAGACTACAAGAGATGCTTAACTGCCCCTGTGCTGATAACTTGCAGCCTTTGCTCATTTGGGTTAAATCAGGACTAGTATCAAAACAAAATCAGGTCTAATGCCTTCGATCCAGCCCTGCTCTGTAGCTAGAGGCTGAACGTGTATGTGCAGGCAAGACACAGGGACAGATCCCTGCCTGCACTGGCCTTTGTGCTACACGCGATTCCCGCTCCCCCCCCTCACTGCCATGCTGTCTGTGGGCTTCCTGAGCTGGTTAGTAGGACACGTAACTTGATTTGTACCATATGTAATGACTGACGACAACTCTGTGGGGTGCAATTAAACATTTATTGCCAGGAGTAGGGGAAGGTTATATATCTCACTCATAGGAGGCTGCCTAGATGAGAGTTCCTTGTGGCTGGGACCTCACGTGCTTTTGTACTCTCACACTGCTGCTGCCCAGGAAGCCACCACACCTGAATCAGGTATCCATGCTGCAACAGGTGGGACCATGGGCCTTGCAAAGTGCTGTGATTCTGGGGTTTGCTAACAGGGGGGGCACAACAGCATTCCAAAAAGGCTTAAGATCTCTTGGGAAAATGTCATCTACCTCTCTCCCTGGCCTTGCTCCCCCACCCAGCTTTTTTCCAGCTCTGAATTTTTATCTCCATGAGCCTGGTGAGAAAGAGGGAGGCTGAGCAGGTGCAACGCTTGTTGAGAAGCCCAACCTCGGAGGCCTGGGAAGGGCTGGCAGAGCCCTGCAGTGCTTTTTTTTTAATCAGGGGCAAGACGAGGGAGACAGAGCTGTAAAATGTGTGAACAGGCCTATGAGTGGAACAAGCATAAAAGCTCCATACAGGCAGGATCTGTGGCTATATACTCCTAGCCAAGGCCAGTGGCCCATGACATTTTAGGTGAGTCAGAAGGCCAGGAGTCTTTTTCAAATAGTGGGGTGCTCTGGTGTATGGCAGAGAGCACCAGGATCCTTTCGAGTCCTATCTACCGAGAGCTTATACTTCACTAAGAAACACAGTATCTATGTATCTGTATCTATACCACATTATATTTTTCAGCTGGAGGTCAACCTTTTCCTCTTGTTTTTCTATTTTTAATTCTTACTGGGTTCTTTTGGTTTGTTTCGTTTTGTTTTTTCTTCTACCACAATTATTTGTGAAAGCAATTTTATTTTATCTAAATGAATAGATACCTATTATATGAATTCTTGGCAATAAAGTGTGCCCACAAACAGATGCAGGTGCAAAAAAGAAGGGACAGACTTTAACCTTTAGATCACGAAATTTAACACATATGTATGTGTTTAAATACACCATTCCATAAAATGTCTCTCTCACTTGTTCAGTCTCTAGAACTTAAAGTTAACAAAAACAGGGGGAAAATAAGACTAGAGCAGTGCATGACATACAGTATTTAGGGAAGGCAACAGAAGTCCCAGGGTTAAAGCACCAGGGCTTTGAAACCCTGCTCTGACTAGAAATCTTCTGTATTTATACATAACTGAAATCCGAGAGGCTGTGTGCTACCTGTGGGCACATCCTAGTTCACCTCCTTTGAGTTATTCCCATGTGGATAGTTACTACAGGTTGGGGCAGTGAGTAACCGTAGCTGGTCTCTGTTTCTAGTTTCTGCAACTGTTTCATACAACAAGCTGAAAACAATTGTTTTCACCATGACACATCTGGAAGAGAATTACACACGCAAATACACAATGTTCCTGCTGCATATGCCACTCCCCACACATGCACCAACATAATTCATCTTATTTGTGTATTCACCAAATACTACCACATTTTAGATCTTGCTTATTTATACAATAATTGTATTTCGGTTCTCAAACCACTGTATGATTCTAAATTTGTATTTATCCTTAGACTAAAAATAAATATGAAACCTTGTTTCCTTTGCTTTTTTTTTTTAAAAAAAAGTACATTTAGGACTAAAAAAAGGTCCTCTTATGGGATAACTGGTATGATTTTCAAGATTATAGACTTACTAGAGGAATGCAGCTACCACAGTACAGCTTGTGCATCTGCACAGATTTGTATTTAAAAGCTGATGAACAAAAGCCACATGTTGAAAAATTCTGTTTTGCTTGGCTTTCGTTCAACGATGCCTCACCATTCCCATTTCCCCCAAACTCGTTTTTACAATCCCAAGATGCCCATAAGAGGCCTGGAACGCAAACTCACCATACTCTGGCTGCTCCTTGGACTCAAATGTCCGGTGACTGGGTGCATGACTATCCCACCCACCGAGAGGGTTTAGGAAGTTGCTGTCCTCAGTAGTGCTGTCATACTTGTAGTCCTGGTCACCGCTGCTCATGCGAGTCAAGGTGGAGGACCTCTGCCACCAGTTCCTCCAGTCAGGTGATGGGACTGGCCAGCTAGGCTTGCTGCTCTCTTTCTGCAGATCCTTCTCTGCCTCGGTGTCAGGGCCATCCACCACTTCAATAGTAACCTATGGGATTCAAACAGACCAGCCTGTCCATCAGCATCTCCTCCTAGCCAGTGGGAAACTTTCTATACAGTGAAGACAAAGGACTGGTGTGCTGCCTTGCAAAGGGGCTGCGTAGGGTTCGCGTGTTGGAAACCATTTGGGGATTACTGAGCCCAGAGATATGCAGGGGCTGAGTGATTCCTTCTGCCACCTCTGCTGAATCAGACCTTGGAACAAAGGCTAGGAAAAAATCCTGCACAAAATAATAACCCATGCTGTGCCTAAAACCTTTGCAGCGGAATTTTCTGCCTTATGGGGAAAAGATGTTAAAACCCAAACACATATGACCAGGAAAAAGAAAACCGAATCTGTTACACTAATTAGGACGAAGCTGAATTAAGCATGAAGCGCACAAGCCTGCAGAGCCCGTTCCAACAACTCGGGATGACTCAAGACAAAGGAAGTCACCGGGCGTGAAAGTGGCGGTGGCGGAGCCCCGGGCCCTGCACCTGCCTTGCCCTCTCGTGGCAGCTCAGCCCGGCCCCTTGCAGGGATTCCCCGCAGCACCGGAGCTGCCATCGCCCACCCCTGTGAGCTGTCACCACTCCACGTGGGCTGTCACCGCTCCAAGAGCCAACAGCTCCTTCAACCATGGCCGAGAAGGTCCCTTGCTGCTAAGCCCTTGGAAGCAGGTCCTCCTTCTGTGCTGGAGACCATAATGATACACAACCTGTTTATGGTTTCTACAGAAGCCCAGAGCCAAGATTCAAAGTTTGCTGCCCAATTCTCTCACAGACATCAGGAATGTAAATATGATTCTGCACAGGGCAGCCCTCGATTACTCCTTGTCTGTGCTGAACAATGTATAATTATGAAACTCTTAGAAAAATACTGTGTGGATATAGGTGGCTATTTAAGTAGAAACAGGAACTACCCATCAGAAACCTTGGCTGTATGAGTCATGCAAGTGCAGTGTGGCCAGAGATAAATCATAAAATGCTCTGATGCCTCACACTAATGTGTTTCAGTGGTTGTATTGGTGTGGCTAAACAAGCACGACACAGAAGTGACTATCAGATATACCCATACTGTTTAATAGGTGTGGAGAAGTTCTTCATGTTTTACAGATTTCCAAAGCAGTCTTTCAAGACAGTACTCCATGAAAATCAGGTTGTGTAAAACCAGGAAAAACAGAACAATGCACTATTATGCTACAAGTCATTTACATAGCTCTAAGGATTTGCATGTTGGATAAAAGGTTTAGTTTTATACATCTGTTGTCAGTAAAATCCAAAGGCACAAAGAAGAAAAAGAAAGAAAAGAGCATCCTTTGTTTCTTCAGCTACCTGTGATCCAGAGACGAGTGTGACATAGGAAGCAAACCAGAACTGCTGGTGTAGCTTTCTAGCTGCAGGCACAGCTGCACAGACAAGACAATGCCCACGCATCCTTTTTGGAGAAAGGAGATTGTGCATCTATTTCATGCTTTGCATTTGACTGTAGATCAAGGCATTGAAAAAGAAACAACTTTGAGTCTACAAAGAAGCTCCACGGGGAGAAAGAGCAAGAGTGAGAGAAAGTGTGGTTGTCTGCCTAATTGCATCATCTTTACACAAGAGATATTTTACTCCCAGACTAAATATGGAATTACTTCATTAAACCTTAGCTTCCACAGATGAAGAATTAAAATGGGCTTCATAAGCTTTAAAACATCAGGGTTAGTTCAGGGATTCAAAATTGCTGCATTTATCCAAGCAAAACAGAGTTTTCACAATAAGTGAAAGGAAATAGTGTTACTGGGTGGGTGATGCTGTGCACTGCTGCCAGTTGGGGGGCGTTAGTACTGTCCACATGAAACTTAGTATGATTAGCATTTTAGTAGCAAGTATTTGTAAGACCACATTGACTCTGTAAGCAATGGGGGTCATAAAACCTCATCAGACCTCCAGCAGCACTGCCACTAACTTGGTTTCATGACCTCTCTGTGCAGTCAGTTATCCATCTCCAGTCTGGTTTTGCTACCAAAGAGGCTTATTACAAAGGCCTTTAAAATGAGTTTTCCGAGACACTTCCTGTTAAAAAAAGACCATAACAAAACCAAAATCCAGTGTGCTTATCTGACACCTGTATTCCTCCCTCTGCTGTTTTTAGCTTTGATTACTAAGTTCTTTGTTTAACATGTGGCATAAAAAAAACTTTGAGGGAAAGAAACTCTATCAAGGACACCGGGATTGCCTGAACACCTACTCTTGGAAATGAGAAAAAAAGACAGTTTCAGTTGACTCTAGTTCTGTTTGTTTCCAGGCACTCATCTATGCTTTGTCCAGCCCCATTTAACTCTAATGGACCTTCCAGAGGCAGGGAGGAAATCTGTGAGTAATCCCTGTAATCCCTTTGTGGTGTGACCCAAAAGTTAGGGCAGAGGTGTGAGAGGAGGCTGCTGCTTCCAGTGAGCAATTGCTCCCCCATCCCAGTCTAAAATTTAGAAAAATCAGCATTCAATATGACTACATAAACATATACACGATACCTATACATGACACACAAACATGTGTCTTGTTTGATTGGTTTCTGTACTGGAGGTTGTTTATAAAAAGGGAAAGAGAAATCATATCTAAAACTAGTCAGTAAAAAGAGACCATTTAAAGCAGCTCTGGAAAAAGTTTCATGCTGTGTAACTGCTCCAACAAAAACTTGTTCTCTCAAAAACTAAAAAATAGACCTGGTCTAGTATTTCTATCTTGGACTTGGTTTAAAGTCTTCATTTTCTCCAATTTCTTCTTCCAGTGATTATCAGACCTGTAAAGACTGTATTTTCTCAAGCTTTCCAAAATGTCTGTGGTAACATGGTTCTTGTATGAATCCACAATCATCTCTAGAGGTATTCAAAACCTAAAATGAAGCTGCTTCTTTTATGGTTGTAAAAGCTATAAATAAGGATGTTCCTCTAAAAATTGTTAAAAACAATTGGCATAGGTACATTAAAAGAGGAAATTTGCAGTCAGTTTGTGATGAAACAAATGTATCAAGCACAGATGTCTTGAGACACCAACATCCAATTTTCTCCTGGCCAAAAATATACAGAAGATAAATGTTATCCCCGCCTGTTGGAGTGCACAAGAAGTTCTGTGTACTTAGTTCTGTTTACTGAGACAATGTTTCTGAACTCACTTTACTGGGGTAAACATTGCCCTAAGCAACAGGAAGATGATGTTGCAATATTGCGCAAGCAGTGGGTTCTAGGACATTTCTATGGGATGTTTCTTTCACGCACCTGATGCAAAGTTTCAATGCACAACTTGCCACCCTGTGAATGTGGGTTTGTGGAAGTCAGCAATGAGGTAACAGCAAGAGCAGAACATAAATACTTTCATTATAAAACACTGAAATAGTAAATTCAGCCTTACGCTACAAAACAACTTCAGTTAAAATGCTATCTTAGATATCAACACTTGGAACTGTTTTCTGGACTTGATGAGAGGAAAAGTGAAGGACACCCAACATTTGCTGGGAGTAAAGAAGACTGTTGTAGAATGTAGAGAGGATTGGAGAATGTTGGAGAATATTCCTGAATATTCCTGAATATTCTCCAACATTCTCCAATCCTCTCTACATTCTACAACAGAAGACATCATGACTTCAAGGCTGAAATTTGTATTTAATGTTGTCAGTCCTAGTTGCAGTCTCTGATGGGCTTAAGTGAACCTCAGAATTAAAAATCTGGCCCAAACCCCAGCTCTGAATGCTGCACTCTGCAGCGAGCTCTGGCTACACCATGACATTGAGAAATCTGCGCAGAGGTAGGAACAGCCCTGGCGCTGAGAGTGGTTTAACTATGTCCTCCTGGCACCCTGCTCTGCCCAGACCAGTCTCTCCAGCTCCCTAGGAGGACTAGCTAGCTTCTGGCATGGCTATGCTGCACTTCTGGCACTGCAGCTAGCTGGGAGACAGTCTTGGGAGCAGGGAGTTCTCCATGCTACAGACCCAGCCCAAGGGTCAGAAAAACCCTGCTTTTCTGGGGATTAATTTAGTGATAGGGACAATTGCTTCACTGCTACCTTAAATTATTAAGCCATATAGGAATTACAGGAAATAATCACTGCTGAAGCTCTTCAGTTCTTACTGTGCTGGATTGGGGCTGAGATATATTGCATCAAAGCTCAGTATTACTGATGCTGCTGAGTCTTGTGTGACAACACAGTGTGTTACTTCCCAATGCTTTGAAACAGCAGCTTCAAATGACAAATATAAATGCCACCTAAAAATATACCCCTAATAAAATGTTAAAAGTGATATAGATGGAGGTGAAGGAAATGGCTGTGGATAAAGGTGGAGAACAGTTGGTTTGAAGGCTGCAGTTCTTTCTTAAAGGCTGACCATGCAACCTTTTTTTTTTTCACTGTAGTTGTGTATGTTGCTAGAGTGGGTTGGTCTGTGTATGTATTTTTTTTAAGGGAAGGTAGGAATGAAATAGATATCAAAGAGAATAAATAAAGCTAACACAGCAGCACTGGCATGGCATGATATGGCCCACAGGCCTGATGCAAAATGATAAAGACAGCGTGCTGGCACCATCAACTTCTGGCTTAAAGCACTCCTATCAATTGCTATGAATCCCACAAATCAAAGCAAGGATTTAAATCACAACAGATTTAATAATACACCGCTTTAGTTCAGTTTTCCAGGGAACATAAACATATTTTTAGGCCAGGAAGGAATCCTACCTAACGCTCCCTAGTTTCTACTTGGAACCCATCACCTCATCCAAAACATTGAACGCATCCATTGCGACTGGAAGTCACCCAGCTGTGTTTCAGGTATACTCACTGTGAAGCTTGATCAAGATTCAAATTCTCTAAAGAGCATTAATATCAACAAAATGTTCTTGCCCAACAAAAGTAAGGAGGTTTCCCTTTCCTGCCATGTCATGGTGTGGAGCACTGATAGGAAAGCAGCAAAGCAGTGGGATGACAGAGAGCAGCACAGTACCTGCTCCAGGACATAAGCCTGGCTACCCAGGAGTAAAGAGAAAAGGGAAGGTTCAAGAGCAAGAGTTCAATTGCAGGTTGAAGAATCTGGTTCCAAACAGAGGATCAGTTGCAGAGAAGAGTTGAGGGCTTGTAGAAGGCTTGTTAGAACAGACGAGAAAAACCATCATAAATGGAAAATAAGCAGGTTCCTATAAACCCCTCATGTGACTTCATTCTGCTACTCAGGTGTAAGAACTTATTTACTCTGAATAATCACCCTGCCTAATTACAAGGTCTGCATATATCACTTGGCTAGTTTGTCAAACAAATGTAAGCCTATACAAAAAGGATTTTTCACCTGTGAAAGGAAATCCAAAGAAAAGGTACGAACAGTTTTGCAATCAGCTCTTCATCCAAAAGTTTTCCAGGCATTGACAGAATTTTTAAAATGACAAAAAAAGAAGAAAATATGCCCCAAACCAAGCAGCCTTTGCTTGCTTAAGAGCAGCTGCTGCCTTTAGTCTCAAACAACCACCATGGAAGCCATGCTAAAATATAAAATGGTGAGAGATTTTACAAGGCTAGAGCACCACAGAATGCCCAGTAAGTGGTCTTGCATGCAAAAAGTAAAATTATACTGGGATTACTACAGCTCTGAGTTTTTTCTAGAAGACAGTCCACTATGCTTGTATTTGATTATCACCTGATAATCAGAGTAGTACTTGGGAATTTGTTAATTTTCTGAATACTTGTGCTTGTATTCTACTTTCCAACTCTTCCTCCCTGAAAGAGCATACAACCAGGGCATGATTCAGCAATTGCATAGGAAACCAGAGTAGGAATGGC
Organism: Heliangelus exortis; assembly: GCF_036169615.1. Taxonomy (NCBI): domain Eukaryota; kingdom Metazoa; phylum Chordata; class Aves; order Apodiformes; family Trochilidae; genus Heliangelus; species Heliangelus exortis. The sequence goes on from NC_092424.1 coordinate 39,053,239, forward strand.
CATAAATAGAACTCACTGGAGTGCCTTTTTGATCTGATTTTTTAGGCTGAGTTTTATGTCTTTTTATTAGGTTTTTTAAATGTCCGGGTATAATTTCCCTAGAAAATGTTTTTTGGGTTTTTTTTGTTTGTTGGTTGTTTTTTTTTTTTTTTTGTTTATGGAGGTTTATACTAATAGAAGGGAAAAGAAGTTGCAGGTCTTCAAGAGGTAAATGTGGCCATTGTGCTAGACTTAAGACACAGAGGCTTTTTCCACCTTTCCAACCTCACTGTCCTAGAAGAACTCTTAAATTAACCACCCCAGGACTGTAACTTACAGAGCCTGAAGCCATTGTGCAAAAAGAAAAATGAGTCTTGAGTCTTCTTTCACCTGTCAAACTGATGAGAAATCTGCATCAGCTGATAAGAAATCTGCAAGCCAGCAAGTGTAATTACTTCCATTTAGGTCAGCGTGGTACCGTTTAATGAACAAGAATTTAGTATAACCCTGTTTTCTCCAAAAGGGTAGGCCACCTTTTACAACCTTTAGGCAAAGAAATAGATTTCCATTGACTTTGTGATGAATTAATGGGACTTTTATCTCCATGAGGTCTGACCTGCTGCAGGACTGTCAACCAAGAACTTAAAGAAGTGTTGTATACACTATATATGCATCTAAGTGAGCTGAGGAAATAAAACGCAGAACTCAGGGAACTTGTTTCTTAAAGAGCTGATCCTTCTGCACAAGAGCTTTGGGATTAATGTTGCCCAATGTTTTGCAGTTTACAGGACTAGGCTTCCCAGTTCTCAGTCCAGCAAAACTGCTGACATAGTTGCCTGAGATTTCCAAGATCAGGTGATGGAAAAAGAGGTCCCAGCAGAAGCAGTTGCTACAAAGGCAAGCCAGGGAAATGTTTTAATCTCATTTATCTATTCTCTGGGTCTAAACATCAAATGCTGTTATGAATCAGATAGATTTTTTGCTTCCTCCTGTCCTCCTCTGCAGCTTACGTACCCTTCAAACAATGACATTACACTGTTTACCTAATGTCATAACCTGAGGCCCCTGCAGCTTCCCTACCTTCCTATCCTAAGGCTTTCTGGAAGGCTTCTCCTAGTGTGATGGATGTGTGCAGACACCACATGTCAAGCATGTTTACTACCTTGGCCCATCAAGCATGGGACCTGCACTTGATCCAAATCTGTTAGGGTGCTTCATGTTGCAAGCCATCTATGATGTAATGGAGTGTCAACTTGGAGACAGCTTGTTCTTGCCTGATCATGTTGGTCTCTCACAAACACATCTATTATATCTTTACATACATACTTCTTAGACATATCAAAAGGATGGTAATTTTGTGGGTTGGGGTACTACAGGAAGCCAGGAGTTAATTTACCCGGAAAACCCATTCTATTAGCGTATTGTTTTTATAAGCACATCGTAGGCAGAACAAGAGTTCAATTTATTGTTTGGTTAAAAAGACTGCTTATTAATGCCAATTCTGTTTTAAGGCTCTGAATTAAAAACAAATAACTCAAATTTTCCTCTTTTTAATCCTTGAAGCTTGAAGATGCAAGTGGTTTGAAAGAGGCCATTTCCGACCCAAGGAAAAGTATGAGGAATAACATAACAAAGTTACTTGCAGACACTTTTTGTTTGTTTGTTTGTTGGGTTTATTTTGGGTTTTTTGGGTTGGGTTTTTTTGTGTGTTTTTTTTTTTTACTCCAGGCAGCTGCTGCATAAATTAACTTTATGTCTCAGTTCCACACAGAGTACCACATTTTGAGCTGAAACTTGTCCTGTAGAATTTGGGGATGTTTGCATTTTATATTAGCACACCAAAAGGGAACTGTTCACAAACAAATTTTGCAACAGAATTGAAAACAGAATTTAAAATACCCACTTTATATCAATGAAAAAAATATGTTCTAAAACAGCAAAGATGGCTTTAGTATCAGAAATAGATCTATGCTGGAACCCAGGCTTATTCAATGGACACTATCCAAAGAGAAATTCAGAAAAAAATTAAATCTGTGCATTCATTTAAGACAAAAAGTATAGTATATTTTCTATATGTATAATATACACATATTACATAGCAGAGAGCCTTTAGTAGAGAAAGGCTCTGCAAGTCATGGAAGCTGGGCTAAAAGTTGTCTTTGTTCAGTAAAACAATTTTGTGCAACTCATGAAAAAAAAAATCACGTTAACATAAATTTGTACCTGAATGTTGGGATTCTGCCCATTGATATCTGCTTTTGAAAGGTCAGGGAAGTTTGGGAGATCCAGAAGGAAAGATCTGGGTCCATCTCTTTGCAAGGACGTATGCCCATTTTCCTGCCTGAATCGCTGCTTAGGGAATGGCCGATGGGCAGCCTGGAGATCAGGATATTCTCTTCTGTCCTCAGGGTTCAGGGTGAAGCTGTCTTCAGGAGAATAGTCATCTGCTGTGAGTGTGTTCTAGGGAAAAAAGCAATGCACTGTAACAACAACAGAGAAAGTGTGCTGTCCTGCCAGTGCTCTCTTCTCTACCTTCTTGCCAAAGATGGCAGCAGCATGTGTACAGAAAGCCTGACAGCACACAGACACATACCTTGCTACTGAAATACATCGGATTTATGGTATTTTCTAGGGTCCTCATGAGTTTGCCATCTGAGTCTCGCTGAAATTCCCTTGGTGCCTGTGGTGCAAATCTCTAGCCATATGACACAAGATAAACCTGAGTCAGCCTCAGGCACTTGGCTCTTTCAGGTTCCTGTGACATTCCAGCCCTGTGTGACCACCTACACACATCTAACTTGAAGCAAATCTGGGACTGCAAAGCTCTGAAGTCACTCCTGGCAAACCAAATTACATCATGTGAAACATGTCCCTAAAATGGGGTAAGGTGTCTTTATTATAAATCACTTCAGTTCGCTTTGTTCCCAAGTGGAGCAAAAACCCTGACTGCCAAGTGCATGTTGAAATTTATGGTATTCAAAGATCCTACCGCTGAACTGGCAATCTCCCCCTTCCTCTCCTCAGTCTGTAACAACTTCAATCTCATCGTCTGTGTTCCTCACCCAGCTTCTCTGGTCTTGAACATCTGAACCTTCCTTCCTCTGGGACCTCATTTTCATGTTTGCCTAATGGTGGGATTGGATTTCACCAAGTTGTGGGTCAGTGGTTAATGCTTTTGTTATTGCTGAACGTACTTTTGGGTTTTGTAGTAAGTTACAGCAGGCTGCCTTCGAACCAGTAGCACTGCTGCCCCTGTCTTTAACCTCACCAAGGAGATACATTTAGTATCAAAACATGTACTCCCTGGGTTAGGACTGGCTTGAGGACTCGGGGAGGGGGGGAGGAAGAGCAAAGACGTGGAATCTTCTTCTGGATAAAAAAAAATTAAATATACACATATATAACACATTGGGCAGATTCAGCACAGGTTTTGCTTTTGGCTCAGCTGAAAAATTTTAGGCTTGAGGTCGTAGTATGACTGCCTGGGGAGCTTTTATTTTCAGTTCATAAAGAGACAGCAAGCATGAAGAGGGTAAATGTTAAAGACCCTTTTTTTTTTTTTTTTTAAACAAGCACAATTAAAGTGGAATGGCCACATGTGGTTCTGGCTCTACTGAAGCATATTTTTGCCAGCATTTCTGGTTAAAAGCAATCTCCATCCAGCTTCCCTGGCTCAAATTAAGCTCACATACCTTTTCTTAAGCTCTCAGATAGATAACAGTTCCAATGCCTTTTCTTTTATTTTGTGTTTATTTGCTTAGAAGGTTCTAAATTGACCTTTTGATTTTACAATATAATCTGTGCTCATAACAGGAAAATATTCAGTGAGTTAAATAAACCAAGATTTAAGAGTTAATCTGGGACTGAGTGAATCGTTTCAAGCAAGAACTAAGGCCATTCTCCTTTTCCTTCTTGCTGCACTGCATTTGTAAAGACCAAAATCAGATTTAGCAGAATTAATGTCTAGGTATTTTCATTATGATGATCACTTTGAAAGTGCCAAAAGGGTACTTCTATACATCTATCCACAGAAGAGAGGTAAAAGGTCATGCTGAATTAGTGTACATGAGCAGTGCTAAGAATGGATGTGCTCCTGAAAGTCTGTATTGCTTGAAGGCTGAAACAAGAACGCTTCTCTTTGTTGATGAGCAGGTAGGATTTTCAGATGCCTTTGGTGGGATGCCCATCAATACACTGCTTATGTGTGCCACTGGAAAGCAAATCACACAGCAGGAAGCTTGGGGAAACAAAACTGAGAGCCACTTAGGGAACTTTAGGTTCCTAAGCCATGTGCTAGTGCTTTAGCTTGACACCAAACAGAATGTAACTGCCAGCTTCTTGGTGCATGAGGATTAAATGGCTTCTCAGTTATGTCTGACTAACAGCAAGGTGTAATTGTGCTTCAGACAAGAACAAAAAAAAAGTCATACTTAACTACTTTTTGTTTTGGGGTATCATGCCCATAATATTACCTTTATTTAAAAATAATAAAATTCTTGCATGCAATTTCATACTTTCCCTATCTGCTTGCCACTTCAGGAGCATTCTGATTCTTCAAATTAATATGCCATACAGCTAGAGCTGGCCAAGGGCTTTACAGACCAACATTTAATTGTCTGATAAGACTCGCTGTGTGATCTGGCAGGTCACAGTCTGTCTGTGCCTCGCTGGGGATAACAGCACTTCCCTTCCTCACTGTGATGTTTGCAGGAAGCTCAGCAACTACAATAGTATGAGCTATATAAAAAGTTTTTAATAGTGTCAGACAGATGGAATATCACATGGAGTTAGTTAGAAAATTGTCATGGTGAAGTAATGACATCAGGCTGATCGGGCCCACTACCAAGCTGCTTGGGGCAGGGACTGTCATTAATTACAGACTGAATTGGGGTTGTTTAAAAAGAAAAACAGAGGGGGTGGCATGATAACTGCCCTATACCAAAGGCTGCTGCAGTGAGGAGGGTGCTTGCTCAGGGTGCATGTGATCAGAGCACCCCGGTCCAATATTAGGTACACATTTCTCATGGCAGTGATAGCCCAGCTCGAGAGCACACTTATGGGGAACTGGAGTTTGTCTTTATGAGCACGACTGAATAATGCCTGCCAGGAGTGATAGAGGTTAAATAGTGTGTCCTCTGCCTAAAAGCAGTGTTACCTCTTGCAGTCCCTTTCACACATGGACAAGCCCATGCTATGCCATCCACAGGGCTTCTGTGTAAGATGGCAACATAAGCAAGCAGAAAAGCGCTCAATATGCATGAACATTTCTGTTGTCTGCTCATAGAACCATGAGCAAAAGATCATTTGTTTCTGAAGAGTTACTAAAATTAATAGAATGCCTATTTTTTAGGTAGATAATTTTTGGTGGAGTGTCTAAACTGATTTGCAATGTTACTAGAAATGTGTATTTCTGGTGAAAAGGTTAAAAGAGGCTACCATCAATAAAAAGTGAGGTTGAACTGCAGGTGAAAAGAATATGGGCTCATTCTGTTCTACTGCATTAGCTCAGGAAAAGAATCTGCCAAGGAAAAACCAGCAAGAAAAAATGCATCCTTACTGCTAGCATCCTTTATGAAGAAAAGGGATTGTGGGTTTTTTTTGTTTGTTTTGTTTTTTTTTTTGTTTTGTTTTGTTTTGTTTTTGGTTTTTGGTTTTTTTTTCAGTGGGTGAATACCTTTTGTTTCTGTGTTGCTTCATGTTCTTATACTGCACATTATTTAGGTGTACACAATTTGTATTCCCGACTGCTTTTGGAAAAGCAGTATTGTTGCCTTTTATTAAAAGTTATGTCACTTCATTCTAAACTACTGACTCAGTTTCTTTGGTTATGACATTTCTGGTTCAGACACACTGGTTTCTTACTCAGACAATGCATCTACTCTAAATATTTTAAGATAAAGCACTTTTCCTCCCTTCATTTAATAGGATTATTCACAACTTTAAAACTTTCCATTAAGATGATTTTAAGGAGTTACTCATGCTTGCTGTCAGCAATAGTTGGGCAATAGTTCAGTCCATATAGATGTCTTTGTGGCCTTTTATAGAACAGGGAAGAAGAGAAATTCACAAGGATTTTGTGAGGCTAGCTTGAAATGCTCCTGATCCAGGCAGAACTTGCATCACTGCAGGTTTTAAGGCACCAAGAGACAACCTTGCATGCAGGAAGTTTCCTACCCTACTGCACTTTAACTTTCCCATAATCAAATGGGTATTTTAACTCTCTCCATTGTATCCCTTCTTTTCTTCTCCCTCTGTCACGTTAGAAATTAGATGCAGGGAACTGTACCTTTTCCCCACTGAGAAGTCAAACAGAAATAGGAACTTGCAAAAACACTAAACTGGGGACAAGGAATTTCTCTGCATTTTTAGCAGGTGATGAATCCAGCCTCCTCTTCTCTTCCTTATTTTCCTTAATCACAATTTCAGTTCTGGAAAAACAACCAAGACAGGGAATAGTGAGGAATGTCTGGAGCTACAAAAAATATTCTGGAGCAGCTGCTTTTTCTCTGTCATTCATACTTCTTACCTTCCTTCATTCCTTCCCCACTTGCCAAACTAAAGGCATATTTGCAAGTTAATTACAGAGTTGAAATAATTTGGGAAAACTGATGCAACTTTTATCCCTAACAGTTCCCAGACAGCAAGGGAATCTATTACTAAACCCTTGCTACAGCTACACTGCGTTTTTATTTCTTGTATGCTCCTTTGAAATATCTTGTAAAATGATCTTGACAAGAGGTCTTGAATTGAAAATCAACAGTCTGTCAGTGCACTTTCATGATGCACCTGTACAGCATCTTCAACCACCAGGAACAGGGAACGTTTATTTATTAGGAAACTTCAGAGACGCTATAAAAGATTATATTGCTATCAGAGACAAAATGAGGCCTGGGGCCTTCACAGAAAACCATTATAGCCATTAGGACTGGTTTCATTTCCCACCTGCCTAAACAGATTGTTTTGATTTTGAAGGCTGTCGTGTGTTTCCAGGTTAGTGCTAAACGATCACTTTAAAATTAACTGGTCTGGGGAGGTGCAGTAACACACCAGGATAGTACATGAGACTTTCACCTCTCCAGATCCAAGATCTGTAATGAACTTGGGTGATCCAGTTGCTGGGGTTCATTTATTTTTCTGTCTATCATGAGTGTAAACAGCACAGGACCTAGCAGAAAGAAGTATGAAGACACTATTAAATAAACAGATGGTCAAATTAACAGCTGAAAAGTATTATCAGACATACACGGAGAAAAAATTATTTAGGATTAATGCCACATACAGTCCAAGCAGTCAGAAGACCCTTGTTCTGTTCTTAGCTCTGAATTGGCTTTCTCCTTTAACATGAAAATCACTTAGGTTTATATTTAATTTCTTTGACTAGCTGAAAGCATGCAGTGGTACTGAGCCTCACAGCTCTCGTTCACTCCAAAGAGTCACCAATGGTTTGTATCTCCAGACAAGTCAGAACAGAGGGGTGTCACATCGACCACTCAGCTGAGACACTTCCATTTTTTCTTAAAACCTGATGGTCTCTTACATTCATGTACATCAGTGAAGGGCTTACTTATCTTTAGAAAGCCAGACAAATTAGCTGGTGCAATAATAGCATGTTTTAGATAATCACTGCATAAATAATTCAAGCTGAACTGCATTGGCTTGAATGTACACAACTGTTTCCACTAAGGGACTCAAAAACACACCCCAAATGTATAGAACATGAATCACAGACTACAGTTCATAATGAAAATTAATGATTTTTAAAAAGAGTTCCATTTATCACTGTTTATCAGTGACTACTTTTTAATAATTCTCTATTTAGTCTGGCAAAATTAGTAAAATTATATTATATCCAGCTCTTTCTCATTTAGAATACATCTGCATGTGGGACTAAGTGGTGATGCAAAGACCAAACCCAGCAGTACCACAGGGTACTGCTATGGGACACATGAGCTTCAGGGACCGTGCGACTCTTGAAGCAATTTTGTTTCTGTGGAGAACAGGATGGAGTCACAAATACTGCTGCAATTAGAACAGCAGAAATTCAGAGTAGACATGCCACTCTGCAGTCCCTATTGGAGCATAAGTCTTCTGTAGACAGCTTAAATGTTGGGTGCCAGAAGCAGAACACTTAGGCAGTGAGATCCTTGGGATGCCCGAGTATATACCCAGCCCACCACAGCTGATTTTCTGCCATATGCTGAAACAGCTCTCAGAAACTGCATACAGCAGAAGCAGAATCTCAAAGCATCTGGGCACACTCATCTTGGAATCACAACTTTTGAATTTTAGGTTTATTTATACTAAAAACTTCTAGCCCTCATAGTTACGCATCAAACCTTGAGGACACATAGCCAGGACCTGCAGAGATTCTAGAGCGGTAGTGTTGAGGCCCCCTTCAGATCTAAAGTCTACTAAGTCCCAGACCACTCTCCCAGGGCACAAAGCCAACACTGCAATATGACCCTTGGCAGTGAGGGAAAAGGCTCTTGCCTTATTGAGCCATCTGAACAGAGATATCCTGAGTGCCAGAGCAGCCCTATAGCCATTCTCTCCCTACTCAGTCTCTTTATTCACTTGCAGTCATCAAGCTTTGGTCCATCCTTCATTCAGCCTCTGGTTGAAAGTTTCTGTCATTCAGCTCCCTGTCTCTTCCATGCCATTGGTAAACAGGGGATCCAGATCTGAACTGCTATGGCAGACAGTATTTTTTCCTCAGAGCTTAAGGAGAAAACCAATCATATTATACTCGGATCTGGCAACATTTTGCTGCATGTTGTGGACACACATTTCACAGTGCAGCTATTTTTGTATGCCCTGTTGTTTGCTTGTATTTCATGTTTTCCTTCAGCTGGAAAATACAAACAGTATGGCTCAGCTTGGAGGTGAAGAACTGCCAGTTCATATAAACACTTTGATAATAAAAAGGACTTGGTGGTGATTACAGCTCCATGTCCTCTGGAAAAAACAGAGGCCCTTCAGCAATTCTGCTAACATAGTACACACTGGTGCTTTGTTCCTCAGCAGATACTTAGGAATCCATGGGACAGCCAAGTGCACAGAATTAAAATTGTGTAGGGCTTTGACAGATGCTCAGTGCCAAGTTTTGCTTGTAGTTAACAGATAATTTCAGTTGCCTAAGCTGGCTGTAAACATTTAGTTGTTCTTCACAACTCTGAAGGTCTTCACTGTGATCACTGCCTGGCTGGAGCTCCACATACAGGACACACTGCCTTGGCAGCTGAACAGGCAAATGTACAACTGCAGCACAGCCCAACTCTGCCACTCGAACAGCCCGTGGTGCCAAAATGCAAATCCTTTGAAAGATTCTTTTCAGGCTTTACTAAATACTTGCATAAAGTCAGGAGTATAATAAAGCTTTGAATAGAATCAATTTACACCATGGCTAAATTCAATTGAATGAGCCCAATCTTCCAACCTCACCCATCATTTGACATCTGCATCGTAATTTACACAACAGGTTCCAACAAAATGGGAAAATCTGCCTTAAGCTGCAATCAAACCCACAAAAGCAAAGGATATCCAGAATATTAATACTTTCTGTACACACAACGTTTTGGTCAGACTTTGCAGGCCAGCACACAAAAAGTCAGTGTAAATGAAAAAGAACAAACATAGCTCTGAAATTGTTTTCATGGATTTGCAAGTTTATTCCACTAAATCACTATGGCTAAGATTTTACTAGGTAAACCAGCTTTAATAAACTAAGTTTTCATCTCTCCCCAGCTAAAAGAGTAACCTTCCTTGAAACTTTTTCAGTTTCCAGAGTTGCTTTCAGCTGTTAGTTTCCAAGAAACAGCTATTCCCAGTCTCTGTGTCTCCCTCTCATATGCCACTGAATATCCACCCTATGCTTTCAAAAGTGTCTATGACTCTGACTGTGTCAGCTGGCAGATGTTTTTAGAGACTAGAAAGTGTTTAGTCCCTGTGGACCAAAAGTTACATGATGACTTCATCACATAAGCAAAAGCTAATAACGGGAAAGCAAGAAAGCAGACAAGTGTTATATTCCAAAAACATGATGTTTCCTGTGCTTCTGGCAATACTACTTCTGTGCCTGAAAAAAAAGCAAATCACTTGTGTCTTGATGCTCAAAACATACACACCACCGGATCATTGCAAGGTAATTTACTTCACCCTCCCTTAGTTGCCTTCCCCACCATTACTCTTTTCTTTTGAGGGAAGTTAGAGAGTGAAGGCAGAGGAAAGGCAGCATTTGTTTACATTCAATATCTATGAACGAATTCTGCCTCAACACACTCTCTGTAAGGGGTTATTACTACACATAGGAGTTTACAGCAAAACAGCAGCATAAATTTGAACGGCTGCCTCAGGACCACGCACCTCTGCTCCTGCCTGAAGTATTCTTTCAAGCCTGAGTGTACAGTTTTACCCTCTCCATTTAGAAAACTTCAGAGACTGATACATGAACAACTGGAATTCATTAGTATAAATGGCAACTGTACATGCTGTACAGATAATAATAATAATAACTATCTTGGTTTTTGTATAAAGAATGTCAGTAGTGGACATTATGCCCTCTCTCTACATCTCTGTGAACTGCCCTAATGACAGAACAAGAGAAAGAAAAAAGAGGCAGCAGATATACAAGAGAAAGGCCTCCCTCCAGTGACATTATGGGGAAGAAGAGCAGGCAACCAGATACACAGTACGCCATGACAAGGCAGTGAGAAGATCCTTCTGTTTAAGAAGGGGCAGGGAAAGGATTTGCCCGGGAGAAGTGTGGGCTTTTTGTATTATGATTCCTATGCATGTATATATACATTTTCTTAGAACAGTAAGGGAGAGGGGGGTGCTATTTCCTAGAGCTGATTAAAGAAGCATGACTCGATTTTCAATTTCAAACGACTCGGGGGGCATTCCAATCGACTGCAGACAGGAAATGAATACCATACATGCATTGAACAAGGCAGATGCTTTTGAATCTGACACTTACGTGAAAAGAAAATATCTTCATTTCTGTCTCCTCTCCGCCCCACGATTACTTAGTTCTGAGCTATTTTTAGAGTAAATGGTTTTATTTTTCAAACTTGTTATAGTCTTAGCATGTGCCTGAAGCCACCCAGACGCCACTGACAATAAGCTGTATGGAACAGGCCAAATGTATCTTTAGATTAGTCCCAGTGGCCAGACGCAGAAGCAAGGTAGGAAAGGAAAGATTAGTTCAGGTTTGTGCTATCCTAACCTCCTTTGTTGAGGAACAGAGATGAGACATCCACTGATATGCCAGATCTCAGGGAGGGAGAGCTGCTTCTGTACAGCAGACTCTGAAGAGCAGGTTGGAAGAGCATTTCTTGGTAGGCTGTGGTAGGCACAGAACTCACTTTCAGCTACTTAACTGTACTAATGAGATAAATACACATCTTTTCTCCTCATACAGTCCTTAAAAGTAAGTGGCAATAATTGTCATGGGATTATATGGGGTTTATAACTTGACTGCAACATAATTGTGGCTCCTTTTATTAATGGCAGCAGTGCACATTGGGGAATTGGTATTTACAGAGCCTTTCACCCATTTAGTCTATATGTATACAAACACACAATTTCAGCTGCTAACTCCTCTTGTGTATCATTCTGGGAAGACATATAAAAATCAAAGAGGTGGTATTAATCTGGTTCTTACTCAGATGTTACACAAATAGTTAGTTCAATTCATGCTGATGTTAGGATTGCTGTAGCTGTATTCCTAACATGAAAAAATTATCCTCTTGGGAGAGAAACAAGAGAAGAAGAAAGAGGGGTGGGTAGGTGAGAAAGGCAGCTCTGATTTACATTATTCAGAAAGCCATGAATGCTAGATCAAAGAAGACCAAGAATCACATTCACCACCACTGGAGGATTTCAGCAGCTTTTTTGGAGCTATTGATCCCTCAAGGGCAAACTCCTTTAAACACTAGGTGATGCCTCTAACTAGCCAGAACTTCCACCTTATACTGGCTAAGCCTCACACAGTTTGCTTTCATCAGCTGGAGTGGAGTACTGGGGAAAGCAGAGGCAGCTAAGACACTGCTGTCTCTGGGTCTGATGAAGCAGAGCACAGAAATAGCATGTGTGCATTTTCTGCACCAGATGTTACCTTTTTAATGGCCATCATGGTAGATGTTAAAGAACAGATTTCTCACTGAGAAGCCATGCATTTGGTGACCACTGATACTGTTGAGTGTTTTGTCCAGGGCTAGAAGGCAGTCACCCTGGTGAGAACCCTGGGAAGGGTTTGTTGTTTCAGCACTCACATGCCAATATATTTAAAAATCACCTTATATTTTGTTGTAGGATGAAGGTGGGTTACGATCTCTAAGGTGGCAGCACACCTCAGCCAGCAAGCCACGACTTGTTCATCAGTTTCTTCTCACAGGTCTAATCTGACCACCCAGAAGGCACAGGATCCAACATAAATCAAGTCCTGAACAGTCAAATGCACTGTAGATCCGCATCTTTCCCCTCCCCATCCCTTCCTTGGGTCAGGTATCTTTGGAGTCTGGTAGAGAAGCTTCCAGGTGTTCTACCTTGTCGAGGTACTTGTCTTAATGATCATGTCTTAAGCAAGAGCCACTGGAACTGGGTGCAGTAAAGCAATTTCACCTGGCACATCCCCAGATGGTCTCCTTAGAGCTGCCTTTGGGCTTCTGATACAGATCCACTTACACTGGGCTCATTGCTGCTGCCACTGTTGTGTCTCTAGGAACACTCCATTCATCCTGCCTTCCACATCAACAATATTGTGCACATGGCCACAACAGTGCATTATGGATTGTTCAGCTCTTTCCAAGCTCTGGTCACAATTCAAAGTCTTATCTACTCCCACCACCACTTAGCACAACTTGGTACCTTGCACATTTTCATGAAATGGATGACCCTTTTCTTTCTGTATGCTTTGATCATGAGCATGAGCTCGTGCTGCTACCATTTAAATGCATATCAAAAGCTCCAGGACTCTACCAGGCTAAATAGTTAATTTGAAACCTTTGGTGCTATTGTTCCTGTATGCCTGAAGACACAGACATAGTGTGGCTGCCCTAGGTTCCCTTTTGATATATATTTTCACAAATGTTAGACATATACATATCAAACCCTCTATTCTTCCCTAATGAAAGACTGGACACAAGATAAGGAATAGATAGTCTCTTGGCCAGCTGCAGAAGCTCTTTCATAAATGACACAACAATCAACCCCTGTAAAGGAAAGTGATACTCCAGAAGCTTGTTAGAGCTGACATACATCTGTTTTGATATTTTAGGCAGGAATAAGATAGAAAAAGTTAAATGATGAAAGATTAAACAAACTCTGTATTAAGAAGAGATGGTAGGGTAATGATGGAAGAATTGTAAATCACCTGCAAATGTTAAGATTGCTGCTCTCTTCTGCAGACCATAGAGTCTGTACTGCAAACCTCCAATAGACATGGACTGTGCTCTATAAAAGTCATGATGAATGCAGACTTGTTTTTATATTATGGAGGTCCTAATCCTCCTCCTCCTCTGACTTTGCTCTATTGTTACAACATCAAAGACCAACTGCTGGCCGAGATACAGTCAATATGAAAAGGGCGACCAGCAAATTTACTGCTTGACTTCATTCCCTTTAAATGGAATAGGCACCATGGCCCTTTTTCAAAGTCCAATCACAGACATATATCTTTTTTATTGGACATCATGTACAATACAGTGAAGCTGTAACTTGGAAAAAAAAATAGAGCACCTTAAAAAAATCCCATGAGGTGAACATTCCTTTATAAAAATATCACTGTGGTTACATGTTTTGAAAAACTCTGGGCTCTCTGTGTTGCAAAAAGCACGGGCTGGCTAGGTTATAGTTTAGCTAAGATGCATACCCATGCCTAATATCTAGTTGGTTTCAAAACAAAACCAACCCAAAAACCTAATAAAAAGTGATATATTTAAGACAGAATGCCAGTGCCATTCAAATAAACTGAAACGGCAGCATTTGTGTCACAAGAATCATTAACTGCTTTGTTATAGTCTGCTTTGTGCAGTGAACCTTTACAGACTTCTTCAGTCCAGAGAAACTTAAAATCAGTGGCACAAACTACCATTATACACTGCATCTTAATCAACTACAGTATGATTACTGAGGCAATTCGAGGAGACAGTTTCAGATGAGAGCTGCATCTGTAGAAATTAAAGACAGGGACAGTTTTATTGCTGTTGTGTTGTTCAGTAGGTGCTAAATAACTTTTTGCTATGAAATTATAAAGTTTATAAGCAACTCATATGATGTAGAAGGTGAGTATATGTTTCTATTTCTAAATAAATTATGTGTCAATTTAGTGAGAATGTTTTGGTTTTAATTTGAACTATTAATAACTTATGTTTCATTGGCTAACTTGTGCAAACAGACATTAGTAAATACCTCATCACAGAAGTTATATCTGGGGCACATCCATACTGATTTTAAAATCCTTCGCTGATTTATGTGGCAGATAAACCCAAGCAAATTTAGGTTTTGTTAACACTTATAGTAACCTTAGGCAGCTGGTTCCAGTGTAGTAATTTTGTTTGGTCACGGCAAAATCTGCTGCTCTTGGGTTACTTCTTAGGTGAGAAAGACACCAAAGCTACGTGACTACATTCTGAAGCATTAGCTTCAAAAAATAGCCACCTTTTTCCTTTACATTATGTTCTGCTGTCAGTCGCCTCCTCTTTCCATCGCAGCCCACAACACAGACCTTCTGCTTCAAGGACATCACCTCCTACTCAGCCACCCCATTTTACAAGGAAAGGTGTTTCAGTTGTATTGCTCAATACCTGAATGCCCAACTCAAGGGGAATGCAAAGGCAAGATGCCTAAAGGAAGTTAAAGCTGGCCCACAGGCATCACTAATTCAGTTCCTTAAAAAGGGGGGAATCCACTTGTTATAGAGAGGTACTGTGAACAGTGGCAGAAAAAGATGAGGCTTATTATTTGGGTGGTACTTATACTTACACTGTACTCAGTATACAACAGTATTGTCACAAGTACAGATCTCAACAGCCAGGCAGGCAAAGAGTAAATTTCACTCTTACAGAGGAAGAAGTGCTACTGTGGAATAAGAACTCCAGGATTTTTCAGTGCATATGAAACATAAGAAACAATGAAAGATAATGGATGGAAATGAATTCATCAGCCTGAAGAAAGCCACACCTCTAAGCCCAGCTTGCCTTCATGGATGGAGGGCTAGGTTATGTGTGTTATGTGCATATCAATTCTGTGGAAAAACTGAACTGTGAAAGATTAAAACTCAAAAGGAACTTTGTCTGACTCTGCAGCTAACACAAGTCAGTGACATCTTGTTTTGTGAAAGTCAGTGGAGCAAGGTCAATTTAAACACCCTGAGAATGTACATTTTGCAGGGAGGCATAAAAGCCAAGGTATGTTTGAATTTATCCTCCCTTTCAACATGGACTGACCGCACCAAGAGTGGTGAGAAAAGTTTTCATCTTGGATTTTGCTCTCACCTTCATGAGCACCTCTGTAAGATTAAAAGCACCCAAGCAGCCATTACTCTTCAAGAGCTAAAACGTGAACAACTCCAGGTCTGCTTTCATCCTGCTGACTGATAAAAGGGAGGAATAAAAAAATATGACACACTGCTATGAGTATTCCAAGCACTGAAAAACAAGGGCAAAAGGATAAAAAGCTGCTTACCAGTACCGCCCACACCAGCTCCTCTGACCAAGCATTATACTGCCATACACTGACCGCTGTGGCAAGCCATCACTTACTACAATAACAAGTTACATTGTACTTTGTTTTCTCTCTTTTCCTGGTATTTTAAATAGAAAGTACATGGAAATACCAACACTGGAAACTTTTTGCTCTTACTGATGTATCAGTGAGCTCACCACTCTATTCCTTGAAAATGTTATTCATTTGCATGCTTTGGGCTATGAATTTAGCCTGGCATTTTCAGTCTTAAAAACTTGTAAAATCATTATCCTGGAGGCACAATGGTATTAAAGTGCAACAGCAACCACTGCATCATTTAATGCTTCCTTTTGCAACTTACTGAAGCACATTGTATTTTTCTGCTCCAAGTTATCACTTCATTATTCATTTGTGACAGTGCTTACAGCCTCCATTCAGAGAGACCTATTATACTACACATTGTACACAAGCAACAACAGAGCAACAGAATCTCAACCTCAGAGAGCTTGGGTTGAGATTTAAAAAAACCAAAATAAAAGTAAAATGTGCCAGCAACCTAGATCTGTTACAACTAAGAAATGCTTCACAGAAGTAATTTTTATGGGGAACATTATTCAGTCAATTTAAAAAGGTTTTAAGTAGTGTCATCTTAAAGCTGACAATCTCAAGAAAAAGGCAAAAAAACCCCCAAACAACTCAAAACCATGAACAGAATAAATGAGGCACTGGGTACTACCAACATAAATAACTGGGTACTACCACATGTGTTTACAAGGAAGGCTGGCAAAACACATGAGAGCCAAAAGCAACTAACTCTGACAATAAAACCTGCCAAAACTGCTAAATCTTCTCTGTTGCTTATATACTTTCTTATATACACTTATATACTTTCAGGATATAAGCACAAATAAAAATTACATTGCTTTGATTTTTTAATTTATGCTTGTGTAAGGAGACATCTAAATTGTCTGCATGTATAAAGCAGGAGTGCATTTCAAGATTTTAAAATTATGACTCAAGAATGTAAGCATAAAAATGTACGGCAAAACAATTTCCTACCATTATTTGCATTCTGTGCACTTTTGCATATTGATGACTGGGTTTTCAGGAGCTAATTTTTTCTCCATCACATTTGATTTTATAAAGCTTTTCAAACATATCTAGTACATAAATTTACTAGGCTAGAGGGCAGAGATAGCATAGTTAGCATCATTATCAATACTACTTCCTTCTGTATTTTCTGTAAACCTTCCAGATGCTGTGGCAAACAGAGCTGGAGTTTCACCTAATCAATAACTTATTGATTGTTCCTTGTTTTCTTTCAAGACCTTTTCTACCATTTTGGAACAATAAGGCATTGTTCAGAACAATAAGGCATAATATACAGATGTAGTAGATGTAAGTAGAGACAAAAGAACAACTCAACTCAAAATACGCTTCCAAATGTAATGTAACTTGGATTGGTTAAACAGATGTCTCCCTGGCAAAAGAATTCTACAAGCAGAGCAAGGTGTCAAAAAAAAATAGTATGCTGAAGCTTGAAGTACTAGGGGCAGGTTACATTTTAGCAGATCTTAACATGTATGCTGAAATGACAGTGACCAGCTTCAAACAGTAAAATGATGATGAAATTGTAAGGGTCATAAAGCCCAACAGCAGAGCTTCAACTCTAGGCCTCCTGTTTTTGTGGACAGCTGGCATTAAAAAAGGGCAGAGCAGGAAATTGTGACTGATTCTGAATGCTAACAACTGAAGGTGAAGAAGCAAAGGAGAGCTTCTTGTGCCAAGTGGGTAACAGTGAGGGGACAGTAGCAGTGTGGTTGTACAGCTGTCCTACTGCTGGTGTAGCTGTGATGGACCAGCTGTGTTCTTCCTGTGCAGAACGAACTTCTGCACGTGATCAACAAAGACTACAAAACAAAACCTACTTCAGAGCTAGTGCTAATTGTCTACATTAGATGAATCCATGTGTAAACTACCAACCCAGCTCCTTCCAGGATCTCTATGTACCCATGCCTTTTCTGTCATTGTCACCAAGGGTGGTCATTCTCAGGAACCAGACAGAAACCTACAACCCCTTTCGCTACCATGAGCCAGCCAGCTGGCTGCCATAGCTAGCAGGCTTCCCTTTAGCCACTCTCTCCCACACACAGCTCCAGAGCACAGGTAAGGATGGATGGAGAGAAGTGAAAGGTTAAAGCAGTGATGTCTCTGGGACCTCTGCCCCGTAGTACTCACTGTGGTTCATGTCTGGCTCCAGGTCCAGGAAATGTACATAAAGACACCGTGGTAGCCCAGAATGAATTTAAAACTACATACCCTCTGCTTTATTCATACAAATACCCTGATACTATGAAGAGCTGGAAAATTATTCTAAATCTTGCTCAAAACAGAAATAAAGAATTCCAGAACTCTTCTGTATAAAGGCACTAGGAAAAAGCTGCTCCAAACTATAGTTAGAAATTAAGCTGAGAGGCACACTGTGATTTAATGCCAGGTATTTATAGGTGATGATCCAAGATAAGCAGTACTGTAACTTAGTTGCTGAACAGAAATTCAGCAAAATAAGCCTCATACAAACATCTTTGTTCAATCTGAACTAGGAAGTTAACATTTGTATCTGCCTAACACTTCTCCTTGCAGACATAACTAAATATAACCTGCGACCCTGTTCAAAATTATTGCCGTAGTCTTAGACACTAAAATGCTTGCCACCCTGAAGGTGTCATAGCTCTTTTCCAACAAGATGCTTTAGTTTGCTTGGAAATTAACTGAAGCGATAGGTATGGAAAGAAGCTTAATTAATACTTCTTGGAGTTTTCCTGAAGCCAGGTTTGGAAGGCAGAAGACTCTCTCCTGGAAGCCACAGACAACAGCAAATACTCTTCTGCTTACAGCAGTAGCCTCACACCTTCACCATTTTTCCCCACTTTTTCCTTTGCTTCCCAAACAACCAGCAGCAGCACACGTAAAGCTAATCACCCTTCTTTCCCCCTAGATCCTGGAACAAGCCACAGCCCACTAGCAAAACCACTAAAGAGCACACATAATTCTCTCCCTTGGGAGATGAGAGAATGAACTGCACATGGTGTAAGTCATTCGTAAGGCTTAATGCATAACTGGAAGAACATATGCTAATGGTAAGGGTAAGCTTTAGCTAAGAACCTATACAACAAAGCCTGCTGAGAGCAGGCAGGTTATACTACCAGTGTCAAAAAAGCACGAAAAAGCATCTTCTGTGTTAACAACTTCACCAAAAGAGCCGCTTTTTAGAGATCCATCCTGCTTCATTCGCAAGCCACCTGTTCTAAAAGCTATTTGTGTAACGTATAAACTGCTCTTAAGGCAGAGAAGTACTTAATGCTCGTATTAAATATTTGATGTATATTCACCTAATGGCATCTTTTATATGGTAAGGGCAGCCTGGAAAACATGAATGCAAAACCACGAATTGACAGTTTTTTGGTGATGATTTAAACAATCACTTTCTATTACAACTAACCAAAGGAAAATCTCCAGAACTCAAATAAGCTTTAAAAACAGCTTTAAAAAAATCAGTCTAAACCTCTCCCAAAGTAAACAGCTTGAGCCTTACACTGAGAAAGCCACAAAGCTAAAACACGGCACTTTATCTGACTGAAGATCATTTTGCAATTTGCCTGAATACAGTACAAGGGACAGCAGGAACATAGAAACCTTAAAAAGACTGAAATGCATCCCAGAAGAGGTAACAGCACACTTCTGAACTTCGCATTGCATCGAACATTGAAAATTAAGAACTCAGCCCTGTAAAGGACTCCTCATGTGGCTTGGAGACCAACTCTTGTGGAACCATTTATAAGCAGCAGAGTGTGTTTCTTTGGGTAGGGCTCACAAACTGTAATTGCTTGCATGCTTATTGAGAAGGGGGGCAAGGACAGGAGCAAGGAGATTAAAAGTAAAAAGCTGTTTACAGCATTGTCCTTCTTTTCAAATTATGTTCCCTTATGTGGCTCCAGATTTCTGCACAACTACTGAGTTTCATGCTAATGTAATACTGCTGCAAGTACCATAGCAGAGAATCTGACTTCATGTGCTATGGCATATATTGCTGGTGGCTCTATTACTACATTTTACAAGGTCATTTTTCTTGGTGTGGGAACACTGTTTTTCTTGGTGTGCAAGGCTTGCTATGGAAAAATTAGAAATTATGGGAACAATCTTGATGAAGTATTTTCTCTCATAATGAAAGCACAGATTTTAGAGCATCGTAAAGTATTGCAAACATCTTTCAAAACTTATTTCAGACTTCCCTTCATTTTAGAACTATGTCAAAAGATAAAAACATACCCGGAGCAGCATTTTTCCATCTCTTAATATAGCTTCACTTGCTCTTACCCAGAAGCAAAAGTTTGTACTTTTCAATTTCATAAACAGACTTCGCAATAGTTTCTGGATGCTAATTACATTACACCCAACAGAGTTATCACCAGTAAGCCCAAAATCTCCCACCTCCCTAATTCTCCTTTTTTTCTTTGATAGAGATGAAAGGAGGAAATAAAATCTTACTTGCGAAACAGAAGGCCAATTCCTTCTCATAACTCAAGACTGCAAGATACTTTAGAACTCCTCTCTGGTTTTCCGTTTTTGCATTACTTTAAACTACCACAAACTAATTACAACAGCATCACGAAACTGCAGCAATGCAGAGGTCCAGTGCCTATTTCTGCAGCAGTGAACCGAGGAAGCCTGTGCCTGTATCTTACCCATCCCAAAAAGAACCAGCAAAGTACATCAGGATTTTCTCCTCGATGATGCTTCATTACAGCCAGTCACAGCAGCACAACATGATCCCAGACATCTGGGAACTCTAGAGACATGAATAATATGAGGAAGGGCATCAAAAGTGAAAAAAAAAAAAAAAGAACTTGTTTAATTTTAGGATGGAAGTTTTGTCTGGATTTCTTCCCTTTATCAGTCTAACTAATTGCAGAGGTTAACATAATTGAAACACCAAGAGAAAATAAAAAACTACCCTCCAAAATCCTTCCTTCATTTGAAAGATCAGCAGATGGGAGAGAAGCTTTCGCTCCATTAATTAATCAGAATTCAAAGGCATACAAATCTGTATTTTAGAGTATTTAAATTTCCAACAATATTTTAAGATTACTAAGGATTCCTCCTGAATCCATTTTACGTAAAAAGGCTCAAGGATGTACTAAGTTTTTGGGGGTTGATTTTTTTTTTTTTTTTTTTTTTTGGAACAAAGATTAACACAAGATTTTTTTTTCTGGTGCAAAGGACCAAATTCTGACCACTTTATTTGTGCAAACAGGCCTGCCTAAGTCCAAAAATATCATACTCTGCATGTGATGATGGACAGTTTGTTTTTATACAAATGTGCCTTGTCAAAATACATCCCTAAACAGTTGCTGCAAAGATGACTCTTTCCTGGATTTGCTGCAGTGTGCGCAACAGACTTTGTCAAGTGAAATTTCATCAAATGAAACACTGACATAATAATTTCCCACAACCTTTTCTCTCCATGGGTCTACCAAGACAGAAAACACAATAGTGGGTGCTAGGGTTTTTTTTTTGTTGTTGTTTTTTGGGTTTTTTGCTTGCTTGTTTTGCTTCATTTGGGTTTTTTGGTTTTTCTTAAACCATAAGCAATAGCGACCTTAGAGATTTCTATTTGCTTGTAGTTATAAATATGCTGCTGCTGTTGTGTGGTTTTACTTTACACATTGACTCTTTACTTGAGAATACAGTGCACTAGGATTTTACATGCCCCTTCAGTATATACCACAATAACAGCCCAAGAAATCCCAGAGCAAGCTTACTATGGAGATCTGTATCACGATGCTTTGAATGGAAGCATCTGGCTGTTAGGGAGTTCAATTTTCAAAAGCAGGTGACAGGATTTTCCAACTAGCAATAGAAGCCATGGAAGTTATAAAATCAAAAAAACCTGATAGACTTTCATATATTTAACTCATTGCTCTGATCGATATATTTCCCTCCTGTAATGTCTTGGACAGACACCCTCTCTCAAATACTTAACTGCAGAATCGATTCAGTTGGGAAGCACATAAAATTTTCAATTCTACAAATGGCAAAACATGATGAAAATATGAACTGCTAAAGCTATCACAATGCTTAAGGGCACAGAGCTTTAATAAGTTATCTGTAAAAAAGTCACTGGACAGACAAAAATTCTTGGAAGTCAACAATCAACAGATTGTCATGAAACAGCCAACTACAATGATAGTACTCAAGGATAATTATCTGAAAATGATTTACCTCTTGTTTCACCCTAACCTTGCAATAGTTCTCTAAAAAGAGCTCCTCAGGAAAATGGCATCACCCAGATCTCCCTCTTACCCAGATGTTTCCCTCATTATGTTACAAGCCTGTCAAGAAAAGGCACATTCAGGGTTATTCTAATGATAGCAAACACCTAGTAAAAAACCTCTCCAAATTTATTTTTCCAAGGAACATCATTTTAAGAGGCATTCCCAGTGCCCATGAGGAAAGAAAGCATCATTTATAAAACACTATTACCAGGGATCTTGAATATATTAAAAAAAGCCATCCTGGAATGTCAAGCTAGTGATAAAAGTGCAGCTCAAAGACAGCATCATGGGGCCTTACCCACACCCCAACACTCCCAAGCAGGACTTCCACTGACTTTGACAGGAGGTTTTCTGAACTAAGAGGACTTGATTCCAGTTTTTACTTGGGATGTTGAGTCTGCAGCTCTGGGTTCCCTCCTGTAGCTAGTGGTTTCACTTTGTGGACCACCAGCCAGGGATCCCATGGAAAAAAGAGTGATGGTTACAGTCTGCACTGCCCCTGTTTTTCCTCATGCTTCATAGAAATGTGCTCTGCTAGTATCATGATTCTTTATGAGACAATAAAACATGTTATGTAAATTTATGGTGTCAGTTATTTGCATGATTTGATGGTTGATTCTTCTTTAACATTTGGATACTAGGGAAAAAGTTGGTCAGAGCACATGCAACCAACCAAAGATTTACAAGCTTTGCCTTGGGATTCTGAGGATTCTGCAGGTTTTATCACTCTCTCCAAGCATTTTAAGTGATTGGCAACATGTGATATTGAACAAAAAAGAACCACCTGGACAAATAAGGAAACTGAACAAAAAAAAGTCCGTTGCCTCTGCTGGGCATAATTCACCAGCGATTTTGTGAGATCTGGCTGGCTGGGTCACAAACTCTGTGTTTCACAGTCACAAGCACCTATCACTCTGTTTTTTGGCTATTTTAGGATTAAATATATCTACCTGTCTCTTGACACTTCTGAAGGAAAGCCATGCATTTTGTTCCCATATTTGACACCATCATACACCCGTTTCTTCCCCTCTCTCCCTGGGGAATGCTGCGTCCTCACAAGAGAGGCCCTGGATGGGACATGCCGTGCCTGATACGGACCGGAGGACCACCCACCCCATGCGCTCCCCAGGTGAGATGGCCGTCGTCTGCTGCTACCTGTCGGCCATACACAGCAGGGGAGCCGCCCCGACGCCTCCAACACGATGTCCAAACTTGGCGTGGGCAGACTTTTAAACTCTGACAAAGTGTAAAACCAAGGGAGGGGACCGGGGGTGAGAGGGGAGAAAAAACACCCCAGGCACCCCGCAAGAAAAGCCCTCGAGCGGGTGAATACCTGGCGACAGCGGCCGGGGCCCCGGCGGCCGGAGCAGGTGCACGGCGCCGGCTGCCGTCAGCCCGGGAGGCCCCCGCAGCCCCCGCCCCGCACCACAGCCCTCAGGGGGGTGCGGGTGGGGACCGCGAGGGAGGGAGCGGGGCGCTGGAGGGGCGCGGGGCGGCCGCTGATCGCGCGTGGGTGCGGGACCGAGGGGGGTGGGTGTAGGCGGGGCGGCACTCACCTGCCGCTGGCTGTGGTTGCCGGCACCCGTGGGGGCGTGGGGCTCGCCGCCGCCGCGCAGCACGGTGATGTGCAAGGTGAGCAGGAGGAGCCCCAGCAGCAGCAGCAGCTCGGCCGCCAGCCGCACCATCCTCTTGAGCCGGGCGGCTTTAGGACCCCGCGGCGGCGGCCGTGGAGGAGGCGGAGGAGGAGGAGGAGCCGCGGCGGCCGCCGCCGCCGGGGCCGCCGCCGCCTCTGCCGGAGCGGCCCCGGCCCCAGGGCCGATCGCGGCAGCCGCAGGACGGGCGGCGGGGACCGCGCCGCTCTCGGCGTCGGCGGGGCGGGCGGCGGGCGCGGAGCAGCGGCGGCAGCAGCAGCAGCAGCAGCAGCGGGGGCCGCCACACCACGGCGGAGCCACGTCGGGGCGGGACGCCGCGGCGGCGGCGGCGAAAATCCCGGCGCTGCCCGGCTGCGGCGGGGGGCGGCAGGTAGCCGCGACGGGGCCGCGGACCGGCGGCGTCTCTGCGGGCAGCCCTGCAACCCAGAGTCACCGTGGGCCGTCGGAGGGAAGGAGGGAGCGGAAAGGCCGAGCCCCCGCCGCCTCGGGAAGCCGCGGGCCGGCGGAGAGCAAGGCGGCTCGGCTGCCGACGGGGAGACGCTGCGAGGACGGGGGGGAGCCGGGAGCGTGTGTGCGAGTGAGAGGGAGGAGGGAGGGAAAGGCGGGAGGGGGGGGTAGGGGGGGAGAGGCTGGGGACGACTCTCACATGGCGGGGAAGCCGGGACGCTCCGAGGGGAGGAGAGAGCTTGGGGCTATCGCCTCCCTCCTCGCAAGGGGATGGGGGTGGCCCCTGGACCAGCTCCCCCCCCCTGCTCCGCCGTGTCCTCGCCCGCCCCGCGGTTCCCCCTCCCCTCACGATGCCCGTCGAGGCGTCGCCCTGGCCCGCCCGCCCCGCCGGGCCCCGTCCCGTCGCCGCGAGAGTGTGAGGGAGCGGGGCCGCACTGCGACCCCAGCCCTCACCCCCCGCCGGCTGCCAGCCCTCGACGGGGCGGCTGCGAGCTCCCCGTGGGGAGAAGAGGTGCAGATCACTGCTTCCCCCCGACCTCCCTCCCTCCTTCCCTTCCTTCCTCCTCCTTCTCTCGGAGGAGGGGCAGGGGGACGAGGGAATCCAAAAAGCTTCAGTGGCCTGCCCTCCCTCGGAGCTGGATACCTGGCTCCATCTCTCCTCTCTCTTCCCTCCAGTGGCCCTAGGACTGGCAGGGGCAGCTCCGCACTCTCTCCTGCCACCGTGCGTGCGTGTTTGCAAGCTGCCGGCTCTCCTCCTGCCTCCTGCTGCTGCTTCCAGACCAACTTTCTCGCCCCCTCGCTCTGTGTCGGGAGAGGTGCGTGTCGGATGCTTTTATACTGCCCTGCCTCCCTCCCCTGCTGTCCTCCCCCCTCTCCGTCGCTCCCCCCCTTTCCCTTCTCCCTCTCTACAGCTGCAGCTTAGCGTCACCCCCCCTCTGACCTGCTCCTCTCCTCCTTGTGCCGACCTGCCCCTCTGCAAGCCCTGGTTTGCCGGGCACCCGGCAGCGGCACCCGCACCCCCCTCCAGCTCACGGCTGCACCTTGCATAGTGACTGCCGCCGCTGCTCGGCAGGGACAGGGTTGGACTGAAACCCCGTGTCCGGTTCGGCTGGTCCGTACATCCCCGGCAGCACGCGAGGCACCGGAGGACTCAGACCCCCAGGTGTTTTACACTCCTCGCTGTCATTTCCTTTCCTCTTGGTTGCTGACAGTGCTAAGTACAGAGGAAAGTACTTCCTCTCTCGGATGGGAGGCCCTCAAATTTAAAACTAACGTGAATTTGAAAATATGTGGAAATGAGGGTTGGGTTTATCACTTGCTGTAAATCAGTACCTTTGCCTCCAGTCTGATGGAGCCAAACCTCTTACTGAGTGCTGAAGCTACAGCTCGGTGTAACAAGAATGAACAGCTCAAATAAACTTTAAGCATAAATAAAGTTATGGGAGGTTTTGGAATCTTTGTTGTCATTCTTCCACAACTGGGAATGTTAGGTATAAAAATGAGAATCCAAGCCATCAGGGCCTGTGCAAGCATGTAACTGCTGGAGGCTGAAATGGTATCAAAATGTCTGAGTAGGCAAATGAGGATAAAGTGTTCCCCATCTGAAACATTTTCAGTCTGAGACCAATGTCCTCAGCAGGGTTCCTGAGATGTAAATGTGATTGTCCTCCCAGTGGGTGGTGGTAGCAGGGGCTGAGGCACATCATGGGAGTGTCCCTGTTTCGGGAAGGTGGCAGATTTGGGGTGCAAGGAGAGTCAGAGCTCGTAGGAGGTTTCTTGCAGGTCTTGGTGGATGCTGTGGTCCTGACTGAGTTGGAATGATGTCATGTACCCATCCAGACAGATATGTTTCCCTTCCATTGGTAACCATTGGAAATTATTAACCATCAGGCAGGAATATGGCTAAAATAATTGCACTAAGGTATTGGTAAAGATGTGACCAAAATTCACAAAATCAAAACCTTCAGATTTAAGGATTTTTAATCCACAAACATGTTTGTTGCTATCACTGCGGTGGAAACAATCAGTGTTGATGATCATGCAGGAGAGGGACTCCCATGGTGCTGCCCTGAGTGTGTTATAGGGTGTTACAACCCCTTTGTCTCATGAAATTACTTCTTTATAAATTACTGATATTGCACTGATGGTCTCGGTTATGCAGAAAATCATACAGAGCTCTTCAGTATTACATAAAGCCATAACAGCCTGTGGGAGCATCATGTGGTTTTAAAAAAATGTGGTTTCCTTTTTTTTTTTTTTTTTTTTTTTTTTTAACACAAACATTCCTTGGGCTAATCAAAATATTGAGCAGATAAAAACACTGATGTACTTCAGCTGTCATTGTTCAGCTTGGGCTCTCCTGCCACCATTGCTGTAATCCTGGTGGCTGTGCCCAATGGCAGGCATGGCAGCGAGCACAAAACTGAGGTGAAGGAGGCAGGCCTGGGGAAATGGGTAGCAAAGAGGCAGGAGAATTGTCTTCCAGCTTTGCCAAGGCCTGACCTTACCTGGTGGATGTCAGTGGATCCTGGCTGTTGGAGGAAAGTGGAAACTTGGCATGTGAGTTCTGTATTTCAGAGCTTAATGGTACAAATTGACAGCCAGAGCTAGACTGAAGGTTCATAATGCAAAACAGCCCAAGTGACAGCCTGGTGAAAAACACACACATGGGTCTGCCGCCAAGCTCTGGGTAATGTAGGTTTTCTCTCACCTTACGAAAGAGAGTGAACCAAAAGACATCTTCAATCCAGATGAAATGGGCCCGTGCTGGTGTGTGTCTCCTCACGGGACATTAAGTTTTCTGCATTAGGCTATTGTGCAAAGACAGTGAAGGACTGAGCATCACTGCAACTGGCAGAGAGGGGGTGGCAGCAAGAAACTGAAGCCTCTTCCCGGTTGAAAAAGTTGGCATAAAAGTGTCACTTGAGTATAGTGATACTGTCTGTGTGGCTGCACTGGTGGTGACCAGAGCAGAGAGCATGAGCATGCGTGCACCTCAGATGCCAATTTACATTCACAAACACTGGTTGAAACACCAGCAGATGACTTCATTGATGAATACAGACAGCTGAATCTCTACCTAGGGGGGGAAATGAAGTTAAAAGCAGAGAGAAAGCCTGTTTCCTCACAGCTGGGTGAACACTTGCTCCAGCAGTTACCATCTAGTCCCTGGAAAACGAATTCAGGGGTTGCCAGGGGGAAAGGTGCTCCTGAGATGCAGCTACAGGCAGCCAGCAGGGAGGTAAATCAGCAAGTGGGTCTGGCAGGATGATGGTGTAAGGGGAGTTTTCCTCTGTTGGCTTCTTCCCTGTGAAGGTGCACAGCTCACACTTCTCCCCTGCACCTTATATTTCTCTTCCTTCCAATGACAAAGGCAGATGCAACTCCTGTGCACTTCTAGCCCTGCACCAGTGCCTGGGGAAACACATTGAGCCCAAGCTCCTCAAAAGAGGGTTAAATTCATATGTTTTATGCAGCATTTGTGACACAACAAACACACTGCACTGTCAGGTAGTGTAGCTCAGCTGATGTCTGAGGAATCAGAAAGCCCTGCTAGCTTATCATCTGATGTCCTGCCTCTCTCGAGCCCCAGAGGTCCTGCACTCCTCACTGCATAGATTCAAAGGGGGCCCACAGCTGTCTGTGTTGCAGCCTCCATCACATGGTGAGGATTCTCTTCTGGGAATGTGTTTCAGGAATCTGTTGGGTCCAGCCGTGGTGCTGCCAGGTGAAAGGCCCCTTGGTCTCCTACACACCAGCCTGTCCACAAAAATGCACAACATTTATCCAGGGCCCCCATGCTACCTTCAGTGCTCAAAGATTAAAAATTTCATCTGACTTTGAATTTACGAGGTCCTCACTGCTATGTCCTGCTGTTGGTTTTCCTGTCTCCTGCTGTGGCCATCTCAGTTGACCACACAGTGTGCTGACCCCACCCCACCACCATGCAAGCACCTACACTTGGTGTTACAAGTCCTGAAAAACTAAGCTTTGCCTGACTGAGACACAGCACTTCACAGGGTCTGGGTGGTCCTACTGACCAAAATGAATACTACATCAATTGTACCTGCTCAAGTGTGAAAAAATCCTCAATCCAGATGAATGCAGCCAGATGACATCCTTCAAGACAAGCAGGAAAATTGCTGGAGATGGAGAGAGGAAGAAAAAAATGCAGTATGATACAATACAGTACAAGAGAGTGTAAGTTACTTTAGGTTCTTTATATCAGAAGTGAGGAGGATGCACAGGTGGGAGCAATAGGTAACTGGAGTGAGTGTCACTGGGTTTTTTGTCAGAGCACCATAGCTCCTGCTTTCTGCACTCCAGTTATCTCAGTGGTTAAAAGATTTTGGTGCTAACCTGCTTGTCCACTTTATTGCTTTGTCCCCTTTATTGTCGACCTTGGTATTGCTCCAGGACTGTGGAGGCACCCTATCTGTAAGGCTGATAGCTCCCCAGAGGAACATGGCTGGTAGGGCCCTGTCTGCCTTCCTCAACTCGCTCCTGCCTGTGCCCGCTCCCAGGATGCTGTTGTTTGATCTTTAAGCCTGGGGGTTGCTTTAAAATTATCTGGGATGAAAACCTGGCTCCACTGAAGTCATTGGCAAAGCTCCCATTGACTTCAGAGGAGCCAGGATTTCACCCTAAGACGCTTTGTAGATTATTGGTGAATGGAAAGCATACGTCTGGCTTCTTGAGGGTTATTATTGTTGGTGGTGACCTCTGCTCTGGTGAGCATTGAGCAAGGCTGGGTTGAGACAGATGGCTAAAGCTTTCTCAGCCTCTTCCCCTGCTTCCTCACAGGGGCTTTGCTTTACGGCTCATCATCTTGGATGCTGCTTATCAAGGAATACCTTCCCGTCGCCTGCCGGTGGAATTTAATGCCTGTTTGCCCACATTCCCCTTCCCCCAACACCAGCAGATCAGCAGATAGGAGACAGAATGGCTGATTAGCTTCTAGCTCCAACCTCTTAGCTATAAGCTGCAAATGCACACACAAGGGTCTCTTCTAAAAAAAAAAGAAAAAAAAACCAAAAAAACCCCCCCAAAAAACCCCAATAAACCCCAAACCTTCCCCAGCAGGCAAATTCTTTCTGTGATGTACAGTTTATCTCAATAAATTATAATTTGAATAGTAAATAAATTATATAAATAAATAAATTATAACCTGAATAGTAACCACAGTCTTTTTAGAAGAACTGATTAGCTTAGAAGCTAATTCTAAGCTTAGAAGTGGCATTTTCCTGCTTCTCCTAGACTGGTGCTTCCCTTTCCATCTACCTATTTTGCCACCCTCTTGGCCCTACGGACCCTAATGCCTGGGTCAAGATGTCTGAATTCTGCAGTGCCTTGTGTGACAGATTGGCAATTCAGCAGCCATTTTACTAAAACTTGAAGCAAAACTGGAAATGTATAATGAGTACTCTGAATTATGGAATATGGAAACAGAGAAAACAGTCCAGCCCAACTTCCCTCCCGCTATTTATTTTTTTTAATACTAAATTCTGTTTATTTTACACTCCCCCACATTTTCATATTTCAATATACTGCACATTTTTGTACTGATGACATGCAACTGCACTGTAGCATTTGCCAAGATGTGGCAGTATGGGACTGTGGGAATCAGCATGCTGGGCAACGTTTTTCAGAAGTGCCCGAAGAACCTCAGTTTTGCTGACTTTCATGAGTTTGCCACAAGGCAATTTTTACTTCTTTAGAGAAATAAAGCAAAATCAGCAATCCCCTTTCCTCTGGATACAATTTTATCGCTGCAGAAGTGTCTGGGTGGCTTCAGCTGAGATGAGTGCTACAAACAAAGTAAAAGCTCAGGCACCTGATAGAGTTACCTTGGTTCAGTGGGTTGCACCACACCAGCTGAGGCACTTTCCTGGTGCTTTTCTGGCTGTGATGCCAGCCATGTCACAGAGGCAACCCCGTGTTTTGGCAGCAGTGAGCCATTAAATTGGCTCATGCATTAAACTGCCTCAGCCAAATTTATGGCTCAGTTTACATTATTACATACGATATTGAATAATGTGGCAGCTCCCCCTGTGCATACCTACTCAAGCTGTCTGTGGGTGCATGGCAGTGGGAATGGCAGAGAAGAAGCTTTACACAAACATGTTTGGTGGGAGCTAAGAGCAGACTGAGGAGGTGGTCCTGGCCCAGTTGATAGGTGAAAAAGTTGTAAATCACTGTAAGGGGTTGGGTTGGCTTGAGTTGGCTGATCACTGCTGACAAGTCTTGTCCTATGTTTGACAGCATAGCAGACGAACAATCTTTCTGATAGTTAAAAAATAGACATAAACAGAGCGATTCACACCATCTGCACCTATGGTTTTCAACCCTTCACTTCCTCAGCGAAAAATACCACATCTCTGGCTTGCCATTGGCTTTTTCTTAAGACTACTTCTGTGACTCTGGAGATCAGGAACTTAAAAAAAAATATATTAAAAAAAAAGAAAGCCAGGTGAATGGGTAAAGGACAGCTCTGCAGGAGGGAGAGGAAAGGAGGATTTCACAGCAAATGTGACTGTGAGTGAAATGAAGAGCTGACTGTCTCCTAAAAAAAAAGAGTTTAGCTGTCTTCATTGCAGGGAGCCTTTCATTCCTGCAGGGAAGGTAAAGAAAATGTAGCTCATTTCTTGATGGCTTCAGGCTTTTTTTTTTTCCCTATAAAAAGGTGATGTGTCACCTGGCTTCACTTCAGTGGTTTAACATGGCTGGAGCACAGCCCATGCAAGGTGACTCAGATTCCTGCTAGTGTCTTGCTGCCCTGGCACAGGTGAGGACCTCCCTTGTCTAGTTATGCCTCCAGGAGAGGGGCTTCAGGGGGGTTATTTTGTTGTACTCACTAAACCAACTTGATAGCCAGTGCTATGGATTTTTTTGATACCTTTGTGCAGTGCCTTGTCAAGTCAAAATTATGACACATGAAGGAAATACTCTGTTGTGAAACCTGCATGTTCAAATGCCTGTATATAATTGTTGAATTTACACTGAGGTTTCTCACATCAGTTTTGAGCCAGTGCTTTAAGAGCTAAATAACATTAGGGATAAATAACCTCCTCTTTTCTGTAACCAAATCTCCAGTGAGTGTTTCAGGTAAATACTCCACACCATGTACCAGAGCAAGTGGACAAATGCCACAGCCCCATCAGTGCAGAGAGACTTTGTTCAACAAAGGTGGCAGAAACATGGAGAGTGAGGGCAAATTTAGTCCCCGCTATTCAATTCTTTCTCTGAGGCTCATTGGTGCCCCAGATATGAGACTGATGACAAATGCTGTATTCCCTGCAAAGACAACTGAATGATCTGCAACAGTCTTATGAAACATACATGCTTGCTGAGATGCAGAGAAAAAACAAAAGCTCTTGCAGGAAATAAATGTCTTTTCTGTAGGGACTATGACAATGTGCTAAGCGCAGGTGTTTCTGTTACCCTGCAATTTGAAATGCTGTAAGGAAAAAGTGTAAAGAGGCTCACAGTTACTGCTGCAGGTGAAGAAATTGTTTAAATTAGCACACGTGTCCCCTCTTTTAATGCTTTCTATTAAGTTGCTGAGGCCCCAAATGCATTTGTGCTGGACTAAGGCTGGGCAGTTGGATTAGTGGTTCCTTCCACCAGTGTTGAGGTGTAGGCTGTTTTATGTGTCCTCTCCTGGAGCAGCTTTTAACAAAGCAGTTCCCATGTTTGCAATACCAGAGCACCTACAAAGATAATCCTAACAACAAATAGTGATAGAGTCCCTGGGGAATGTCCCAGGCAGAAGTCGGTGGGAATAAAGTGAAATGTGCCTTTAAAGGAGGATGATATGTCAAATAAAGTAATGGAGAAAGAGAAGAGAAAATCTAGGGCCTCTCATCTGAAGTACTTAATTATAAGGAAAATGTTCTCTGCTACCCAGCTTCAAGCATGCTGTCTGGCAAACAAATGTGCACATTACTGGTGCTCTCAATTGCAGTCTGGATAGCAACAGCTTCACCTACTGTCTACAGTGAGATGGTAAAAGTCTCAGTGGATGTGGATGCCATGGTCAGAGCACAGAGCTAAGCTGGAGGGAGATGCTCAGAGAGCCTCTGCAGCAGACTTGACGCCTCATGAATACCAGGGAAGAGGGGGAAAAGATGTGAATATCTCTCCTGGTCCTGCCAGTGGCAGAAATTCTGGAGAAATTGCTGTGGTTGGCTGGAGACACAGGGCTGGGCTGGCTGGAGGCTCCCCTTCACATGGCTTGAGCAGGTTTGCAGCAGGGCTCAGCACATGAGAGGGAGGGAGGAATGGAAAACAGTTTGAACATGAAACATCCTGGTACACATGACTGAGGAAATCACTAAAGACCAAAGTACGTGTTTGTTCAGGGCAGCTGACCTGTCTGTAGGAGATTTTCTCTCCTCCAGTACCCTGAAGAGAACAGCAAGTGTGAAACAACTGTGCTGCCTGAGACTGTTATTTGCTGATAAACTGATATTTTTCTTCTCTGATTATCAGTAACATCCCAGGGCAGTGGAAATAGGCATCAGGAGGAGGTGCGACCCTACACAAATCCTCATTGGAGGCTTTGGAAAGACTGGTACAGAAAAGGGGCAAGTGCCACAACACAGCCCCATCTGATCAAGCTCAGAGTTTTGGCTACAAGTGTTATTCATTTTATGCAGTTATATCATGTAACATTTTAGACAATTCTAATACATTTCCTTCTAGGTAACATCATTCTCTTAAAACCTGGGATGTGTGAGCTTATTGTTGCTATTGAAGCTGCTGCTGGTGTTTGTTTTTTTTTTTTTCTGGATAGTCCATCAGTCTGATCAAATGACTGGGAAATGGCAAGCATTCGTGCCACACTCTTTGCAATTTTGGTTCCAGAGTCGCCTCTTCATAAGGTTAAAAACTCTAAGGCTGTTTCTAGCACTCAATCCACAAAGCAGGTGGGTGACAAGATTATTGGCTCAAGAAAATAGAAAATTTGTGGCTGGGCCCACTATAAAAGGAAATTCTTTTCAATGATTTACAAATAAATGAAATTCAGTGCAGGCAGGATCAGATCCTTGTGTATGAGATCTTTTTACTGTATATGGAGACACTAAAGATATCTTTTTTAAACAAGAAATAACTTGAAACAGAATGAGAAATGGGGAGAGAGAAGGGTGAAAAGAAATTTAACCCTTTTTTTACTTCTGGCACTCAACCCCAAGAGCTTTTTAGAGGAACCCTGAGGGAGTTTGTCTGTAAAATGCTACAATTTACAAGTGGGTTTAACTACATCATGTTGCTTTTCAACTGCAGACCGACAGGAAAAGATCCAATTGACACCTGCTTCAGACAACAAATGGGACACAAAAGATGAAACTCATTTCAAAGAGTCTATTTGTTTTTCTCTTGTCATGGATTAAACCAGGGGGCCACTATTTCAGGATGGATTCTGCTCCCATTCCAGTCAATGGAAAAAAAGTCCATTTGTGTGAATAATGCAGAACCGGCCTTTGGCAAGGAATGGAGATGGTTGTTGCTGAAGTTTTACTGACAATGCTGTAGTAAGAGAGGATATAGTACTTCTGAGACGCTCAATTTGCAAGCCAGATGTTTGAAATATGAATATTCACACTTGCAGAACTTTAAACAGACTGATGAAAGTTTACTGAAAAACAATTGGGAATACAATTTTTTTTTAAGAATGCAAAGCACCACAGTGCTTTTTAAAAAGAAGTTTTCATTTATTTGATTCAAGTCTAACTCAATTTAGAAAATTCTTCCTGTCTAAAGCAATTTCTGTGTGTGTTTAAGAACAGAAGAAGTTCTGCTGAAATTATGCTTTTTAGAAATTCAAACCAACCAAGAAAAATAATTCCTACCTTATTGCCAGTAGTTTCATTAAAGGACACAATGAGATGCTGAAGCAAACACTTAAAATCATCAATATGCTTAAACAATTCCCCAGCACACAAACTGTCACAGGTCTCCCCTAAACACTTACAAGTCTAATAAACTCTTTGCACTTCTGCAAAAAAACTTTTCATTTGTTCTCCCTGGGAGCGGGTGAGGCCATGAGCAGCTCGGCTGCAACCCAGCTCTGCCTGCCCAAAGGAAAAAACCAAAACTAAACAAAAACCTTAAAAAAAAAAAAAAAAAAAAAAAAAAAAAAGCAGCCTGACATGAACATTTTGGCAGCTCTTTGTTTCAAAGAGAACAGAACTTTGTCTACCGCTTGCTGTCCTTTGATTTTTCATGGATGCCGCAGTGGAGGGGGTTTCCAAATCCTTGCCCCTGCCAAAAAGCAAGCCAGATTTTGTCCTCAGATACCTGCCTCTAATCCCTGGGAGCTGCACTGAGTTTGGTCCACATGTAAGCTTTAGCTTGTGCATTTAATCACTGGGGACACTGTGGCTGTTAGAGCCTGAACTGTTATCCACTGTTCTGCTCTTACAATTAATCTCACAATCGCTTGTTGTTTTTTTTTCTTTCAAGCCTTCAGACTTCAAGCTGCAGTGGATATTAAATTAGTGGGATATTTTTTAAACTTGCATTTCTAACACTGACATATATAGAGGAAATAATGACGTCAAACAAGCTCCAAAGCAGCAGACAAACCCCAGTAGCTGCAAAACTTAACTCCCAGCTCCCTAACTCTGAGCATTTGCAGCCAGCAGTGCTGGCAAGCCTGCCTTGCAGAAGCCTAAAACCTCCCTTTGGGAATCTTGCCCACGACAGCATTTGCTGCTACAGAGTACCTGTAGCTGAAGCTGCAGAAACTGGACTGCATAGACAACCTCGGAGCAGCCAAACCCCACAGAGTGCAACAGAGCACCATTTCCAAGACACACCTGCAAAGAAGGTGATGGCGCACAGGGGAGTGCTAACTCCTAATTTCCTGCCTCTTTTAACCAGTGCCACTCCCTCTCCAACAACGTTGAAAATCCACTGACAAATAATTTCGTCTTTGCATGCATTTACAGAATCGCTTTATAACTGGTTTCTGCCCTTTTAGCTGCTGCTGGCCCTTCCAGGCTGAATGATGCAGGGTTTTTGCATCCGTTTAACTCAGTTCTAATTTGAAACTGGGCTGCTTAAATAGTGTGGTGCAACTGCCCCCTCTCTGCAGGTAGAGACAATGCAAAAAAAGTGTATGCCAATCTGCAGGAATAAGCAGTATAAAACACCTTTTGCTGTTAACCTTACCTTTATTAAAGCTTTCACTAATTTAAAAGTTTCCATTAGAAATAGTTTTTAAAAAATCACACCCCCTAACTGAAATAGATAGAAAAATCTATATATAAAATGTGTATGGGATATAAAACTGGTGGAAGGCATGGGCCTTCCTGGCTAATAATACAATTTGAGGTATTAGATTGTAAATAGACCAATTGGGTCTATGTGGAAGCAAAGGCTGCTGACTGGTGATGCATTAAATAAACACAAACGTTAGCAACACTTTAGGGTGCTGAACATGACCCTCTGCCAAGGAATTCCAAATGAGCTTACATTATTGCTTGATGAACTAATTTAAACCAGACAGCATTTAGCATCGTGGGGAAAATGAATGTGTGAATGCTTAAATTGTTCTGTTTTGTCACCTCCTTGTGATCAAGGCTGTGATATCTTTTCATATTTAAATATGGCAGCTTTAATTCTGTCTCCAGAAAACACACTTGGAATCAGTTAGACTACAAACAATTCTGGTTCATATAGTTCAATTGTTACATCCATAATGTCATCTACTTAGTGTAGACATCAGTACCAAATAAAATAGTTGATATTGTTAAAGAAATAGAACACTTGCAACCATAACATAAAAAGAGATACGATATCTCACCAGTCCACTAGCATTCTTTGACTGTTCCAGCAAAATAAGAGACAAAGCTTTCTTGGCCTTGCAGAAAGAATGGCACTAGATATTAGTAATGAACTGGACGATCAAGCATGAAATGACAAAATACTACCACTGACTGAAAATTATTTCAACAGTAAAAATAATAATGATAAAAAAATAATACACAAGCATATTTGTATGTGTATGCAATAGAATAGAGTATGATATATACTTTATATAAAAATCCATCTTCCATAAGGAGCAAGGCTCTGGACTGCCACACCTATTTACAATTTGGAGAAGAATCTGAGAAGCAATGTGCTAAATTGGGCAGATAATACAAAACTGATAATTCTAAACAAATCTGAAGAAAAATAGAAACAAACTCCATTCCAAATAGACAATGTACCAATGAGGAAAATCAGAATAGAAAAAGTAGCAGAAATTATGTTGCAAAAATGCTCCCATGTATTGCTTGATGCTATTAACCTGGGTGCCAGTGTGGATGATCAACAGTTGCTTGGGAAGAAATGCTAAGAAGAAAAAGCTGTGAAGGGTGGGGAGAAAATAATGCTGCAAATATTGTCTTTCTGTCATTTCAGATAGTGTTTTAAGTGATGACTCTCTATCAAAATCAGAAACAAGGAGATGAAAAATTCCACATGATAACTAAAGTCTAATTTTCCTATGTAAGAAGGGACCAAGAAGGACCTAAAGGAAGGAAGGGACCAGACACACACCAGTGAACAGATTAATGTCTACCTAAATAGCAACTGGTTTACACAAAAGGGAAATGAAATTTTAAGTACTGTTGGATAGAGAAAATGCAGCTTCATTAAATGGCATGACTTCAGAAAGCAAAAAGGAACATGCCTTTTAAGAAGTAATGCCTAGCACTGTAGAAGTGAATTGTGGAATTCAGACAGGAAAGTATTGTAACCAGAAAAACAAAGAATTTATCTACAAATCTAAGCATTTTTATGGGACCAGAATTCCTCCACAAAGAGCATAACATGAGTAAAATCAGTGGTCTTCCACCTACTTTTTAATGGGGACTGCTGCGTTTTTTTTCCAGTAGACATACGGATCCCTGTGCAGTTCCTGAGCATACTGCCACTACATTTGCTTTTCTTAGCTGCCTGTTGCTGCCTCCAGATTCATAAGCTGCAGGCTGAAAATCTCCTTTCTGAAAGATTTCAGCCCTTGGAGCTCAGGACACAGTCATCTCAAGACCAACTAAGAAAAAAAAAACAAAAAAACAAACCCAAAACAAAACAGCTAGTGATTGGAATGGAAAGATTCTGCATTGGACTTAATTATCTAAGGCAAGGAGAAAACATGCTTTTCATCCAGAGATTGCATAATTGTCTATTGAAGGCTACAGGCTTGGCTTTAAAATGAGTGAAAAAAACTCATACTGAATTAAAAGGAAGAAGGATTTGACCCATGAGGGTTCAGAAATTTGGAAGCATCTGATCTGCCGATTAGTGACACAAAAAACCTGGGAAAAATAGTTTAGTATTCAGACCATTTACTTGCAATGACAGATAAACCTCTCTTGCACAAAACCCCAAACAAACCAAACAAGAAATCCAGGCTGATTCTACCTGTCTCCACAGCCTATATGTGTGTTTATGAGAGAAATTAAGTTTGCCTGTTGCAAGAGTGGTAGTCCAAGTTATGTGTGTAATCTGGGGGTTTCCTTAGGCTCAGTAATGTGTCTATATAATTAAAAAGAAGTAGAGTATGGAAAATACAGAAATGATTCACTCTTAAAACACTGGCCAAGGCTATTGCTGCAAGTAAAGAAACAAGGCAAAGAAACCAGTTATGGTCTGTGTTAGGCTAGCAAACTGGATTTTAAATTAAGTTTTTGCTGGAATGAGTTTCTGAAGTTATTTTTAGCCTCAATCATGTGAGAAGCACATGGTTCCATAAATACATTACCCTCAAGAAGTTAACGGGGGTGGCGTGTGTAGAAGGAAACAACCTAAACAATTAATTTGAAGTTAATAACTGAGTTAAGAGTTTTATAGCTTTGTTTTTGAAATGTTTGTCATCTAAATGTGATAGACTTTTGTAGTTACATGTATGTATGGGACTGTAGACTGATGGGAGGTTTCAAATGGGCCTCTATTAGGCTACAGCATCCCTGGGTTCCCCCCCGGGGCCAGGTGAGAGGGGAATTATTTACAAGAGAATTTTGGTGCAGCTGTGGTAGGTTTTAGCTGTGAAACGCTCTGCAGAGGAACCTGCCTTTTCCTCTGCTTGTGCAGAGAGGTCTTTGGGAGAGTCATCCAGTGCAAAACCCTCCAGGAATCATTTTGGAAGATGGTGCACAAGAAAAAAAAATCAACAATAGAACATACATGCAATAATCCTCATACATTGTCACCAAATGTAAGGGCAGGAACTCAGTCAAACTCCTGTTTGACCTTTTGGTGCAAGAGGGACCTGAGTTCTGTTTTCCCAGCTAAATCATTGGATCCTTCAGCAAGGCAATAGTTCCTCTACCAACCTTCTGTCTCCTCTGGATAGAGATAAAGATGACCAAGAGCTGGTGCAATTAAACAGTACCATTATGTCCTCAGTCCACAAGCATTTCAGTTAGGAGATGCTCCTTCACTCTGGGGGAAAAAGAAAAAGGAAAATAATAGAGAAAAGAAAGAGATAAATAGGGCTATGGGGATTGTTTATTCTGGTTTATTCCCTGGCCCAGCAGGTCACACATCAACTATCTGGGTGCTGCAGCTCCCCAAGTCTGCAGGTTGATGAGTAAATTCAGTCCTGGTAGGGGAGCAAACACAGAGAGCTTTGCTGCTTCTGCAAGACAAATGACTTTTGGTCATTTTGTTAAGTCAACATAGGCACCAAACTGCTGTTATGATGGTGAATTTGTGTGCCAGTCTTGAGGGTACCCTCTGAAGGGTGTCCAGGACCATTCATGGCTAAGAGGCCCATGGAGTGACAGTAGCTGGACCTCTGTGCTGTTGAAGGGCCTGAAGGATTTAGCTGGCCCTTCCAGTATGGGAACTTTGTAACTTATTTTTAAGGTGCTGGATGGGAGGTGTAAAGGTTTTCCCCTCCATTTATATGACTGATTTGTTATACAGGATGATCAACACAACAGTTAAAATAAATACAGTCACTGTGAAATCCAGAAAAAGGACTTTGTTAGCTGAAATGGAAATTAATTGCATTTTTTGGCATGCTGAAATCTGGGTTCCACATCCCTGCTGTACATGTCCATGCTGTGTATCTCTAACTATGGACTTGATTTTCTTAAACTCTACAGAGAAGTTTTTCTTTGGTTACTTCTACTGTGGACTACTGGCTTTGCCTTTTTTCAACCTACAGATCAAAGACGTTATACAAAACCAGTGCAATTATGACAAAGATAAACAGTTTAAACTCTCTTACTGTGATCTCATCCAGAATTTTTTTTTCTAGGTTTGTATTAACACTCATGTGACTCAATCAGCACTGGTAGCAATAGAATACACATGATAATCCCTTGCTGATCCACCATTTGTACCCAGAAACTTAAGTGATGCAGCTTGCATTTTATTTCCTTTTTCTAGCCTCTGTCATACCCTCATGAAATGTACATGCGATACTTAGAAATCAAAAGAACAGCTAATTAATTACATCCCACCTCCTCATATGGAAAATGGATCTAAACTAGCATCTAAAATACAATGTGTTTGCTTTAAATAGCCAAATGCGGAGGGACTAGAGAGATCTGTGGGGAATTTTTGGCACCATATGAAGATTCTTTCAGCCCTCGAATCCCCCACCCTTGAATTCTGTGGTGGGTTAGTAGGGAAAGGATATAAAATTGTGGAATTTTTTAAAAAGGCTTTTCTCTTTGTTTTCTATTCTCTTTGGCTGCACTCTTATATTTTAATATCGTATAATAGTAAGGAACAAGAAGGGTCATTCAAAAATATTTCTTAATCTTTATTAAAACCAGAACTGTCTTTTGCAGCCACTGGACCACATTTACCTACAAAGTCCTAAAATGGCTGAAAGGACTGCAACCATAGCTTCCAACTAGGGGCTTTGAGGGGTGCCCACACCAGTCTGAATGACTGCTGGCAGTGTAGAATACCAGTCCCTCATTAAGTTTTCACATGGTGCTGACCACTTCAGCATCAAAGCATTTCCCAGGGGTCCAAAATTAGATACCAGCATTGCTCTTTTGCCTCTGAACAAAAAAAGATGATTTGCTTAGGCCTGACTATTTTTCACTTCTCCCCTCCGCCCCCACCCCTTTCATTAAGTCATATTTAACTTTAAAAAGTGACTTCGAGGGTTTTGATGAATGAGGAGGGGATTGCTCATGTATTAATAGCTATGAACAGCAAGAGATGGAGTGAAAGCTTAGTCTCTGCTGTAATGGGACTTAGTTCTTTTTCTCCAAGAGTACACATGTACAGTGAAGCTTTCTACACGGCCACATACATCCTTGCACTTTCAGAATTTTACCATCTGCAGCAGAAAAAGGAACTGTAAAGGCCTAAAGGTTTCTTCAAGGAATATGAAGGGAATAGGGAATATGAGGGTTAAGAATAGAAGGTTTAATAACTGAGAAGTATTAAGGCTGCCCCAGCCTATTCCAATATGGAGGATGGAGTGTCTCTATTTGCTTTTCCTTCCTCCTACATGCTGTACAAACCCAGCATCTATTGGGGTTTTTTTTGGTTGTTTGTTTGGTTTTGGTTTTTTTTTTTGTTTGTTTAACGAATCAATGATAAAGCTCCAAATCACTGCAATTAATGTATTTCTTCAGCTGTGGGGATTTCTATTTCTTGCCCCTTGCCCAGTTTGTAAAGGATAATGCACCACCCTCCCCCCAGCTTCCAAGCCATGGACAAGATCTCAAATTTCTGTATAAAAGAACTCAAACTCATCGCTGATACTTACTGAGACTAAGGTTGATCCAGGTACCTTGCTTACTCCCACAGGCACAGCTACTGGGAATTGAATTGTTGCCATCACCTCATATACTATCTGGAACTTAACCTGGAATTATTAGGAACACTAATATCAATTAGCGGTCCTATTTAAAAACAAATAAACAAGAATTAAACATAAAAGTTAGAAACCGGTCATTTTCAAAGGAGTAGAATTTAAATGTTTACAAACAGAAAGAACAGCAATATAAAAAAAATGACAATTTGGCTTGCATAACACATGAAAATGTCTGGGCTTCTCCAGTATTATCTTTGATCTTGAAAAAAAATTCTTAGTAGATTAGAGAAAATAACCATTAAAAAGAGTAAATTGCCACGCTAAAATCACATAGAACATTTTCATTAGAACACACACATCCTACCTCAATCTCTTTGATGTAGTTAGAATGGAATATTATTTTTCTTCAAAAAGAATGGGGAAAAGACAACCTCAGTAAATACTGTGTACATGAATGGATCAGGTCACCCTGAATTATCCTGGAAAAAAAAAATCCATCAGAAATTGCAGCAGCATCACAGATAAGCAGACCAAGTACCTTAGACCAGTCAAAGTATCTGTTATTACTTGTTTTTATCTTTCTCTAAAGGGAAGCTAAGTTTGACCTCTAAGGAAGGTCAACAACTTAATTATTGTACTCAAGACAAAGCTACTCTGTGCACAGGAAATGAAGGCTAAAGAGAAGCACTTTGAAAAGAAAGTTAAATAATTGAGGCCTGCAAAATTCAATATTGTTTTCATCCTGACCAAGTCTTCTGGATGGATGCTAAGTGATGTTCATTGGGTAAGGACAGGAAATCCAGGAGACTTCCTGCCTTTGCCACACAGGAGTTGTAGCAGAGCAAAGCACCTTGGAAGACAGTAAAAGAAGAAAAGTCTGTACAGGGAGGGCTTTCACATCTACATTAGAAAGCCAAATCCACTTTTTTGAGAAAATGAGCACCTTGAGGCATTTTGATTAGAAACCTCCCAATCACTTCTCATGCTAGGATACTGCTTAGAAGAGGATAGCTCAGATCTTCTAAAAAGTTGCAATCTGAAGAAGGGCAAGAGCACTTAGGCTCTCTCATATGTCATCTTCTGAGAGAACAGAAAAAAAACCCCAAAACAAAACTGAAAAAAAGAAAAAAGTTAAAAAAAAAAAAAGAAAAAAGGGAAGGATGTGTCACCATCACAGAATATAAGTACTGTGCTCTGGTGCATTAAACTTATTAAACTAATACAGCTCTGCCAGCTTGAATATCAGTTTCTTTACATATAAATATGTCATATACAGGAATTATGAGAGTTTTGATTAACCTTTGATGTCCTTTCAATATAAACACTGTGCTGTTCTTTGGGTTTGAGCTAACTGGTGCTGATCAGGACCAGTGATGTATAGGGTAATGGCTTTAAACCCGGAGAGAGGAGATTCAGATTAGACAGGAAGAAATTCTTCACTTTGGGGTGGTAAAACACTGGCACAGGTTGCCCAAGGAAGCTGTGGATGGCCCATCCATAGAAGCATTTAAGGCCAGGTTGGATGGGGCTTGGAGCAATCTGCTTTGGTGGGAGGTGTCCCTGCCCATGCAGGGTGATTGGAACCAGATGATCTTTGAGGTCCCTCCTAGACAAACCACCCCATGATTCTGTGATATAGGTCATGGAAAGCAAGGTACAGCAGGAATGTGGAGCACTGGGCTTACAGGGGTAATCTGGCTTCATCAAAAAGTGCAGAAAGGGAATGTTATTCACCAGTGATGGACAAGCATGAATCATTAACTAGGGTGATCTGGTAAAGGGTGTAATCACAAAGCCTTTTCCAGAGTGGAAAATATGCCACTTCCAATGACGTATGCAAAGACTGCAGCCCTGCTCTGGGTGAAGGAGGGAGTGACCACTTTACCATCAATGAGACGAATGCCCATCTGACATGATCCTG
This sequence comes from Heliangelus exortis, assembly GCF_036169615.1. Classification (NCBI taxonomy): domain Eukaryota; kingdom Metazoa; phylum Chordata; class Aves; order Apodiformes; family Trochilidae; genus Heliangelus; species Heliangelus exortis. The sequence goes on from NC_092424.1 coordinate 39,096,037, forward strand.
GAGAGTTCTTTGTCAGATGAACACAAATAATTGTGTATGTGTGTGCAACCTCCTTCTAGAACTCAGCAATACTTTTTCCAATACTTGTACCAAAGTTTGTGTCCACAGGCCCCATGTAAACACCTCCATAAAAACGACCTGATTGTAACCAGTGCAGAATAGTGCAGCTTCTTCTATGGTAACCATCAGTCAAGTGCATTGTGCCAGCCAGGCTGCTTCAGCTGAGCTCTCTGCTTATGGACTGAAGTCCTCATCTCCCACCATGCATCATGCCTACCATCCTGTGGTGCAGATATAAAGCCCTGTTCATAATCAATACCAGTCCTGTCTCTTCCAAATCCATCTTACTCTGGCTTTGAAATACCTCCCAGATGTTATAGGGAGGAGGATGTGAAGTCCAAGAGAGGAAGAAAATCCCTTTTGGCTTACCTGTGGGCTATCCCCACCTGTGGGGCTGTCTGATGCTCATTTTTTGGCAGCTTACCTGCTTGGTGGTGACTCAATGGGATGATGTTTTTCAAGAACACGTCAGTGATTTACAGCACACCTTGCATTTTTCAGAAGTCAAGTAGAATTTAAGACCCTGTATTAAAAATAATGCAAACAGAAAATCAGTAAGGGACTTGTGGAAAAAACAATAGTAGCTGTGAGACATGATGCTATCCTAATTCCCACTCACAAGGCAAATTACTTTAGTTTGCACAAATAACCTTAATCCTGGCATTTCTTACCAGTTGAATACCTGACAAAATCTTTCTTACGTAAACCAATCTAAACTGCTAAGTCTGAAGGGTTTATGAGCTTCAAGAATGCAACAGTGATTTTCCCAATCCAACATCGTTTATTCGACAGATCTTTAGTGATGTTTTGAACTCTCTGATTTCCACAGAGCTGTGTTTCTTCACTTACAGTTGGCAAAGCTACCTTAAGACTAGAGCCCTCATCAGTTAATTGGTGTGCTAACTGGCAACATTCATGTATGCAGGATATTTGCTGTAGATGATGAAACATTTCAGAGGGAGAAGAACCAATTATGTTTCAAGTTTGGGTACTTTTCTGCCTTTTTTCAGCTACTGAGGAAATGGGGAAAAATTGTCCCACGCAGGCAAATTTTACTGAAGTCTGCACCATGGCTGAGAACTGAATGGTCTGGCTAATGAGAAGGACCAGTTATACAGATGTCACACAAACAGGTTTTAGCATGGCCAGGATTGGATTTTACCTGTCCTCATGTATGTATTGCCAAAGCCCACAGCCTGCACTTGGGGCAAGGCTCTCACTGTCACTGCTACCAGGATGTTAAATCTCATCTGTAGTCTTATTTCTCAAATGTGTGACTTTGCATTTTGCTGTTTTAAACAATACATTCATACTGCTGCAGTTTGCCTCACAAACTAAACCCAACTACGATGTTTCTGCAACTTTTCCAGCAGCTAATTTATTTGTTTTTCTCTCAAGTAATTGACAGCAATAATGAATAGCCTGGAGGCAAGAATAAATCATTGCAAAGCCTTGATAAAAATACTCTCCTGATACCTCCTGTTCTGATATAAGAGTTTACTCATTTAATATGTGCTACATTTTGGGTACTGACATTTTAAAATTATTTTGTACTGTAATTTTTATTATCAAAACTACTTCAACTGGTGTAATTTATGTCACCACTGCTTTAACTAGATGTTGACTATTTTGTGCATCTGATTTTCTTGCAGTTGAATCAGAACTGACATCAGGCCAACTAAGATGCTTCCTTGGGGAGGCTGGGAGAAGTGGGTCACCGCCTTCATTTTTCTAAAATAATGAAACATTTTTCCACTTCTAGATCTTTGGAACTTCCCTAGTACTTTATGAGGGAAGGAGGTCCACAAATGATGTTGGTATAAACTGCTGTAAGCAGGAGAAAAACATCTCAGCCTTGAGGACCGGTAAGAACATTGTAGCAGTTTTAAATAGGTCTGCATGGAAACGGATACTATTTGTTCCTGTTGATTAGTAACTTGTCCTAGTTTTTATTTTGATGTACTCATCTCCCTTTGAATTACATTAAATTTCTTCAATTAACCTCTATCTAAAAAGTCCTGTGTCAAATTACTGATTTGCACTGACTCCATCAGCAACACGATGTGGCATTACCAAGCACTGCCTGGTTTCCACTTGTTACAGTAAATTTCCTGAATTTATGCTGAACTGCACCCCAGCTTGCAAATACCAGCACAAATGGCATGAATGGCAGGATTTTATTAGACCTCTTAAAGTAGGCTGGTTTTGAGTTTCACTTGGAAAGCTTTGCTCCACCTTTAACCATTTTTAAGGGTAGTGGGGCATCAGCACACCTGTTAAAAATGGAGACAGCAACTCATCCTTTAGGAGAACATCACTGCATGGAGATATCACTAGGAGACTGTCTTTGACAGCAGGCATGTTTTCCTCCTTTATGCTCAACCTAATCTGAAAAGCTCAGAGAGAAATCGTCATTGGCTTTTCCCTATCACAATAAAAGATTTGCCTCCTCCTTCACATTTGTGTATTTTAATGCTGTGCATACATGGAGCTATTTTAATAGGGCAGCAGAGTTGCACTCAAGTCACAGAGTGCTCCCTGAAGGCTGCACAGGTAAACAGGTGGTGAAGAAAGGGAGTTCCTAGACCCCAAGGAACAGTAGTGAGTAGACACAGACCTGAGGAACAGCATGAAGCATGCCCTGACGTACATGCAGCTATATCCAAGCAACTTTATTCTACTGAGAATTCTGCCTTTGACACTAAAGCCACCTGAAATCCAATCCCTAGCTCTGGAGAAAAAACAGGTACTTAAACATTGGTATCAAATGAGGAGAAATCCAGCAAGAGATATCTCTTTGGTAAAAGACTCCCCCTAGATTACCAGAAAACATACAGTAGGTTCAGCTGCTTTCTCTCATTCCTGTGGGAAAAAAGACAGCTCAAGTTAGAGATCCCTCTTCTCTTTTTATTTTGTTAGGGTACATCATATCTGTTTACTTAGGACATGGTTTTTTTTTCAACAAGAACTATGCTTTTCACAGATACACTGCTTACATGGGCACAGGGTCAATCTCTGAGCATTTCTTCCACCCCTACTTGCAACAGAAAGGAAAGGAATATTGCAAAATAACATAATAGCTTTCACCACTACTTTTAGTGCTGATCCAATATCAGCATTTCTCTTTCAAGAAAAATTCCCACTCTCAACACCACAGAGGTAGAACTGGTCTTTAATCTTCATTAAACATCCAGAAGGCCAGATACCCTGCTGGAGTGCATTAGAGCAGTGGCCACTGAGTTTAACTAACACATTTTGAAGGCATTCAGAGCACATTCTGCACCATAGTTTCTTTCAGATCTTGTAGACTTTGAAGTGTGGTTGCCCCAGAGGAAGCCTCAAATTCACCTGCAGAGACAGATTCTAAGCCTGAGAAAGCTTTACATCCTTCTTTTCCATACCTATTTCTTTAAACATTTGTACAGTAGGTCAAAGTCTTAAGTTATTTGATAGCTTTTTGCAAATCCAGAGCATTCTTGTTTAGTGACTATTCCATGGCAATATAAAATTGACCAGAATGTTTGGTCAAGATAGACTTTTGATGACTACCCGTGGTTGATGGAGAGCTCTAGCTGTAGACTTTGTGCCTTACGGTTTGCTATAAACAAATTTATGCCTTGTAAAGTTCCTTCTTCTCCTTCTATAGTGTTTTAGGACATGTCCTATTCCACTTAAGCTTTTTCACTGCTGTTCCTCGAATTCATAATGGAAATGTTGTGCTGAACAGTAGTTCAACCAGGCCCCTCTGGTTCTTGAGATTTTTGCAAAGACTTCACAAAGTGCAAATTTGGGAGCACTAGCTGTGATACTGCACTGGTGGAGTGCAGTCTACCAGTGGCCAAGCAGAGACAGCCAGACTTTCTTTCATGGCAGTGGAGTTTCAGCTGTGCTTTACCTTAGGTGTTATTCAGATCAGGAGTAGGAACCACCTGTAATAACTGCTTAGTTCAGCTAATTTTTCTGTAATCACATCTCATGTCTGATCTAACAACAAGCTATCAACAAAGATATGTTGACTCCTTCTTGCAGTGTTAAGTCTGCAAACCTAATAGGTATTATTAAAAAAAAACAAAACCAAAACCAAAACCTGTGAAAAATAACATGCTTTTTGTCTCCACAAAGAATGGAATTAAATGTTATCTTGATGCATTTGTTGCCAGAAGAGTTTTCTTCAGAAGTATAAAAAGCCACTGAAAATCAATGTATTTCATTGATATAGCACTGGTATCATAGAACTTTAAAAGCCTTTGCTGTGCTGCTTCTTATGTGGAGAAAGTGGCTAACTCTGTCTGTACATACATGGGCAACTGCACTGATTTCTGTGTGGAGTTTGTGTCTTGTGCTGCAGCAAACAAGCACTGCAATTTATACCAGACACTGGAGAATATGAATATTTTCTTTACTACTCAGCTCCAGGAAAGGATAATTACTATAAGCAAAACCAGATGAAAATCTGAGAATATTTTATGATCCACTTTCATTAGAAAAAATCTCTATTAGCCTTCGAACAATGGGGCCAAATTCACACTTGGGGTAACATCACTGACATCAGTAAAATACAACAATTAATTTGGCCCATGGGATCTACTTGAAAATATAACATACAGTCACAAGGATAACAGCCAAATTCTGTGCAGAAAAATCTTTCTATACCAGCTAATTTGGCTTTAAAAAGACATCACAGCTGTATATGCAGTGATCCAGTGGGCTGGATCTTCGAGTGCAACTCTGCTTACATCTGTATGATAAAGCTCATTTGTAACTACCTGAGAATCTGGCCAAATGCCTTTTCCAGACCAAATGGGAGATCACAGTATAAGTATTTTTTGACACCAGAATGATGTTTATATGATGCTCAGAAAAATAAAGAGAAAGATGCTGGGAGATAGAATTTAAGAGCAACAAGGTAGCCAAAGGTCTAAATGAAATGCTGATACCCCTTGCTAATCCTTTCTTATCCTGTCTCTTCTCTCTCCCACCAAGCAGTCTCCTGAACCATATTAAGCTGCAGGGAGAATCAACAAGAAAGGCAGAAGGCTCTTTTGGTGTTTCTGTCGTCATTTATTTATTTTTAAACAGAAAATTCTTGTCTGTTTCAGTGATGACGTTTTAATGAATCCATCAATCACTGCAAACTCCAAACTAGAATCCTACATAAAAGAGACCTATTTGTAATACGTGACCTAAGCTCATACCTAATGAAATTAGTTCTCAGGGAGACAATGCAGGTCTTTCATTGCTGTCTCCATGGAATCGTAGATGATTAAGCTGGACAGGGCCTCGTGGGTCCTCAAATCCAATCCCCTACACCTAGCATCACTTTATCCCTGCCTTGTTCCCTTGAGTGTGTTATCTAATCCTTTGCTGACTGATTGTGACCCACCTTACAACTTCTCTTCCATGGGCAAGTTTTTATTGTGCGTTGGCTAAGCAAGCTCTTGATTACCCTTAGAAGTCTTCAGTTCCCCAGGATCAGTGATTTTTAGGGTGTTTGGATCCATGCTATCTCATCTTCCTTTAATTATTTTAAGTCTTTCCACACTGCCTTTTGCTTTTCTTGATTCCTCACTCATTTGTTTTGTACCCTTCAGCGCCACAGCTGCTGTTTCAAAGGCAGCCCTGCCAATGCTGCATCACACCTCTGCCACTGTGTTGGTCTCCTCGGGGCACATTCATAGCCAAATCTTTGACTTCTTTGGCTGCTGGCATATGTAGTCAATTCCTCAACCTCACTACATCATGACTCAACTCTTTGCTTCCCTTTTTGTGGCTAACAAACCCATAACTGTTTGCTTTCATTACCTTTGCACCACTTCTCTTAGGCTGACATTTCAGCTGTCACTTCATGTCTCTGCTTTCTTATCCCAGCACTGCTTTTCTTCACCATTTACCCTGTACCTAGTGTATCTCAGCTTATTTCTTATAGCCAGACTGAGAGGATCACTAAACCAGTTGGCTTGAGAATAATCTCCACACAAATTCCTCTTCCCCAGGACTTCCCCCCACTGAGATGCAAATCCCTAAAACACTTTTAAAAATAAAAATTGACTGAGAGAAGATCCTGACTTCTCATTCAAAACTTCTGAGCTTTCTGCTCTTCACTGACTGTTATTTTAGTGGCTGCTGACTCAATCTTATGCAGATGACTTAAATGTAGTCAGTGTGCTGCATCTATGAACAAATCCATGGACAATTATTCCTGCTGGCTTCAGAAGTATCAAAGAAAGCAATTGCTGCTCCCTCGTGGTCATCGGAATCATCCCTGTTCTGAAAGTTACCATCATGTAAACTTTGTTTCTGTTTGTGATCTCTGCTGTCTGCAGAGATGTTTTTATCTACACACTTGGTTAATTCAAAGTGAACCAAGGCAATGAAGACTTACTACTAAAATGGTTTAAATTAAACTATGTTTGCAGCCTCATGTGATGACTCAACAAGACTTAGATCGGGAAATTGTTATAAGCAGCATTTTCTGAAGCAACCGGGCAATCCTGAACTCAATGATTTCTCCCCATCCTTTTCCACTTTCTTTTTTACCACTTGGTAAAGTGTTTTCACTGACTACATCTCCTGTCATTACTGTCTGGAAAGACTATGATGTGGTTTTAAAACTTAGGTGGCCCCTTGATTTTCAAAGAACAGAAAGAGACCAGAACACTTATATTGTATACAATACAGAAATCAAAGCTTAGATGCTATCACACAGCTGACCTCCTTCTGTGCTTACCACGGATGGCATCACACTGTAAATCTGCTATTACAAAGTGAATGGCAATTTCAAAACCCTTAGAAAAAAAATATCTTGTTATATTTGAACCAGGACAGTATTAATACTTTGCTGTCAGTGTTCCTTTATCCTTTTGAGGTCCATTGTCCTTTTCAATATTCACTAGCAAGATAATTATTTTCCCATCTGCTGAGAACGAGCATGAAAATCAGACAAGGCTCTTGTGCCCATTTCTGCCATTTTTTTTTTACACTTGAAAGCTGGCTTTACTCATTGTTGCCAGTTTTAGTCCTGAAAGACTAATGGCACAAGTGGCCAAATGGAGAACACCCTTAGAGAAGAATCTGCTTTAGCTGTTCGCCTCTCAGTGTTCAAACATGCTTAAATTTCCTTCACAGATTTATTTCTGAGGAAATATATAACTTTTTATTACTTCATCATTTTCCATTGGTACTGGAAGAGTTCTGTGAAAAAACTACTGGAGCATCTGTATTTTAAAGCATTGTCCTCTCTCCATTGGGAGGAGTTCTTGACTTGATTCCACAGTATCCCTTGTAGACAATCTTCCCATCATCTTTCGTTATTTTGTTTGCCAATGTTTCCTATATCTAACATTGCCAGTTACAGAAGTATAAGGCACCTCTCTGTTTTTTGGCTTCACGTTGTTCCTCTTGTGTTCTAAACAATCAAGGGATCTGTCTGCCATTATGGTCACCCATGGCATACTGGTATGGTGGGATCTCCTCTTCTGTGTGTCTGAATATTAATCTGTCTTTTCTTTCCTTCCTCATTCTCCCCTGTGGAGTCTCAGCCCTGGCTGTCTCCACTGCCTTGTCATTTTGACTTTGGGGGGTAGTTTCTCTTCCTTTCTTCTTCGCCTCTGAACTGTTTTCCTTCTCCAGCTGAACAAATTCATTGCTCAGCTTCATCTCTCCTTCAATAGCTAATTGCATACTTTTTCTTGCATTTGGGCAAGGTTTCCCCATGGATATCCCTTTCCACTTTTCTGTTCTCCAAGCCTTCTTCAGAAGGTGTTGTGCTCTAGCATTGCTTCTACTGTCTCCTCAGGTATTCCTCAATCACATCTTTGAATTCCTGCTGTAATTTCAAGTTACCTCTCTTTGCCTCTTTAGCGCTTGAATCATTTCCTCTATGACTGTGGTCAAATTCTGTTTTATGCTTAGCTTATGTACCTTCCATCACATGCCATGTTGCATTGAGGTCGGACTAGAAGCTTCTGCAAGCATCCATCATCTTTGTGAACCCTTTTCTCTTTTGTCCACTTCAAATTTTTCTTCAAAAGAGTCTAACAGGTACCAAAATTTCACTGGTACTTAACTATGTACATTAGCATATAATACATGTTAAAGAAACAGGAGAGACTATCATAAGCTTTTAAACAATACAAAGCCCTGCAACATGATCTGTTGTGGTTGGATATTTCATTGAAATCCTGGATAGTCATTTGCAAAAAAGCTGACATGCAGGGTTTGGATTTAATCTTCACATTTCCACTCAAACTGTGGCATTGTTTGAACACAACAGCTTTGGGATCCTGGCAAAAGAGTAAAACTGTCTGAGCTTTTCCACTCTGGTTTGAATTATCTTTCTTTTTATTTATTTACTTTTGGCTTTGAAGTCTGTGTACTTTAAAAATCAATGAACATATTAACAAGCAGACACTAATTACATTTTAACAAACTGAAAAGGTTTGGCTACAAATCTTTGAAAAGATAAACTCCCATTTAAGAAATCTTCCTAATCCAACTGGCATCACTGTAGTAAGACACTGACAAAGTTAGCACAGAATGGAAATGTTAAAAGAATCTGTTTTCCAGAATTTTTTTCTTTGATTTATAAGTAATCTTCATCATTGTACTGGTCTGGTAAACAGATCACTCATGATTTTTACAGAATTAATGGAGAAGTTCTGAGATTTAAGAATTAAAAGATCACCTAGAAAATAACAGGTACCTCTTTTATGCTTCTCATAATTTTACAACTAATTCAGGATCACTATCAGTATTACAGAAGGATAAAAATGAGGCAATGATCTCTAATGTTTCTCATCTGCAATTACTTAGCAAAGCAGAGACAGATCAGAAGTGGGTCTCTTGCATGCGGTTTAGAGCTCAGGTCTGTAGGTTACAGCAGTTTGCTGAGCAATTTTTAAAATATGGGTATTGGAGTGTGAGGTGGGATTCAGAGAGTTTGTATCAGAATGTTCTACACACCGGGAAATGCCAAAAGTATAGATGGTTCAGGAGAAAATGAAAAAATGTCATGCCACTTCTCACCACTCTGGCTGAGAGCAGTTCCATCCTTGGTGTTAAGATTTTTTGAAAAGCAGCTCCCACATGAAAGTAGGATCCCCAGCAACATGCAAAACAGTTTCTGTCCAGTGCAGAGAGCCAAGGCATCATGAGGTTTGTGTGGTAATAACCTGGGGAGAGTAGGACACATACAGGATACTTGTGTCAGAGCATGCTCCAGGAAACCTACTTGGGAAGCTTTGATTTTGAAATGTCCCCACTGATTTAATCACTTCTGTGCTGTTCCAGAACAGCTGCTGGAGAGGTCAACAGATGAGGAAGCCACTTCAGACAAAGGGTTAGCTGCTGCACAGCAAATCCAGCCTGTGCCAAGAAACATCAGCTGCAGTGCCATGGACAGTATCTGTTTGCACTGGACCGCTTAGCCATCCACTTCATTCTGTGCTCTGATACAGTAAGATAGATCTGCTGCTTAGCATTCTGGGAGTGGCAGTGGAGCTACTAAAGATAAGGCCACCAAACATGATGGTATTTCATACTTCATGGCATGAGAGATCAGTTCTATTCTCTAGGAACTGGAGGATTCACATATCCCAGCCTATTCACAGGATACTAGAGTCAGCTCATGTTCCTAGCAAATTCTTTGAGACAACTTCCAGGGAGGTGATAGAAAACAAGCTTCACCCATCACCTGTGGCACCATTGCTCCATGTCACACACATTACAATTTCTCAATCTGTAACTGCAAGTACTTCACTTACTTGTGAGAACTGGCTTTATAGACTTCTTACAGTGTTCTGCTTTCACAGCTCATCTAGTTGAGTTGATTTGCCAGAAAGTAACTCATCTGCTGGAGTGACCTACAGGCCATGTCCTGTATCTGCAAAGAAATAATCAGACTGTTATGCCTGTCCTGGAGCCACATTAGTTATACCTGGCAGAGCAGCACATGCAGTTATCACTGTACCACAGCCACTCACGATTGTAGCATCCCAGCAATGATGCCCAGTGAGGGCATCATAATCATCAGTGATGCTGGGTATGACAGTTGCTAGACTAATCTCTTAATTTTTGAGCATCAGCATAGATGGTGGCTCAAGCATTACTTCAAACCTGGTTACCTCTGCAGCACAACTGATAACAATTGACACCTATTGGCCTTGGCACACATCTGGCAGAAGTGACTCTTCAAAAAGGATCTATGAAACATAATACAGTACAAAGCATCAAGGATACCTGCTATGGCATCCTATCTGCCCTGCTTCTACAGCCAGTACTTTGATATTAGACACCAAGTTTTACACCTAGCTGCTTAAAAAGATTTCTGTGTTTCTCCTGTAACACTTGTGCAAAAAAAATTCTTTGCACACAACCAGATCTAATCTACCAGGTCCACCATATTTCTGCAGATCCTGTGCCCCTACATTACCCTTTTCATTTGATCAGCATGCGATATAAACATCAGTGACATACTACATATGTGGAAAGAAACCCACTCACCTCTTCAGGAACAGCTGAGCAACTGGTCTGATGCACACCCCAGACTCAGGTTCTGATGGTGCTGAATTATTTTTTTGTGTAGTCACTCGGATGGTTGTTTTGGGTCCATCTTGACTGTCTGATGCTCTTCCTCTCTAATGGATAGAGTGAGAGTCTCATTATCTTGTGACTGTTTGGCAGTGAGAACAAACAACACTGGATGTGTGAGTAAATGAGGGAAACACCTAGATACCTTTTTTTAAGGAATCCCGAGACTTGAATGTTTAGTTGCCAATATGGGAATGATATCTGCCATTTCTCAGCTGGTAGTATGATTTCTTTCAAATTTGGTCCTGATTTGTGTTTTAATTTAAAAAACAATTAAATTTTATACTCCAATAAAAATCAGATCAGAGAATCTCTGTTGGATTTGTAAGCAGGATATAAACTATATAAACACCATTAGTGTGGATTGCTTTTCTTGCATCATTATTTTGTTCCCTCTTTCAGTAGGGCAGGGAAATAAGTGATGCACCTTCAACCAAACACATTTTGGAAAAAGCAAACAAACAAACAAAAAACCAAAAACAACAAAGGAAAAGGAAAAAAAATATATATATATATAATTAAAACAATTAAACAAACTCACCCACTCCCATATCTTGCTCCTCTGTGAACAGTAGCAGCTGTGAAATAGTGCAGAGACATCAGCGTTCAAACCCCTCTGAAATAAATGCAGGCATCTCACCTTGCACTGACAGGTTGCTCTCATGGCTGCACTAGTTTTAAACCAACAGTATTTACTTCAAAGCAAGATTTAACCTGATCTGCTCTTGCACAAGTGATAGATCAAGCTCATTCTTGGCTCAACAGCTTGGGCAGCTCAGATTCAGTTCAGCTTAGAAACTTAGCACCATCAGTAAGAAACTTGTATTTGAAAATGAAAGATTGAAGTCTGCAGGAGCTGATGAGGATACCAGGGAAAGCAGGCAGAGTGAGACAATGCCTAAAAGGCCAACTCTTACACCTACATATCCCCAGCTGCCAGTGTGCTATCCCCTAGATCCAGAGAACAGAAACTTGCAGAATAGAGAGAACAACATAGGCAGAAGTGGCTTGGGGATCCAACCTGATAAGTTCAGTAAGTGCTGGAAATTAAGGCTTTCTAAAAGACGAGGTGCGGTAAAGGTACAGGAAAGGGCAAATAATTCAGATATTCTGTCAAACACACAACTTCTTAGCCTTTCCAAAGCATGAAGGTCAATGAAGATTTTACATAAGATAACAAGATGCTGGAACAGCAGCTTGCCAACAAAATGTCAGTGTACTCAGACTTACATTTCCACTGCATTAAAGGGGAACAACTTGAGCAATTTTTATTTATTGAAAGAAGATCGTCTTCAAATCCTTCTAAAACAATTACGGAGAATTGTATCTCCTGAAAACATGCATGCCTGAAGATGGACCATATTCTAGGAAATTTGTGATCCTTATGTTTGGTGTGCTAATTTCCTAATAAGTACTTCACCATTTTTTTTTATCTTAAGCTAGCAGAGATAGAGTCTCCAAGTGCTGATTGACTCTCGGTCTATTTAAATTGATGTAAATCTGGAAAAACTCCACTGAAATTACACTGGTGGAAAAGCCAGTGCCAGACTGTAACTAAGCCTCATGGGGAAAATCTAAAAGTTTCAAGTTCTTGGGAGTTTTATTGCACCACTAAAGCAGGGATTTCTCCCTAACTGTTCCCCAGTGATAGTCAGCCTGGGCTTTCTCTAATGTGTAGGGAATGGAAGAAATCAGAAGAGAACATACAATAAATCAACTGACAGTCCCTGAATAATAGCTGTCCTGTCTCCTTAATATGAGAGAGAGTAATGTTCTGAGGGCAGGAAGAATTCAGCTTTAGACAGAAAACATTCCCAAAACATTCCCCTATAGGCAGACAAAAAGTGATCATTCTGTAGTTTAATCAATCTCAGGCCTCTCTTTGAGGGAAATAGCATGTTGCCTGCAACAGCACGTGTAACAATGTTTGCTGAAATATAAACTACGGCCCTATACCCCAAGATGGAAGGTCAGAAGTCAAATGAGGATCTGGCTGCAGATGTTCAGCAATAGAGATCAAAACGCAACAAATCAGATTCAGTACTTTTCCTGAAAGAACAGGTTGCAGAATTTTCTCAAGCTATCTCCTTTGCATTAAGTGCACTCAACCTCCATGTAACAAAGCTGTACATTACAAATTGCCAGGTTATTCAAAGACAAAGTCCTTGTTTCCTAATTTTTCCTTGTATGTCCCGTGCTTGAGTATTTTAACATTCATACAATGAATTTGCTCTTATTCACAAACTCAGCTTCCCTGAAACTATGAAATGTTTTTCAAGTCCATCTACCAAAGTGAAGAATCATATGACACCATTTAGTCCTCCCCCAGCCCTTGATACGTGTTTCCTAAAGCTGACATTTGATATTATGGAATGCGTTGTAATCACTTCTTAAAGTTATAGCACCACTGGATTTTTATTAACTTGCACAACAACAACAACAAAAATCCAACCAAAAAAAAAAAAAAAAAAAAAAAAAGGGCCCTCATAACAAATCAAGCCTTATTATATCCTGAAAGCTGCTTTAACAAGCAGGGAGTAATATAGTGTAATTGGTACTCCACAATTTAATTGTTCTGTTCTTAAATCTAATATTGCAGCTGTGGGTTAAGTTTACACCACAGCTTTCAAGAGAACATGAAAGTGTGGTACATCTGTGCAACAGAAAGCTAAACATCTCTCATCTGATGTGTTTACAATGACATTTGATAGCGTGGAATGGTTTGGAGTTCATTCTTAAAGCCACAGAACCATTTTCTGATGCTGCAAAAAAAGAAAAAAACCTCCAAACTCCTGCAGCCCACACACGCCTGACAATAAAGCTGCTGCAGGCTGTAACAGTTCCTTCAAGTAACTTTGAGCATTTGTCACTCTGACAGAGGAAAAAGGGACTAGGACACCTTCCCCCTCAGCTGACATAATCAGTTATTTGAAAAACAAACCCCTTAAAAAAAGACACAACTGGACAAGTAAAACAATCTCTGACAGGCATAAACCAGACAGGAATATTTCAAGAAATGTTATTAAGTGGATGACTTCAGCACATGTAGAAAGGGTGGAGTTTTCAATTTAACAGGTGGCAGAACTGCTTTTGGTATCTCAAACTTCACATTCTGTAGAACTAACAGCTTCAGCATTATATACTTGTTAGTGAATTTATTAAGCCTATAAGTAGTTGAATAAACTTAGGAATGGGCCTGTAAATGTCATCTGAAGTTTGTGAACTGCAAGTATCTGACTGTTTTGATCAGGGTTTTTATAGGAAAGTTAAATGGTTATTAAAATTATTTACTACTGCTACACCCAAAGGGAACAAGCTTGATGAAGAACTTGCATTGTGATGTGATAGGCTGTAGGTCAAATGTGTTAGCAGAAAAGTATTTCTGTCTATGTCTAAGCCCATCTTGAAACTCATAGTGTATTTAAGTGGGTGAGAAAGGGTCTGTAGAGGGAAGGATGCATTTTTCTTTCCTGTAATCTGCTGACAGAAATACATGATTTGATCAGGCTACTTCTATTGTTCTCAGCATTAGCTACCTTCAACACTTTCTGTCTTTGGAGAAACTCTTGACAGGTAAACTTAATTAAAGAGGTTACTTTCCGCTCATTCCTCTGTAGCAGTCATGCACCAATGTCTTAATTTATGTTCTTTAACAAAGAAAGCAATCTCACTGATGAAGCTCAGCTATATTATCATACTACACTGCAATACATTCAGTTTTTAAATTTTATTATTTCAGTCACCATTAAGACTATCTGAAGCCTCTTCATAAAAAGGGGCTATAACAAAAGCTGTACGTTAGCAACTTGATCAATGGATGCATTAATTCTGCATCAAAAATACCGTGAGAAGGACAGATCTCCTGGGGAGGCAATCTGTATCAATATTTCAGTCTCTTGAATACAGAATTTTGATAGAATAAAATGCAACATCCGAGCTTCTCCTCCTTTCAATTAACTGAGAAACAATAATTGTCCTTAGGAGGGAAGAAATGCATTTTCATTTTTCAGTCTTCAGGTTTCCTCCCCTTTCATAGCATCACAATGTTCTCTTCATGGGCGGAAAACTTAATCTTCAAGTTCAAGTCTAGTTTCTTCATACAGTTCAGGATGAGATGATTTGGAATACCGGGAATATTTCAGATGTAGAAAATCACCCAATTCATCCAGAGCATTCAAAACCTGTAAGACCATTACACTGTGTCAATTTGCTTGTAAACTAAATGATGTTCTAGTAAGTTCTATGTTACAGAAGAATACGATCATAAAAGCACCAATCAAAGAAGGTTTAAAGGGCAGAGGTTGTTTTCCATCTCCTACAGTGAATGTTGAGGCACTTGTAGATGTACAAGAGTATCTACAAGAACAAGAATTTACTCCTTCAGTAGGTTATGATTTATTAACAAGCACATTAGTTGAGAACGTATGAAAAAAAGGCCCTTTTAAGGCACGGGAAATAATAATCCAGATAAAAAGTTATCACTGTTTGTGCAAAAGGGATGTGTGAGGCAGTAGTTCACTGTTTTCCTAGACATCCCAAAGACTGGAGTTGCCACTGCATTTTCTTAGATGAGTCAGCCCACAGTGCTGATCAGAGTCACCATAGTCTGAATAGTTTAGGATATTTTTAGCACATTTGATTATAATCTTTTATTAATATCACAGGCATGGTAATAAAGCATTAATATTGCAATACAAATTCCTGAGCTGTCTTCAGCTCTCAGTAGATTCAAAAAGTAGCCAGGGAAAAGCACTATACCATAGAGAAGCAGCTAAGTGTTTTGCAGCATCTGATCCACATTCAAGAATAAGCAGCCTTTTGGCATTAAAGAAAGCAGCAATTATGATTTTGAGCCTGTTTCTGTTAAGCCACCAAAATGAGCACAAGAACAGAAAGGAGTAATTTAGTAATGGCTTATGAAGAGAGATAGCTTCAGGGTCATTAAGGAAGTTATTCTTGGGATCTTGCCCTTACATGGATCTTTCCTCTTTTTAGTTCCAGGCTGAGATTCAAAACAAATTTTGCCAAAGGGAAAAGTTTTCATTGTGATTGTTACCTGTTGTTACTCTGGGTTTAGGCATATTCACAAAGTATTTGTCCTAAAAAAAATTCCATCTGCAAGTAATTAAACTCAGTGCATTTCCATTTCCCCATACTGTAAGGACATTTAAAGAATGCCACAAGCACTACAGCAATGATACTACTTTCAAGGGCAAAAAATATACCATGTTCAATAATGATGGATGGGGAGTGTTTCAGACCTTCACTGGCCCCAGGAAGTACCAGTGTACAGGTAACAGGAAGCAAACATGCAATGGTTCCCCAAAAATGTAATAGCCTTGACATTTGGCTGTGGAGGAAGAGTAGAAAAATCAAAAGCAGCTACTTTGAGAGATTAGTCTTCAGATCAAGTTCACCACCAGCACAAAATCTACACAGGCAAACAGCAAAAGCTGACAATGGCCAATGTAGCTATGCCCTGTTCTATGTAATTTTATCTTTATGACACTATACTTTCTTAACAACTACTGAACCTTTAAAAGCAGTAGCAATTTTACACTGTGCACATCCAAAGCAGATTTTTCTGTGTTGCTTGAGAGGGGTCTACACTGGTGTGGGAGCTGGTCAACCTGGCAGGGCTTTGGCTTCAAGCTCCATGTGAATCACAGGATGCAAATGGAGAACCAGGGGCTCTTTACAGGCACAGGTGCTTGTCTGTATAGAGGACTGGCACCTCTGCCCCAAATGCCTCCCTTGTCACAATTTTTTTGCTTTGTCTG
Organism: Heliangelus exortis; assembly: GCF_036169615.1. Taxonomy (NCBI): domain Eukaryota; kingdom Metazoa; phylum Chordata; class Aves; order Apodiformes; family Trochilidae; genus Heliangelus; species Heliangelus exortis. Next base: position 39,112,464 of record NC_092424.1, read on the forward strand.
TCATGCATATGCAAAGAGAGTAAAAAGAAAGCTTGAAATTTACTGCTAAGTTTATGCATTTCATGCCTCTGAGTCGGCTTATTCTGAGAATAAAAGAACATATATCAAGCCAGGCCAAAAACACCTTTGGCAAGACAGGGAGATGGAAAGTTCCAAAGACTATTTTAAACACATTTCTGACTGTGTTGGAATGGAGGTTTACAACTGAAGTCTCAACATACTTTTCATCAGTGTATTTCTGATATTGGAGAAAGATACAGAACTGAGACAATGAATTAACTGCCAATTAAATTGCACCAATTAAACTTCATTAGGTTCAAACAGTTCCAAGTACGGTTTGGAGTTTCTACCTGTGCCCCTATAAGGCTGTCCCAGATACTCCTGTAATTCAACAAACACTTGGACATACGGAATGAAAATAAGGATATGGAAAACTTGACTTTACGTTATTTCCATATTGTTCCAGATTTCCTACTTTGATAGTTTTGACCTAGCATTTAACTATTGTCTTGATGTACTCTTCATGTAGATCTTTATTAGTGATGACAGATATGGTCACTGTTAGAAACAGAAGAACATAACAAGTTAACTGTCCCATAATTTATTTTTAAAAATCAAATATATAAGGCTAAAGTTCCTTTAAAGATCAAGTGACAAGGCCAGGAAAACAAATGTAAAAATGAATTATTGAGACCAACAAAGTAACAGATATCCAGCTTCTCCCAACCTCCTTTGCATCTGAAGTTAATTTCAGCAGGACATCTGCTGTGCTTACCGTGTCTAACATCTCCCGTGTATGTGCTGCTGACACACAAAACCGAGCTCTGGATTCTGTGATAGGAGTAGCTGGAAACCCAACCACAACCACCCCAATATTTTTTTCTAACATGCGTCTTGCAAAGGCCCTAAGGAGAGAAGGAGAAGGGAAAAAACAGCAGTAAATTACCTCAAGTATAATAAAAAAAAATGGGTAAAATTCTGTCCTCAATTGAAGTGGATGGTTATATTCCCACTGAATTCAATAAGAGTGGGAATTTTACCAATAGCACTGAGATTCTTTGCTCCTTAACAACTCTTGAAGCCAAGTGAGTGTCAAATACTGGAAGTGTGATGGCAGAGGGAGCACTATAGGCTAGACACAATTCGTTTATGTCAACGAAAGTCTGAGTACAATCAAACCGTGTGGGCATTCACAGTCCCTAAGCAAGGAAGAATCTGGGCTTCTGGAAGGTAGGAGCTCTGCATTCCTGCACAACAGGAATAAAACAATCTCTGTGATGGTTTCTTTGCTCTCACAATTACTCTGTGAGCTTAGGAACCTTATGTATGGCATGCACTAGACCTAGAGCACACAGCCAGCCTAATCTACATGCAAATACTCCCTATGGATCAGTCCTTACATTATATTACTATTGACTTCTGCTCTGCATGTCCAACCAGGGCACAAGTGCTGCTTGACAGGTATTGAACAGGTAAAATGTACAAAGACCACTCAAAAACCAGATAGGGAAAAAGAACATCCATTCAAAAAAATTTATACACCAGAGGCAAAGTGTTTCTCTTAATTATTACAAATGAAAAAACAAAAAATCCAAATTCAAAAGGCTCTCAAAAGTGTTATTCCAGAGCAAGTTAAAAAAGGATAAGAGAAATGTTAAAAACTGTGAAGTTCCAAATTAAGTCTAGGAACAATATTGAAATAGAACATAACTAAATGATGTATTCACCTAACAGCATAGGTTTCTCTTGTGAAGCATGTACCACACATGATTATGTTTTTTACAGTGTGTACAAAATAACCTATGAGCTTAAATAGTGTTTGTTTTGCCAAAAGTTTTTTTTTTTTTTTCCAGTACTTACCCTATCTTACCAGGCATATAAAGGAGTAAGGGGACAACAGGAGAATCATCATTGCCATAAATGATGAAGCCCATTTCGTGCAGTCGTCGTCTGAAGTATCTTGTGTTTTTTCCCAGCTGGCGCACTCTTTGGAGCCCTGGAATGAGTCAGTCAGTGCAAAGATCATAACCAAAGTCTAGTAACCAGCAAGAAACATGGCTATGGGGAACAGTTCAAAAAAGTTTGGCTGAAATGTATATGTTGCTATTTGATTCAGAAAGAAAACATGGAATGTGTTAAATGCAACTACTTCGATTATTAGTGCATTATAGGACAGATGACTGATATTCCTGTGCATGTGAGGTGCCTTCTCACTGGCAGAAACAACATATCTTCTGGGGATGTGTAGGTGAACAATTACCTTTACTAGGTTGCACTGAATAGAGCCTACTGAATGACACTTCTGTAGAGAAGTAGTCACATGTCTGTGGATAAAGCACATGTAAAAAGAATAGGTTCTTTCTCAGCATAATTCACTGTAAAGAAAAATAACTAGTCTACAGATGTTGATACAAATATTAGCATATGTATAACTTTTCTCATTAACAATATTCCACAGGAGTCTTCATCTATCTTAGCTAGTTCTGTGCACTTTTTATTTATTTATTAATTCTGTGACTGTAATAAACCTTTAAAGTAGAAAAGACTGAATCTTAGCTCAAACTAATGTTTTTGTTGCAATTTTTTAGACAGAGGAAAAGCACTTTATGAACTTTGCTCTTACACAAGTTCTTATCTTCTGTGATTTGTAACCAGAAGTTACCATAACTCCAGTTACTCTAATGTGCATCTATGTATGTAATCCCTTCCTGAGTTCTGCTCAGTTTCTCTGTCCTCCTATCTTGCTAGTTTTACCTCAAGATGATCATCTGACAACAGACGCTAATCATTCGAGACTTTCAGACACAAGTTTTGTTCTCTGCATTGTCCCTGGCCTCATTCAGTCACAAATCTACTTGATGTGTCCCCCAGCAAAACTGACAGGAGAGTTCAAAACAATTATTTCTAATGAAGGAAAAAGACACAAAACAGCAGAGAAAATGTGCTTGAAAAGCCATCTCAGCCTTTTCTTTTACAGAATCACTAAGGAGGTTATTTCCAACTAGCTGCAGTTGCTTCCCCACCCACTACATACAAAATGGAAGAGACACTCAACCTTACTGCAGGTAGGAGATATAGTATGTCTTTTCCCCCTCTCTGCCTGAAGTATGTTTCATCAATGAGCAGTTGTTTGTGCTGCTCCTCCAATGCTGTAAGGTTCTGGCAGGGGTGGTGCCACGTACCCCATACCCACTGCTCCCCAGTACCAGTCGTAGGTTCACATAGCCATGAGATGCATCAGGCCAGGTCTGTCATCTGCCTAACTTTGCCAGAAAGAAAACAGCCAAGCCAGTGTCTTACAGATCAATTCTCTAAACTTGATCCCTGTGTATCTACTTGTGCCTGCCCAGCAGAGGTAGTGGGAACATGTGGCAAGACCAGGATTTAGCGGGACATATCTCAGCTATGTTCTTAACTTTCATTTTCCTGCTGTTCATCATTCCATACATTCAATATCACCTATTTTATGTCACCAGACATGAACACTGAAGACTCCAGTATAACCCATTTCCTCTTTTTCCCTTTGCTTTTAAGGTACCTCTGCACACATGTATTCATTTTGATTCTCCCTTTACTTTTTCACTTTACTTAACTTTGCATTCATTTCATTTTTCCTTTACTGCTTTCTGCTGTCACGTTTCTCTGACTGGCTGCCTGTTTCTGAATTTCCCATCTTCCTCGTAATCACAGTGCCCACTCAGGCACTTCTAGCTGCTACATACCACCTATGGATATTTGTCCTGAGACCATGTTCTGCCCCAAAAACCTTCTTCCTCTTGGCTAAGGTGGGGATCACCACACCTACATAATCCTCTTCCCCATTAATCATTTCTGAGCATGCATAGGTTTTAACAAGATATACTGCTTCATCTGTTCTGTATCTTCCTGAGTCAAGGTTCTGTCAATGTTCTGGCTGGGAAATTTATAGGGAAACTGGGACTTGCTTCACAGTGATCAGTGTTTTGCTGAACAAATTAAAGGATCTCATAAAACCAATGCATTTGTAACTTTATGCACAAAACTGCCCACGCAGACAACCTGTTAGCTACAGTTTCAGTCACTCAGTTTAAAGCATTCAGTGGAAGAGATTTGCTGGGTTAGAAAAGGCCACAAATAGTTTAACCATCTCTCTAATGCTGCTAAAACAAAAACAGCTGTGCCAGAGCAAGGAAAACAAATGAAACACAAAAGCATCCTACTACAAAGCTTTCCAGTCACTAATAAAAACAATAGTCTGTGGTATTTCCAAAAATATTTTTGGTGTAGTAGATCTCAAAGAACCAGGAGGAAATATTGAGGAGGAGGAGGAATGGGAGGAGGGGGGATGGCAAGAAAAGGGACTTATAGAAGAACCGCAGAATAATGTGTCTGAAGACCAAAGAGAGAATTTTTCCCTTGTTAAAATTTGTAAAGATGTTATTAGCACCTCCTGAATGCCCAAATTACAAGGAGGAGGGTGGGGGAGTAACCTGAACTGGGGGTTCAAAACCGCTGCTGTTTCTTGCTATATTAGCAGCCCCTGAGCTAGTTTCCAAACTTGCAGTCTGCAGCATTTGAAACTACTAGATTTTCAATTAGGGAAAGTTTTCATAAATTCAGATGTTCTCAGCTAGTGCCATTTGAGACTTGCTGCCTTCTCCTTTCTATTCAGCTGTTTACCACAAAGCTGGAAACACAGTGTCAGCCATGCAAGGTTCCAGGCGTTCGGTATTTATCAAACCATATGCACATGGCCCAGAGCTGATCAGTTTGTCTCCACTTATTTTAGGTACCAGAAATTTAGACTGCAAAGCAAGAAGGTAAATCCAGCAAAGGGAACATTAGAGCTGAAAGAGGAGTTCCAGACAACCTCCTAAAACATTGAACACCTCTTACTTTTTCAATCTTCCCTTGTTAAATCTTAATCCTCCACCAGCTTGCGATGGGACAGAATTCCTTTTGAGACTCCCTATGGAACTCATTTCAAGCCAGACAGTGCTGATGCAAAAGAGCCTCTTGAATGTTTTAGCAACATCCCAGAATAGTATTTTCATTTGCAGGGATGCATTAAAGAGCAAAATAAAAGATCAGAGCACTCACATATATCTGGAGGGAAAAAAAAGCACATTGGGAGACGATTGCTACACACAATGAATTTGTGGGTGGGTGGCTGGTAGGAACCTATTTCTTTACCAAGTGTCAACACTTTCCTTTCTCATGTTAAGTTTTGTGGTCAGAGACCACATACACACATCATATACACAGTCATCTTATATTCTGTCCTGATAAGAGCAATAAAAACCTTAAAGTTTGTAACTGTATTTCAACACTCTTTTTTCTTCCTTTATGGGACCCTCCAACGTCAGATAAGGAGGCAGATATGAGCAAAAATATTTATTTTGGTCTCACTTGCCCAATTTTCCCCCCACACTGCAGATTAAATCAGTGTAAGAGTGATGAATTCAGTTTAGAATTAAATCTTAGTCCAAATTCACTGTGGTATGTTTAACCATAGAAATAACATTTAAACCCAAATTTCTTTGATTCTTGAGGCTGTGACCTCGCATCCTTTATTATTTATTGAGTGAAAATCTGTAGAATTGGACCCTTGATCTAAACCAACATAGCTGCATCTACTTGAGTGCAAGAATTTGCCTGTACAGGACTTATTAGAGGACCAGGTCTTTAGACAGTAAATATATTTGTTCAAAAATTCTTTGCTTGCAAAATTCTTGAGAACTTACAGTCTATGCAGATAGGTTACAGCACAGAATGAAAGATATCTAGCTAGTTATATTCCATACAACATTTGAACTACAACACAGCATATGTTTGGAGAAAACAGGCTGGACTGGGAAAATTGATCCCTAGCTAATTAAAGCTAAGCCCACTAATGCTCCAGAGTTTTCAGCTAACATTTAGCATGACCTTATTAAGAGCTCTACATCTTTTTTATTAGCTGAACTAAGAAGGTACACAAAAAGAGAAAACTGAATTATAAGGGATTCTAAAACTTAGTAAGCTAACTTAACAGAGCTTGGAACACAGCGATAAACAGCCAGATTAATGGGATTTAGTTGAAATACAGGATTAACTACCTGGATGGTACAACAAAAACAGACTTACTGCATCTGCAATCAGCCTGCTCCTGGCAAAATTAGAGCTTACATGTGTTGCTTCTCCTTAAAAATATATAGTTTATTGCAGAGTTCTAAGGTGTTGGCCATTCTGGGAATAATGCTGATTATATTTCTATTTGACACACATTATTTTGTTTTGCCAGTTTTTACTCATTAATTTCTGAAGGTTTTTAGAATGCTTTATAGCTCAAAATTACTATGGTTTAGTTTAATGAAAAATAGAAAGAGAAGGCAAGAGAGACAAAAATGATAAAACATAGTAGTTTGCCCATAATGTCTTTGAAGCTAGAAGATTTTTAATACAGCCACTTGGAGTAAGAGACTTAGTAGATGCTGTATGAAATGCCAGGATATGGCTTCAGACCTACTTTCAGTGAGGAGCTGCTCTGGAGTTTGACAGTAGGAAGGCACCCTGAACACACATCTGAGGGCCTCATCTCAAGTGGGTGTTACCTGGCACAGCTCCATGCACTTCAATGGAGCTTTGCTATTAATGCCAGCTGAGGACCTTCTCCTGGCAGTGAAAGAGGTAGTAAAACTATCAGCTCTCTGAAACAAAAGTTTGTTTTCCTCTTCCAGAGATGTCTGCTTTTCACTCCTGCAAGATTTTAATAAGCAGAGAAGCTGGCTGCATTCAGTTCCTGCAGAAACAATCTAGCTTTGAACTCTTGCTGTAGGCTTCTACCCTTGGAAATTCTGACTCAGTATATTGAAAACAGGAATAAGCAACCTGTAGCCTTTCATATCAAGATCTCAGGTGTATTTTAATTGAAGGAGAGCTATTTTTCCTGAACCCATTCCAGGAAAGATAATCCCACGCCATACTTTTTTTTTTTGGCATGCGGTGGACTCTTCAAGAGACAAATCCACCTGCTTTAATCTTCTCCAGCTGTTGTTTCATAGGGTCTTTCTAGTTAATTAGTAACATAATCAAAGTTTTGCATACCAGTGTCAGTGTGTCTCTTCAATCTGTGTTCCTTGGATGAAGAACTCCACTCCCTGCCCTCCCCTACTAACAACTAGATAGTAAAAAGCAAACTTTCATAGGCTGAAAAAAAATCTGGAAAACAATAGTTCTTCCCCACTAAACTGTTGCAGATGCACAGATTTTCTTCTTTTCTTCTGGTTCCATTATAAGAGTAACACACATGTACCTCCATGTGCATTAAATCACAAATAGAATGCTATAAAACTGGGGTGCCTAAAGGAAATGTGTTCTCAGATAAAAAGATCTTTATAAATAAATAACTTAGCTATGAACTGGAGAGAAGTGAAGACATTTTCTTCTTCAATCTAATGCCAACTAGAAACCTAGTAATTTCAACTTAATTCTGCTGCTAAATTAGCCCTTAAGGACTTGTTTAGTCAGTCCAATTTTAACTGTGAAGTGCTGCAAAACACTTTCCAGAGTGATTAAGGGAAGAAAAACTGGCAATTTCAGCTGAAGCAGAAAGGAGAAAACCCGTACAAATCCTGCCATTTTTACCTTCTTTCTTGAATGAGTCAGCTCTGCTTACCCAGCACCTTATTTATATTCAGACAGATAATGTAAGCATTCAGTGTCCTGCACAAAAGCAGGGACAGAGCAGCCAGCCTTGGCTGAGCCTTATTTACTCCCAGCTCAGGTGATTAATCACGCAGCACGTCAGTCCCCTGCTGAAAGCCAGCCAGTGCACAGCATGCTCCATCTGTATCACATTAGGTGGTTCTGCAATGCCAGAGATCTAAGCCCCCTTAGAAAAGGCACTTCTCTCCTTTGTGCTCCTCTGGCTGATAACAGAGCTGGAGTCCCTGGGCAGCAGCAAACAGCATCTGGAATGGAGGAGGAATCCTCACGCTCTACCCCAGTGACAAAGTCACCCTTAAAAGGTGACAGTGTCACGGAGCACCTTGTTCCTGTCCCTGGGGAAAGCATGGTTTGCCTTGCCTGTCACATCCAAGTCTGATCACATCCCTCCTCTGCAGTTAATATTTATTTGTGAATGAAGGGGACACCTGTACGTGGGTCAGGTCTGCTGGAGGAAAAAAGCACTGGCTTAACTCTGAATATGGAAAAAGTGACTTCAGATGAGGTAGGATTGGGTCAGTCCTCAGAGCTCTTGCAAATCACTGCAAACACTGTTAGTCCAAAGCCCCTGCTTGTTCAGATCAACTGACCCTTTATAGATACATTTGGCTTCCTTTAGGAGGTGGACCTCATGGCAGATAGCTCCACTGGAACAGCACTTCTTAGTTTGATCCACTGCTGGGAGAACATCTGTGATGCTCAGCTCAGACAAATTTTATATTATTATCATCATTAGCAACTTCACCATCGTAGTGACTGGGAGCCCTAGTCATGGAACCAGTGTTGTGCAAATAGAATAAATTCACTTAAGCACTTCATATGTAAGCATATACTTACTGGGGTTATTAACTTATTTAAAATTAAGCAGGGGTTCAAGCACTCTGCTTGATGAGGGCCCAAGAGCAGCAATCATCTCAGAATGAAGCAGTCAAATAAGAATTTGAGAGGGGACAGTAAAAATGCCATATTTTGTATGACTGATTCTGTAAGCTGTTTCGAGCAGGTCCAAGAGGTCCACTGCTAAGTAGTCTGCAGTTATTAAAGCTTACAGAGACAGATTCATGATTGGGTTAGTCTGGCACAGATTTATTTTCCTGAAAAATGGATCGTTCCTCTCAGCTCCAGCTGCTCAAGTCCTGGCACTGGGATTCATGAAGCCACATGGTAGACTTGCTCAGGGAATCAGTCTGGCTGTAGGCTAACCATTTGTGGGAGGCTTGCTTGTTTTGCAGCTAGATCAGTTCTCTGACTCAGTTGATTGCATGGCTGCACGAACATTAATGCTGGCATGAGGGAAAGGGGCACGAATAAGGGGATAGGCAGGGGGGGTTTGGGGAAGGGGTGGGACACAAAAAGGAGGGCAAGACTACCCCTCTTGTAACCAGTGCTGGTCTATGGCAGGCTGTAGTGATGGGAAACTAGTTTTTGAATTTAGAGGACCCTGACAGGCAAAATGAATGTTTTCAAAAGATTGCTGAGCACAGATAGCAGTGGAAAATGTTGAAAACTAAGCATTTTAAGAAGCTGGTCCTCCAGTTATACAAAAATCTAAGGCAGACGGAAATGTTTTAAAAAGGAACCTTTCAAAAACAGATCTTTTTAATGCCAAGCCAAAACAGAAAGCAGTGTTCTGCAGCTTCTCACAATCTGAATGAGCTCAAATGTAAAAACTCAAGGTCTGCTAAACACAAAAATGAAAACCAGTAGTTACAAAAAGGTAAACCAATCAGCACAAATGGCAAAGTAAATTAACATTCTGAAGAAGCACTTTCTATCTAAAGAATGTCACTAATTTACTATTAGGAACACACAAGGACAGTAGATCCCTGGGTACAGGATTTTAAATGTGTCAGCATCCCATAAAAGACATACGAAAAATGCCCATTGCTGTTGGTGAATCAGTGTTTGCCATGCATTAAATAGAAAAACAGTGCCTTTGCAAATGCTGCAATTTGCTTTTTACACCACTATAACCTGCTTGTTAATAGCCATCAAGAAAATTTGTCTGGATTTTCTTGCAGTCTTAAGTCTGCCTAGTGATTTCTTTTTTTTTACCTATCCAGCTTAAGTGTCAAAATATGCTTTTGGTGCTCTCTGGCAGAAAGGGAAAAAAAGGTCTGAGGTCACAGCTGGAGGGGCTGTGTTGCATGCAAGTAAGTTTACTTGAAAATTTGTGCAGGGTCCAAATACTCTGAGTCAACTACAGTCTCATCATGGGGATAAAACCACTAAGGCAGCTGCTGAGTTTCCTGAGGTATCTCCAGTGGTGCAATGAGAAGCCACGAGGAGAACATATAAAGAATATCTGTATTATGAATTATACAGAGTAAATGCCATGGGGACTGCTGCTTCCCATATCTCCTAATACATGAGGAAAGACTCATTTGAGATGAAAAGGCCACAAAGGCTTAAGAGGGATAAAAGTTTTTTTTGGTTTGTTTTTTTTTTTTTTATAGGCTATATGAACTGAACTGTCGAACTTGCTGCCTTATGACATTACTAAAGGAAATACAGCTGCCAGAAGTTCATATGCTTTTGAACAACTCTATTACAGGAACTATGATAGTATCTATGACATTATGTTACCAAGAACAAATGTGTCTTGTTCTACAAGCCATTGATTTTCAGTCCTGTAAAACATGGCACTGAAAAATGCCAGGACTTGTACTCTGCTAAAAATACAATTGTACACAAAAATGGAAATACATTTGCCTGTTTTGTTGTCATTTTCTGACTGTTCTTATACAAGTCCCTCAAGAAACCAAAGACCCAAACCTCTCTCCCAGGCAGAAAGCACTGTGTTTGAGGCAACTATTATCTCCTAATTTGGCATTTTTGGTGCTTCATTTTCTCAAGTCACAGCAGAAAAGAGCAAAAGAAGGAAATTATGATAGCTGGTGTGGGCTCTGTAGTACCGTCCCAGTCACATGACATTATATCATGACATATAATAAGCATATCATGACATTAATGACACACAATTATCGCAAATATGTATTTGGGGTATACACACATATTTATAGATGGTTTCTTTAGGAGATACCATGTCTTTTCTGTATCTTTTTACTTATGTCAGTGCAAGGCTTTTTTCTCATATAAAACGAGAAACTGGAGTCTGCTGTTGCAAAGGAAGATAAGCACATATCTTGCCAGTGCACTGTCGTAGCAGTTTGCTTACCAGAGAAGAACAAGGCACATCTGAAGTAGCAGCACTGGTTTGCTATAGTTCCCTGCAGACACATTTGTCCCTCATCCTCCCCTTTTCCACAACAGGCACTTTTTGTCCACAGCCTCTCTAGCCTGTCTTCTCAATATCTCAGTTGTGGACCTTGTCTCCATCCTTATCACCCAGCTTGTTATCTCTTCTCCTTTACTTGTCACACCCTCTTCTCTCGTTAATTTTCCTGGCTCACGTCCATAAGATCCTGACAGTGCAGAATAGAAGAAGGGCCCTAGTCTTCTGCTTAGATGGGGCATGCTCTGCTCAGGGCCACCACACCAAGTTGAAAGACACTCCTTCACTGAGAGGATCTTGAGTTTTGTCAGTGCTCATTTCAAGCAGAAGTTGTTTTACAGACTTGTAACATCAAGAGACTCAAATCGTATTTCATAGACATGGCAAAAATTCTAAGTTTGTCTGTCACAACCCAAACCTTCATCCCAAACACTGAAGAAACTGAAGCTCTTCAGTTAAATTTTTTCTTCCCCCTCCCCTAGATTACCAAAGCCCCATATATATATCTAGCTTTCTTATGAGGAAGTACTGAACCATTTTTGCTGATGTGAAAAAATTGAAGCCTGAAACAGACACCTGTTGTGGATAATTTTCCAGATAAACAGTTTAGGTTTAAATAATTATTTTCAATTATGTTCCACCTGTTCCTTCCTTGTAATTACATTGTACCCCAGGTGTCCATACACATTTTTTTAATATCCTGCAGTCATGCATCCAGTATACTGATCCTGACCTGAAAATGAATATCCTGATTCCTTTCACAAACAATCATATTCTTACAGATTGAAAGTAAATGAAGAAAATAGGGAAAAGAGAAAAAGATCAGTCATATGGATACACATCAGGAAAAAACCGAACAGTATTCACTGTGTTTCTGGCTTCTGACATTACCCACTATATATTTCCACCTCTGCTACTATTCCATCTATGCTGCTTAACAAATTAGTGGAAAAGAACCAGCAAGTAACTGAAGAGAAGGTAAAATCATGGTATCTGGGAAAATATAAAAGATTACTGTGTGAAGTGCTAAAAATATAGAACAAAGCGTTTCTTTGTTCTATAAAGAGAGCAGTGATTTAAATGACTGGATCAGTCTTCATTCCCTTAGCTTTCTGTTAATCTACAGAAGAGTCAGTCATGACTTTCCAGTGTAATAACAATCTGTCTTAGTTCATTTATCATCCCATTATTTTATTGTAGTATGGTCCAGCATAAGATTTTTTTGGGGTGGTTTTTTTTTGTTTTTTTGGTTTTTTGTTTTTTTGTAGTCCACAAGGCAGTCTAATGATGTGAGGCCCACATGAAAGAAAAAAACAATCAACTAAAATAATATATCTAGCTTAAAAGGACAAGAAACATTTTTACACTTCATAGCCTGTTTGCTAGCCTTGGTGCGATAGTCTAAGTTGTGATTTTAAAATTTGCTTATCTATTCGTTTTTTCATTTTCATTTTGTAATACGAGACAAATAAAAAATAAAAACTGGTAGGACACTAATTGTCCTAATACTTTATTTCATGAAGTATTTGCAGAAGACTTAATTAAGCACTTACTTTGTGCAGAAATACAAAACACTGTGTCATTAAACAACACTGTTCCTGGAAAATGCTGCAAACTCTCAGCCCTAAGACAGTCAGACACGCACAGCTTAAAAGACTCCGTCTTGAACCAAGTTCTGCATGCAGAATCACGCTAGCTGGAGATCATTTTTAAGAGGCTTTGAAGGTTTGGAAATGCTCTGCGTGTTTAATATCTTACACGCGGCATCTCCGAGAGCCTCAAGCCTGCAGCTCTTGGGAAGGCTCAGTGTAAGGCCGCCCTCTGACGGCAAACGCTTCCTACAGCTGCGGCAGGCAGCACACACAATCCCCAAAGGACAAGAACCACGCCAGAGCCGGTCTCTTACATCCAACAGCACGTAGGCATCAGCACAGGCAACCTTGACCTTCCAAATTTCAAGCTGGGTACTGTTGTTATACTCCTCTGCCCAAACGACACAAGTGTCGTTTCCTTGTTGCCCACACGCTGCGACGGAGTTTTGCTGCGCTCTGGTTATTGCGCTCAGAGAAGCCCGCTGGATTCTCTATCCCTCCTTTTGTACACCTGGGTCTCATAAATTCTGGCCTCACTGAAGGGCTGTGATAATTCTCTTAATAACTTCGTGTCTGTCATGGTTTGAAACTGCCCTCTTGGGCATAGCAACAGAACAGTGCAGAGCAGTATCTTAACCTGCTCTCATATGCCCTTTTTCCCTTCCATTCCCACCTTACCCTATACCTCATACATATCAGGAAGGGCCAATACAGAACTGCCTTGCTAGTACTACAGAAGGTAAGACAAAATAACAGCCCAGTGCTGCTGGACTAGAATAGAAGAGAATTCAGAGCAGAACCTGTATCTCCAACTGCTTGTCACACATGATGTCATTCTCAGGCATCCCAGACAAAAACTGTACAGGTTTAAAAACCCCCACTCTGAGTCACGATTTAAGCCCCAGAGCATTGAATATCTCTCAGTATCACTTTGAAACAGAAGCATATACATATATCACAGGTATTTTGTTGCTTGCAGCACAGAAAGCACCTTAAACAGAACATTGGATTATATATGCATGTGCAACTTCAGGAAAGGAATAGAAATTAACCTGATTTTTCATAAAGACACCAAGTAGTCAATTCTTCTGAACAAAATATACTTCAAAACTATTATTAGGACACCACAGTTAAAGCCTGTGTGAGGTAGGAATTACTATAATAATCTTCTCATGCTATCATTTAAAACAACACAACGCCTGTTTTGAAATTCTGTGGCATGCTTGAGTTGTTTGTTAATTTGAAAGTTCACGCTTTCATAGAAATTAAACTGACAGCATCTAGCCCATAAATGAAGGCTTATCCTTACTGACCCCTCCTTCAAAGTCAGATAATTTACTGAAAGGCCAGTTTGTGTTCTTCTGTTTGTTGCTGCAAAGCTGAGCGGGCTGGCACCTGCAGAGCCAGAATTCTGGAGTATTTCCACCCCTGCTGCATGTGGATGAGTGTGGAAAAAAAAATGGAATTGACAGTATTTATGAGTATGACAATTTGTATATCAGTTTTAGACTAAGAATGATTTTCTTTGCTTTACCATAGTACTTCGGTGTTGGATGGCACTTTGTGTGTGCCTGTACACAGCAGATGCTCTGCAGGTTACTGAAGTAAGTGCAGATAAAGAAGGTGGCTTACCTTGTGTCGTGCCGTCTAGTCCCATGAGACATTTCATTGCCCTGATGATTTGCTCTGCCACAGGGGGACACATAGATGTGGCATACACAGCACTGTGAGAATGAGTTCGTAAAAAGTCCACAAGGTCCTTACACAAGCAAAACAAAGCATGAATGAGCTTTGAGCTGGTGAAACATCAGATCTCCCTCTTAACTACTGCAGGAGTGAGAGCACACAAAAGGAAGAGGACGTTTCACTAGTTACTGGTTTGCTTTCCTGGCTGCTACTCTTAATGCATGGCCTGAAGAAACATCAGGCAGGTGCAGATACTTTCACATATAAGTAGGGCAATTACAGCTGAAACATAGGTCTGGAATAGAGCAATGTTTACTTCTGTTCTAAGACTTACTACAAAGGAGCCAAAATAATTTAAAGACCGATGAACAGCTGCACTTAAAATACCATTCAGTTCCTCTCTGGAAATGAAGCAAAGCCTACATGACATCAGTTCAATTTCTCTACCACAACACTTAACCCAGGAAAAACAATCTTACTGGGATCTATCTCTAGCTGTTAGCATATACATTTATTTCAACAGAAATAAACAGTGTGGCAGGGACAGTCATGTTAGAGTTGATACAGTTGCTTTAACATTTTCTTAAGTAACAGAATGTGCTTGGAGAAAAAGCACTGCTGCACTGCAAGCATGTGTCAAGTACTAGTAACGCTCTAGAATCTAGGGATATTGTAGGAATTTAGCACTTGATTAAAATCATCATTGTTATGACAGCTTATATCTCTTAGTGCAAAATATCAGAGTAAGAGTTACCACACTGAAAGCTGAATGTGTGTTAGTGAGACAGCTCGATGAGGCTTGCTTGAGAACTGCTTTTGATAAAAAATATCACCAGAAAAAGCACCTCAGAGTGTAACACAGATTATTGCTAAAAAAGCTGTATGAGTCTGTGCAGTAGCTCTGGTGCTGAGAATAAAGATTCACCTAACCTTACAGAGGTTATACATTGCTATATTGCAATTATATTCCTAAGGGCTTAATCACATAGTTAAGAAGGCTTCTGTGTCCTAGCAGATGCAGAATAAACAGTGCCACAGTCAGTTTTTGGCTTCAGAAATGAATGTAAGATCAGCAATAAGTATGTTGGGTGAGCAGCTGCCATCAATGCCTGGAAGCCCAAGGCAAAGCTTAGTGATACACACAGGCATGAAAAGGATGATCCATTTGCATTTTGGAAAACTTCAAAGGATCATATGACCAAATATATTTCACAGGTCTGGGCTTCCTATAATTTCTGGCTATATTAGCCACATTGTCTTTGGTAAGAATTAAACCTTCAGATACATATTCAAGAAGCAAAGAAAACGGATTCTTGATGCAATACGATAGCCTGTTTTAGGGTGTCCAGGGACAAAACCAAAAAAGGACAGCAGGAAATATATACTTTCTGTACCCCTTTTATTCTATTCAAGTGCTACCCTTATTAATGTTATCCTGACAACAACCATATGGGAAGGCTTCCTACTCATTCAGCAAACTACTTTAGAAATACTTTCAGCAGGGTATGAAAAGGGTAAACAATCAGCAGCCACTTGATATCTCTGTCAAGCAACAAAACCAATGACATTTCACAATGGTGCTGATTAAGCTTTCTCTGTTTCTACACTCCTAGTTAAAACAAGCTCAGCTCTACTTTTTGTTGACATCTGTTGTTGGCAAGAGGTTGTTTTGCTAATTTATGCAGAGCAACTGAGGACACCCATCTTACTGTTGCAAAAGAACCTCAGTAACCCTCTTTCTCCATGCTCCTAAAAAATGCAACTTTGACAATCCACAACTGTTTAGGAATTTTATTATCAGTGGATGAAACTGTGGCTTTAATCTCTCAATATTGCTCCACACACTGTTTACAAATGGGAAACAAAGTAACCAGCAGTCTGCATGCAAATTAATGTACTGAAGTAAATTTAGCCAACCACAACATGTCTAAACATTTCCAAGACAAACAACAGTCCTCAGGGTGGCACAGAAATACCCAACCCAAGCAAATTACATAATATGAGCATGAGACAAAAATAAGAACGTCTGACTGTTTGATGTGCATTTGAGATCCAAACAAAAATGGTGCTAACTTTAGAATAGCGCTCCTGTAAAGCAGTCTATGTGAAAAGATTGTGAAATAAATCACACATAGCAGGAAGGTGCCCCCCCCCCCCCCCGGCCCCCTTGATGTTAAAATGTTTGTTTTCTCGTTTTACCTTTTTGCCAGCTATATAACCTCCAGCTGCGCCAAAGCTCTTTGTGAACGTTCCCATTAATACATCAACGTCATCAGGACTCATACCGAAGTACTCCACAACTCCTCGGCCTGTTGCTCCCACTGCACCAATGCTGTGAGCTTCATCCAAGTAGAGGTAGGCTTTGTATTTCCTCTTCAAGGAGACTATCTCTGGCAGGCGCACAATGGACCCTTCCATGCTGTGGATGGAGAGAATCATGGAGGCACAACAAATCCTGTTCTCTCTCTCTTTTTAAGATATTGTCAGAAAACACAGGCATTAATTGCTTTACTCTATGGAAGGCATACTGGAACCTCACCTTTTATTTACAGTTCAAAGAAAAATTGCAACCCATTCCTATCTGCAGGAGAGTGTAAAATGGTTTTAGAATGTTCTAATGCAAACAACTAAAACCAGTCAAAAAGACACTGAACATTTTCAACATGACAGGAAACAGCAGGAAAGGTATAAAGTAAGGGAAGAAACTCACCCAAAGGAGCATATCACAATTAACTACAAGCCAAATATTGTAATGAATTATAAGGCATGGCAATAATTCCATCTGGTCCTTGCTTACTTCATCATCAGCTACTGTGGCAGTATGTACAGGTAACAGCTTTAGAGCAAATTAGGTTGGGGCAGAAGAGTTGGGACTACCACATGTAGGAGGTGGGCCACAGAAAATGCATGGTGGTGCCAGAACTGGAGGCATCCCCAGCCTTCCGAGTTCATGGATTTAGGGATTAGAAAATGGGAGTACTCTTGCCAATTGTTAATCCAATTTGTACTTTTTATAAAATGTAGTTAGCCTGCTACCCAATATGCAAAAGAAAAAAAAGTTTCCGTTCTTTTTCCTGTCTTACAGCCATGAAGGAAAAGGAAACATTCTGAATTTGCACTCATGGTGTATTGAGACTTGTAGAAATAAGAAAAGATGAAAAATCTTTTGTATCATTGGTAATTGTCACTAAGCTAGAGGGCACAGGGGAGGCGTACAGGAAGATGAAAGCCTAGAGAGATAAATAAGAAATGCATTCTAATCCCATAAAGAAGGAGTATTAATAGTATTGCTGTGAACGTCTTGAAAACCTTTGTGAGGTGACTAAAGCTACCCTCAAATATGCTCTGATGCACTCGGTATTCATTTAAGTTAAACATGTTCTATTCCATTATCTGAACGGAGAAGGTCTTTAAAAGCTAAATACTTCCTATCACACACAAAGTGAGTGCTCTGTGTGCCAGAAAATATAGCTCTCTATGGCTAAGGCACATGACTAAGGTGTATCCGACTGCAAATGTTACAAGATTTCAGGTAGGCAGAAATGTTGAGTTTGTTCCCACAGAGCATGTATAAAAGAGCTGTGAAATCAGTACAAATTCTTGGCAATTTTCAGATCTTGGATCAGTGTCTGCCACAGATTGTTTTTTTGCCGCTCTAGATGCACTACACAGCTGTAGGTTTGGTACCATGAAAGAAGCAGGATGTGCTTTTAGCACTTGAAAAAAATCTGACAATTTTAGTCCTTTTTCATCCTTTGGTCTCCTGAAAAAGCCTGGAAACAGCTGTGTCTCCAGTTTTGAAGGAGACTTGCCCATGGGCAAGTCACCATTAGTTTGAAAGGACATCATGTGTTAGCACTCAGAGATTCAGAGAGCCTGGCTGTGTGTGCCTGGAGGCATATTTTTGGCTGTCAGGTGACTGGTGGCAAATCTTGCCCTTCTGCCTTGCCTAGCAATAGAAGAGGCTGCTGTGGGGCTTTATATTAGCACCATGGTCTCTTGCAGCAAAAAAGGGCGGGCTTGTCCTGCCAGCTCTTGAAGACTGGACTTTCTCACTTCTCCCAAATGACACTTGGCAGCTGGGGGAGAAGCAACTTGAACTACCACAGCTATTTTCCTAATGAATACAAGGGCAGACCTCACAGTTCTCACATAGCCCAGACTCAAAGCGTTTGTCAGCTAAAAATTATACCAAGCCACTGGGTGTGCTTGGGCATGCAGCAGCCTATGTGCTGGAGATGGCAGCTTTCAGCTGTGCCTGGTTGGCCTGCAGGTTGGCTGGATGTAAGAGAGGAAGACAATGGAGCCAAGGATCAGCTCTGCAGAGGGTAGGGAATAGGAATCCCACCCACTACCTTCCAGCAATACTTGGGCAGACCAGCTAAGTGGAGGAGGACACAAATAGATTTTCCACTCTAAAGTGGACTTTATTAGGCTCAGTGGCTCTTGGATGTTTGGGGAGAGTCAGCATTTATCTACAAGAAAAACAAGAGTAAAAACAGAAGATTAAAAATACAGGTCCTGTTTTACTGCATATTTGTGGAATGAAAGCAAAGTTGTTGCTGAATCCCAGAATATAGAGAGTTGGTACATGGCTGTTGAAAGAATTAACCATGAAGTGGATTTAATGAAAATTTTTCTTACTCATATGAGCAGGAGTCTTCTCTTTGAACTCCAAGCTGTTTAGCAAAACAAGGCACTTGTATTCAGTTTCAGTGTTGATTTACTGCTCCTCAAAGATGTTGGCTGACATAAATATTGCAATAGTTGACAGAGATCGTAATGTGGCCTTGGAGTGTCCATGGAGTAGATAAAGCACTGCTGGTTTCATGTATGTTTTCTTTGCTGCCATTCAAACAGCCTCAGCCCTTCTGATGGCAGAGATGAGAGCTATTTCACTGCCTACTCTGTTCTTGATCTCTCTTTTGACCCAGGGAGATGGTTTGTGATATGAACACTGCTCTGTTTAGAATTGCTCCAAGATAAAGCTCACTTCACATAACCCCTTGGGTAGCCCAAATGGAAAGTTTACCAAATCCTTCAGTAAATATTGATGTCAACTGAGTTTAAATCAGAGAGCCAGAAGTGAACTGTAAGCATTCTGTCTCAGTCTGCTTGTGTCACTTTTACAAAGCTATTGATCTGCTTCCAGATCTGCTCAAGCATACAGGGCACAACAAAAAAAACTGGATGCAGATGAACATAAGCTGGCTCTGTCCAGGCCAGACATCCTCCTTACATGGTATTACATCCTGTCTTGTAGCAAAAATTGCTAGCTTGGTGGCAGGGATGTAAACTTCTAGACTGCAGCTGACCTTCATCTCCCTTGCTCGGTGGGCAGGTACAAGAGTACCTTCAGTACACATTAAGTTTTAATAGATTTCCAGATGTGAAGAGATAATTCAAAATTTTGGGATTAGTGAATTTTGAACCTTGATTCAATCCACACCAAACCATTGAAATTCTTCCTGATGCAGCTGCTAAAATGTAGAGCCAGGTGCTTTTAAAGACAGGAGGTGTGCACTTGTTCCTGCCACTTTACTTGGAACACAGGCTTGCTCCTGACAGGATACTGACACTTTTTGTCCAGTTCATTTTGAATCTTCTCGGGAAAAGAGTTTTCTACATCCTTCAGTTTTTTTTTTTTCCTGTCAGAAAAATTAATTTACTAATATTCAACCTGTTATCTTCTTCATACTTGCATCATTCTACCTCTCTTAACATGCCCTATAGCTACACTACCTATTCAATATTCGTAAGTTTTATCTGTTCCTCTTTCAGGCAAGTACACAATTGAGAAAAGCCTCCCTTCCCTGACCTGCTATTCCTAATGCATATGCATTTTATTTTTATGTTTATTTTAGGTCTTGTTTTCTCACATAAACCTTGCACATCCTTACAACAATCTCTGTTTTGTTGTTCAGAGCAATAGTTTTTCAGAAACCTTCTGACCCTGCCCTCAATTGCAACCTCATATGTTGAAACAATAGAAATATTAACCTTCAATGCTGATACCTGGCCAAAGACATTTAAGGTTACCCCATTCTTTCCTGGAAGTCCAGTCACCTAATCCCAGGAAATAAAAAATAACCCTGATAAATTTCCTACAGTACTGACATTGAATCTCAAAGAACTTTTAATACACATGAAAAGGCACTGCACAATATCTAACTGATCAGAGATATCTTCTCTGAGCTGGAAGGGAAAATACTCAAATTAAATTAAAAGCAGGGATACAAGAAAGGAAAAAAAAAAAACTGTTTTGATCAGTTTCTGGTGCCCTCTAACTACTGCCTTGGGCCTTGGCCTATCTGTCTCCTAGGTAAACATACGTGCAAGAGAGCAGAAACCTACCACAAACCGTGTAAGAACACAGTAACTGATTAATCCTGAACTGGAAATGGTAGAAGCCAAGGAAAATATTAGCTGAAATTTAAGTAATAGAAATATTATTTAGCAAGTCAGTTTAACTGGTGCTCTGGAGACTGCCAAAACATGTTCATGCTTTTTGTACTGAAGATTGATGGCTAGATGGTTTCTCTGAGTTTGGAATGCAAATGGAATATATTTGCTTCTAGGCTAGTCCAAGTTAGGAATGACCTTTCACTATGAGTTACATTTACTTCTGATGATTGGTTTTTTGTTTGGTTTTGTTTTTTCTTCTTCTTTTTTTTTTCTTTTTAAGATAACAGAGACCTTTAAAAGCAAACAAACATATACTTATTGGTATTTATTTGACATGTAGCTTGAGTGCTTCCCAAGTCAAGGGGCCAATTTTTCCTTTAGTTGTAACCAAGAAAAATCTGTGGCTTATGGTTTCAAACACAAGCCTGATTTCCAGAAATGCTCGTGTTGGCTGACAATCACTCTTTTCAAATTTTGCCAGCTGGTAAGTCAGGGCATATGCAAAGTGTAAACACTTTCACATACTCCTAATGGAAACTTTTTCCATATGATCATCTTCACCATATTAAGACTATGGTGTACCATACAACCATATATTTTTATAGAGAAGGAAAACTTAGTGTTTTTGCATCTCTGGAAAAAGCATTTCTGTAAAAATTTGCCAAAACAAACCTCCAAGTCAAAATATTTTAACTTGAAGTAGAGAACTGCCCAGGTTATTTAAATTTTGTGTTAGTTGTGTCTGAATTATAACTTAAGTCCCTCAAGGAAAAGAAAAAGCATCATTAACTGTTGCAAGAAGAATACATTAACAACACTCTACCTCCTCCTAGATGAATGTTAATTTGATATCTTGCAAATCTTCAAGAAAACTAAAACTGATCAATATAGGGCTGGAAAATTTTAGTCCCTTTCAGAAATCATGGGCCAAGAAGGGAAAGAATATGCACACAAAAAAGGTAAGAGTATTTCTAATATGTCTTTCTCCAGCTTTTCTTTTGCATATGATATGTTGTTAGCTGCTCACTGGATGTCTACTACATGTCTACTACATGGCCTTCAAGTCTGCTCCCAGCAGTGCTGTAAGGAGACATCAGCTCCATGCTCTCCTCAGGCTGGCAATGATGGCAGGGAAACAACATGATGGGGTGTGGGGGTGTTCCCCTCCAGTCAGAGCAGACTTGCTTTGCTACCAAACCACAACCTTCAATTTCTGACCTGCTTCAACTATGAAAACAACTAACCAAGAAACCTAGCTACTGCTAGGGTTAGCTTCCAATGGGAGACTATTATAGTGATGAGATTTGGTTTTCTTTTACTTTATGCCTGTCGCAAGCACAGACATGCGGGGCATGAGTAGTCTTGACATTATTTAGCCCTTATGGGGCTAAAGGAACTTTATGGTTCCCTTATGGTTCTCTGGGGCTTAACATGCTTTTATTTTGTGTTCCAACAGAAGGCCTTTCAAGCTTTTGAGAACAACATCTCCTTTTAAAATGAACTGCTGACCTAGAGGGAAAGGAAACTACATCCAATATACATCTGAAATTATAGGTATTATAGTTGCTAATATCTTACAGTGGGTTTGTCCCACTGATTGGACCAATCTATACTTCTGTGTCCTCAGTCTACCTTCTTGCTCCCTAGTGGTCCAGGGTAAAGGGTATCCAGGGTATCCAGGGTAAAGGATTTAGAAGTGAAAAAAGCTCAGCAGCTGGAGCATTTCCTGCAGGCCATGTGACAGATGGGAATTTTTGTCAGTAAAATGTTGGTGGTCCACTTAATTTCTGCATGATCAAAGTCCTTAAATCTGAGCTTTCTTTTGGTAGTGCCAAGGTATGTTTATTTGCAGTTTTGTTCTGTTTATTCTGGTTGAAAGGGGGCGTTCAGCCTGCTTTGGATCAGCTGATCTGCTGCCGACCTGTTTCAGCTCTGAGTGACAGGTGTTTAGATAAGACTGATTTGTTCCCTTGCAGATGGAAGTTGTTAGGTAAAAAGAAAGCACTGACAACTATGAAGTCGTGATGACATAAGATCATAAGATTCGTTATGAGAAAAGCTAATGAACTCAACTGGGTTAACTTTTCTCAATAAAACGTCATAAATGACTGCCCATCCAGACTGGCTGCATTTCAGCAACACATGATATGTTCCCTATATATAAAGTTTAATGTCACTTTCATGAACCATATCATGCCTTGTGAATGAGTGCTTCTTGTTCCTGTCTCTCTGGTGCAGGTGTCTCTATTCCTAAACCATCCTTCTCTTACTCCCCCACAGCAGCCTGGTTTATATGCCTTCAAACTTTTACTGTCCAGATCCCTGATTCTTCAGTCCATTGCTCCTCTTCATGATCTCTACCTCTCTCTGCTCCAGCTCCTTGCCTACCAGTGCATCCTTGTCTCCATACTGTCCATCAGCCCACGACTGCCTTCGCAGCAATCTTCTCCTGACCTGAGCAGTGTCCAGGATAGAGCTTAGGGTGGTGAATCTGCCTAGTGCCTCTGCTTTGCTGCTGAGCTCTCATGATGGTTTTTATTTTGGTTTGGGTGTAGGATGCACCATTCTAGTGAACAAGGGCTATCTGGCTAGGATACTCTATAATTAGATGGTATTAATGCTGCTGTTATCTCATGGATTCTCAAAGGCACTTCTCTCATTCAGATTCCTTCAAGGTCAAATTCCACAATATAATTCTTTCAAAGCCACTCTTTTAATTTTGTTTTTAGGTTTCTGTTTTGTTTTGGTTTTTTTGTTGAAGTGCGAGTCCAGTAGATCCAGCAGTAATTACTATGAAGGTGTTGATACCACTCGGCTCAAGTTTAGCTTGAATTTTTAGACCGCAGCAGTTCAGTAACAACTTAATTAGTTCTGTGTAATTGTCTTTTGATCTCCTCACGCATAACAAACAAGCCTAGAAAACTCACCTTACTTATTAGAAAACTCCTCACCTACTATAGCTCCATGAATTTTATTGCACATGTGACAACATAAACTAGCTGATGATCTGTCTTGCTCTCAAAGTACATCTGCCACTCCACTGTGATTTGCTAAACTGACATTCAGAACGATGCACAGGATTTAATTGGAGCAAGTTATACCAAGGCTCAGAAAGAGGAAATCAACGTATTTATCGTAAACAGTTATTGCAACATCCACTCTCATTGAGATTTCTCTCAGATATCTAAAGTCAATGCTTGCTTCACACAGTGTATCATCCTGTTCTCAGAAATAAGAAAGAGTACTGACATTTCTAAAATGTAAACATACCTGTAAATGCCCTCCACGAGGATGATAATTTTTCTCCACGCTCTGCGGCTTCGAGGCTGCCCATATATTATTGCCTCTCTCAGCAACTTCTCAAGGCTCTGCATATCTTTATTTAAAAATAAGGAAAAGGAGGAAGGAAAAAAATTACAAAGATTTTTCTAAAGAACTTTCATTTTTCTGCTGGTCACTACTTTTCCTTATGCAGAAAAATACAATATTAAAAAAAAGTATCCTGAAGAGAAACTTCTTTTATTAGTAAGCAAGAACTAACTATTGATTTAATTAATCTGAATGCAATCTAGTGAGAAAGAGAGTTAAAAAGAGCTTTCAGTCATGCACCATATCTGGGAAACTTCTAGAAATTCTTAGCATACGTTTTTGTTGAAAGGCTAAAGGTAACCACAATGCTTAGGTACTATGGCTCATTGACAGCAGTTGCCTGTATGGATTCCTGATACTGATAATGTTTCAAGGCTTCCAAATAGTAAGTTTTTTGTTGCCTTCCAGCATCACCATGGGCTTGTGAATAACATGCACTGCTTCACCAAGGACTTTGATCAGGCTGCAAGTCCAAATGGCAGCAAAAGAGATCTTGTCCTTTTCAAGAGAAAAATGAGAAAGACTGCTCACGAGAGAGGGAGAGTAAAGAAGAAGCAAGCACACGAATAACTAATCTGGTGCCAAAATGCTTGTTGGGACTTCCATATAAGGAGGCCTGGAACAATAGTAGCTGGTTTCTCAAGAACTGATCTAATAAAATTCTTGAATGAAAGCCACTGAAGTTTTGAAAAACATGGAAGACACAAGAAAAAAAGCAGCAAAGGAATAAGAGTCAGACCAATCGTGACTCTCAAAGCAGGGCTTGAAATCTAACCAACATTCTGGTGTCTGCAGATGAACGAACACTCTCCAAAATTAATTATTTTGAGACTTTTCAGGAATTTCGGTCAGTATTACAAAATTTTTTCAAGGAACATCTTACAGAGACTCAGAATACTCCAAAGAACACTACAGATGAGCTAAAATTATGGGTTGAAAAAAATCAATGGCATTTTTTTTCTCAATACTACTCCATTGCTCCATCAAAGTATCCTAATGTAGTTATTATAACTTTCAAAAATAGCAATAGACCAATCTGTAAAATACAATTGCCCCAATATTGACCTACATATTGGTTTCCACCTGACTGGAACCAGACCATTTGCACAATAACTATCTATCATTAATAACCTATGACCTTAGCAATAGCCAGGTTATGACGTGAACCCTTCCATCCTGATACTTCACCATTTACTGATGTCAGTGAAAGATACATTCCACAGAAATCCTGTGCCTCTCTATACCTCCAATGTAATCTCTTTACCTAGCAAGACCTTATTATAATTTACAAAGCACAAAACATGCATGATATCTTGGCCCTTACTTTAATGGTACAATCACCTGCTCAGCAAAATGAGCTCCAAGATGGAAAAGCTATTATGAATAATACTATGCAGACATCACAGTTTCCACTAGATGGCAATCATGGAAATAAAAGTCCCTTGATGCTTTAAAAGGGGATTTTATAACCAGCTGATCATTTGCAGTATGTGCATATGTCACAGGAGAGAGCTGCTCACCTTCTCTTCTGTTTAAAGCAGAGATTATTAAAAACTCCTTTGGACTTCTGAGCATTAAAGGACTGTCCAGGATGGCAAAAAGCTTTCTCAGTGACTCAGTGCAAAATTTGTATGCCCCCTTTTCTACACTGAATTAGTTCTTTACTGATGCCATGTAAATCCTTTTGGGACTTTTGAAACTCTCCTCTGAATCACACAGGGTCTTTCAATTCAGTATTCTGTCTACATTTGGTTCATATTGGTTCTAGACAGGGAAGTCAGCTTGCTAAAAGCATGGCTAGAAGATTCAGTTGTTTTAACATACATCCACATGAAAAAACAAAAATCAAAAAACAACCAAGAAACCCAGAAAAAACAAAACCAAAAAACCAAAAAACCCCAAAAACAAAAAAAACAAAAAACCAAAAAACCAAAAAAAAAAAAAAAAAAAAAAAAAGAAGAAAGGATAAGAGAAGTTAAATGTATAAAACTTTGTTCAATAGAGGTGTTTAAAAAAATACATGGGTGTGAAAAGCTTTTCTGTCCAAAGTAATGTGGAACACAAGACTGCAGAGAGGGAAAAACCTCTCTGAGGTATGAGCTTGACTGACTTCACTCATGACCGAGTTCTGCTAGAGAAAAAGTTAAGGACAGGTCTTTTTGCAAGAGCAAGGACACCCCACTTTGATTTTGATGTCTCATTTTGAAAAACATGTACACGTGACCCTTTCCTAGACCTGTAACAGTCAGTATACAATTTGTTTAGGTGCAAATGAATTTTGCTAACCTTTCTACTCTGTGCTTGTAGTGTCTCATTTGGAAAGGAGACACGGGGAGGAAGGGAAAATTGATCACCTTTAATCTTCCCCACAAAAGGCTGCTTCTGTTATCCAAAGTGACCATGCAGTGCTCCCTGTGTGCCTATGCTTGACTTTCCAGAAAGTAGTATATACTGAACTTCTGGAAAAACAACAATGCCACCCCAGGTGGCTTTTGGATATCTAATTATTTGCCCATTAAATATAGTTAGACTGTGAAACACTGGGACACTGAGACAATGAGTTGCATGAGTCCATCTTGAATAACCAGTTATGGGGAAAATAACTGTCCTTCCTTGTTTGACCATCACCAGCTCAGGCTTTCCAGCGGTAATGGCTAATAACCATTCACCAGCCCAGGAGGTGGTGTTAAGGATTTCACTTGATTAATTAGTCAGAGCACAACCAAATCCATCCTTGTCTCACTTTCCACCCTCTCCCTGTGTGCAGACATATTGTCTAGATGCGGAGGATAAAGTTTCCTAAGCAGGAACAGTGTATCTCTTATTTTTATTAGAATTTAAGATGGACTTGCATAATCCTTATTCGGGACCTTTTAGAGCTACTTCAGCAGAACTACCAACACTGCCTGTGGGCTGAAGCAATCATGGACCTGGGCAGGCAGCCATGTGTCATGCAGCCTCCAGTGCAGGTGGGACTCCAAGTTCCTGGACAGGCCCCTGCCCTATCCCAGGCACTCTCAGTGCCTCCCTTGCAGGGAGATGCAGTGTATCCACCCCTCATCCTCACATTGCAATGCTGAGGATGTCATCGCCTCTCCTCTGCGTAGGCTGGGAAGCTCCTGCATGATGTCAGCTGAATAGTTTTTATGTAAAACAAAAAAAGCTACTAGTACTGCCCTGTTCACATTCTTCTTTCCTTTGCCTTGTGTTTGGCACTCCTGTTTTCAGTTTCTTCTACTTTGCACTCACATGCAAATTTATGCAGGTTCTGTGGCTGCCTGTCCCTTTTCAGCTTCCTATGCAATCACCTCTCCCCTGCTGCAGTGCAGCATGCACCTCTTCCTCTCTTGCTCTCCCACCACTGGTACCTTTCCTGGTCACTGTCCTGTCATGGGTGACTCAAATGTCTGACTCTAATGCTGTCCCTCATGGCAGATCCTGAAAGCAACAAAGGGAAATCACCGCAAAAGTTTTGTTGAACTAAGCAGTAACTGCAGGACTGTAAAAAGTGGTTTTCACTCTAGTGAAAACTACTTTTTTGAAAGTTCCCAATGGATGGAGCAGCTCTGGACAACAAAGAATCTTTAATTTTCCTGAAATCACGCCTTCAAATGCCTTCATTTAGAATGGGGTGGTGTGGATGCGTGGTACTGCATCCACTCTAACAGTCTTGAGATTCCCCTCCCTGCTCTTCATAAGTATAAATCTCTGTGAAAGCAAAAAGAACTTGCTCAGGAGAGCTTTCTCTTCACACCTGGCAAGTCAGACATGGTGTTCTCAAATCAGAAGAGGCAAATGCAGACACATCATGTCAGGAGCAGGATATACCAGTCTCCTCTCTGTGGCAGCGTCTGTATGCGTCACAGGGAAATAGATGCTAAACTGGATTAGGCTGTGGTCCACCTATCTGGTACAATAACCTTTCCTCTGATAGTGGCTAGAGGCTTCAGGACAAGCCCTTAGAGGATAATGTGCCTTTCATCCTGCTCTGTAACACCTGCAACACTGTCGTCCCTTCTTAAATTCAAGGACCACCTTTGGAGAAAAAGAAATAAATTAAGACATGATCTTGTACCAAGCAACTGCAAACTCTTTGCTTTTCACAATTAAAGAGATTTTTTTGCTAACTTTTACTTCTTCATTTATCTCTTTCATTTCCCCCCTCTTTTACTTGGTTGCATGTTTAAAGGCATACATTTTTAGTTTTCCACTTCTTTTTCACTAGAGAACATATTTGCACTCAAAGGTGAGAGCCTTGTGGTGCCTAAAAGTTCTTTCATTGTTAACTACAACTCCTCCATCTGTGTTTTCCCTTCTAGTTGTCCTCATGGCACACACATCTGAACTCCAAAGCATTAATATGACCGAGTAGATGGAGAAATGCAGGAGCTGATTACCATAAATTCACAACTGCTGTCCAAGCAGGAAATTATATTTTGTATGGAAAGCTGAAGAGCTCACACCTGCATGACACATTTCTGTCATCAACCACCTGATTTGTGAGAACCCAAAAACCCTTTACTGCTTTCACAACACTCTCAGAAGATGTGTAGAGATGAGCTAGAAATCTACTACCTATGATCCCCATTTCAGATGTGGATTTAAGCACCTGACTAGAGGCCAGATTTTCATCTAACCAAGGTGCTTGGTTCTGCCTTGCAATTTCCTTCCCTCCTTGTACTATCACTGGTTCTGATTGCACGCTGAGGTGCCTTTGCAATGAAGAGAACTGGAAATTTTTCTTCCACATGGCTCGATTTCTTTCACAACATTCCCACAGACTAATCTAAACATACAAATGTGGCAGCAATTGATTTTCATGATGCTATGTGGGGAAAATGTAGCAGAACTAGAAATTATAAACAAATCCTAAGCCTTGTACAGCACCTTAAAAAGGTGCAGACTGAATTAACCTCTATGTAGTTAGTAACACACTCATTGGTCCACCAAGTTAACAAAGATAGGATTGCACCTAAAACCAGTATGAGACCCAAAACTGCTGCACTTGATACCAATAGAAGACCTGTGGTAGAAGTCTCGAAAAAATCACAAGTTGATTAAATGGTTAACTGTTTGCTTTTGCTTTTCAAGTTTTATTGGAAAGGTCATGGGAGTCTGGCTAATATTTAACCATGATAAAGGTCAGAGGTTCTGAAAAAGTGCTTCAAAGTACATTGTCTTAATAAAAGATCTTAGAAATGAAAAAGTGCAAATGACAAGCCAGTTTCTTCATGGGTGAGGAAATAAAAAAATCTGAGACTGTACCTGCCATATATAGCTGAACAACCCCATGTGGGTTCCTTGGGGAGGGCAAGAGAGGCTCCCTGGAGCCCAGGCCTGGTAAGGGTAACATCAGACACTCTCTGGCACAAAACTAACCAAGGACAGGCCACTACTGCTACAGGGGCAGGGAGATGTTTTAGCTTCATACTTTCCTTCCAATGCATACTGGTTGCTGGACCATGCTGCTGGCTGCATTTCTAACATAGAAAAGCAGCTCTTTTCTGGCTTCCTAAACAAAACATTGCCTCAGAGATGGTAACTTGAACAGTGCACTTGCCACAGCAGGGGACACAAGATGCAGGTGCTTTATGGGCATGTCAGAACGATTTTAGCCCACTAGAAATACTACTGCATAAATTTAGGAGTGCTCAAGTCCCAATGTAATAAGAAAATATTAAGAACACCCCTACACCCATTCATCAGAGCAAGAGATTCGGGAAGACGAGCTTTGTTGCTAGTACCCACAAAACCTCGCAAGTCACTGGAAAAAGTCCCTTAAAAGTCAAATAACCTATGGCATAGTGGTGAGATCAGGACTAGCAATAATGCTAGTGAGAGTCCACAGAGAGGGAATGCCCTGTTCAGAAGCTTTCAGTAGGGCTGAAATGGAGTATTCTCCTACATTTCTCTCACATGGATGATCTGTAGGTGCTCGCCTATGTGTTTCTCTCAGCTCAGGCCTGCAAATTCCTGTCTGTTTACAAGGAAGGGATTGTTCACTGGGAGGCAGGATTCAAGGCACATTCCTTGGTCCAAATAAAAATGGACTAACAGGTCCACAGCACATTTTTGTTCTATTATTCACCTTAAGGCTTGAAAACCTTCTCATACACCTGTGCAACTTTTTTGTCAAAAAGGAAAAAATGCCCAGATGCCTTTTATTTTACTTAGGAGTAGAAGAGAGGTCTGAAAATTTCATCTGCCCTAGAAAACATACTCAGGCTATTTGTGCAAATTGCAATGCCCAGGACAGCTACCCTCATATTGAAATAGGATTTCATTAACTTTTGTAACAATAAGAACCATATTATGCATAATGAAGGTGATGGGTAGAGAATACTTCTTGACTTATTAATGAAATAAGCATAATTATTTTCTTTTGTGTAATGACAAACAGATCCAGTACTACAGATTATATGTTTTGAAATAACATGGTTTTACAGAATTAGGTACAGAGTAGCCTTTGAAAGGTCAATGTGCTTCAGTAACAACTATAAAATGGCACATTATACTCTCTTTTTCTGTGAAGTAGTTTTACCATAGAACAGATTTTCCTATAATTTGTCTTTTAAAAACAGTTCTTCCACAAAAGGGAAAGGGATAGAAAAAGGGAAGGGATAGAAATTTACAATGCCAAGCTTGTTAGGAAGGGAGATTACTAGCACACACCTGGACATGCTTTTTCTACAATATTCAGGAAACAGCTGGGTCAGAAAAATCTGCCATTGCTTCATTAGGTTTTTACATAATTATTCCTCCTCTTTTTGATAACCATTTATAATAACTACAAGAAGTATTCATACCTCACCGTTCTCCTACTGTCTCTTCTGCATGTACAACTAAGAAAGTCAGAGCCAAAGTAAATATATTCTAGGCAGTTTTATGAAGGGTATTTCACAGCATTTCAAAAGAGGCTGATGCAAGCAACAAGGAAAAAAACCAGTCAGCATTCCCAAGCTGAATTCTAATAGCAAAAGGTAACTTCAGAAGCTGCTGTCTGACTGAAATATACTTTTTATTCTCCTACACAGCAGCATGTATCAGGCTCTAGTGGTGGTACTACTTGCCATCTCCTTTATTATCTTTAGTGTAGGGCAAGACTGGGTCAAACAGTGTGTTTGTATAACTTGGCATAGCTCCAAAGGAAATGAGCAAACTCCTGCCAGCTCACAGCTTAGCTCCATGCATACAGGTAAGAATGTGATACAAGTTAAGCCTTAATCCTTTTTGGGATAGGACTTAGATTTACTCTTTGTTTCTGCACCTTGCTGGACAATTGTTCCAACTGCTCATTGATGGGAAGGGCCCTAGCCAAGCCTTTGACGCAGTATCATCTTCTGCTTGATGCTCAGGGCCAAGCTTTTTAAAGGGTTATTGTTTTCCTTATATGAAATCACAGAATCATAGAATGGCTTACAGATCATAGAATGACCTTAAAGATCACTTAGTTCCAAGCCCCCTGCATGGCCAGGGATGCTTCCCACTTTGATCACATTGCTCAAAGCCCCATCCAACCTGGCCTTGAACACTTCCAGGAAGGGGGCAGCCACAACTTCCCTGGACAACTTGTTCCAGCATCTTACCACCCTCACAGGAAAGAATTTCTTCCTAATGTCTAACTTAAATCTCCCCTCTCAAAGTTTAAACCACTTCCCCTTGTCCTCTCACTACACACCCATGTTAAAAGCCCTACCCCAGTTTTCTTGTAGGCCCCCTTCAGATATTGGAAGGGTGCTATTAGGTCACCTTGGAGCCTCCTCCTCTCTAGACTGAATAATCCCAACTTCCTCAGCATATCTTCATAGGGGAGGTGCTCCAGCCCAATGATAAATTTTGTGGCTCTACTCTGGACATACTCAAGGAAGTCTATGTTCTTGCAATAACACACATCAATCCCATGTCCTTAAAAGGAAGAGGTAGAGGATATTGCATTTTTCTGCTAGCATATGGAGGAGGTGTTTTAAAAAGCAAGGGAACACACATCAGTATCTGAAGCTGAAATTAATGCTTATTAAAGATCTCCAAGTGGTAACTTAAGGTGTAAAGTTTTCTATTCATTCACAGAGTCAATACATCAGAAGGAACCTTTCTTAAACATCAAGCAGTATGACATGGATAATGGCTTAGTGCTGTCATTGTCATGCTTATGAACAGACATATTAACATACCCTGACAATTTGGGCATGTGTGTGCATGCCTGTGCATATGCTACATATCCACACATTAGCAAGAAATTAATCTGGGAGGCATAAGCAACACAGCTCTGATCTCACAAAACAATTAAGCACCTGTCTAACTGAAAAGAACCCTCCCAACGCTGGCTGGAAGATTTGGTTATATGTGCCCTTAATCAGTTTGTTGTTCTAACTTGCATTACACTACACCTTGGCAGATTCACAGAGAACAAGGATATCTACTTCATTTTGGATGAAGCTCTGCAACCTATAAAAACAGTCCTGCTGGATTACACTTTTGACTGCTATCCTTCCCCAGTACACACCCTATTTGCTCCAAAGCAAAAGCACATATATGACAGACTTTAAAAGCTGTTGGTGATGTGTAACTCATGGGTATGATTAAGAAAATATTAAAAAGAATGATCCTTGTAGCCATGGAACTAACAGAGAGAGAGACTCACAGTGGGCTTAGAGAGCACGAATGTGTGAGGTTTCTTCACATTAAGTGCTCTCTGCAACTTAGGTTAAGTGTCATGACCTATAGAACTGTGATGACAAAAGCTGACACTGAAATTCCAAAGAATATTTGCATAAGTTTCCACAATTTCATTTTGAAAATATGTTAAGGTGATGTCTCTGAAATGGTAGGCAGACTAACTTTGGCAAATCAGATCTCTAATCTGCAATGAGTTTTTCCAAAGCAACCTGGATGGGCTTCCACTGATACTCACTTTTCAAGCGACTGTCAACATTTTCCAGTGCTGGATTAGTGCTTTTCAAACAGGTCACTATCATTTTTAGGTACACACATTATTCAAAAGATCATCAGCTTTAATCTGTCACAAGCGCAAGCAGAGACTGCTTAGGTGTCAGATTCTTGGGAACAGAATTGCAATACTAGGGGATAGTTAGACACCAAATTCCTTAAAGCAAGAACAACAACTCCAAGTGATGCCTTCACTGCTTCCCTAGCAGATGAGCATAATACACTCCTCGAAGTGGAATGTTATTTGAAATGCTGTGACACAAGCCAGCTGGGCTGTACACAGCATAGATGGGTGGAGAGGCTGAGAATATTTGGATCTGGGTACTGAGAGGTCATCCTGCTGGATGTGATGCAAATCTAAGTTTGAATGTGATAAGGCACTGAACAAACTGAAGAAGAGTTGAGAAAAGACTGATATAGCAACCATAACTAGCATATCCAAGTTTGTGGAAGGGAACCACAGGTTGGGGTATGCTACGGGCTAAACTATCAGTAATTACATCTGTAAAAACATATATGTTCAGATGCTTTTAATTATTGAATGATCTTTAGAAATTGCTTCTTGCCCAAATTATGAATAGATATTAATTATAACAACACCTTATATTATAATTATAATGTACTTTTCATTCCTTAGGCCTTTTACAGCATATGCATAATTCATTTTTCTTACCTCAGGGCTGAACACAACACTTAATAAAGAGAAGGGACTGTACTAGCTATTAAAAAAGATGATCAGACCTCTTTTCTCATTCCTTACCACTTCTCTAGCTTCTTAGCCTCTTTGGCATTCATTGTCTGGTGGCAGCAATGGGGATAGAAAGGGGAATTGCAATGGGAAATATGGGAAAAGAAGAAGCTCTTGTCCTCAAAGCCAGCCACAATGTCTCTGACAGTAACCACAGCAGTATTAGCTGAACTGAAGTTTAAAAGCACGAATATTTTAGTAGACAATTATATGATTGCAAAGTTAATGTGTGATTTTTATACTTCAAACAGTATATAGGATAATGCTTTTGATATAATCACCTGCAACTTCAATATAGCTCCCTGGGAATTCAGAGTAATTGTTTCATAGACCATAGAAAGTTACACGTTTCAAAGTAATGTTCCACTAATGTAACTCTAGTTGCACTGAAGCTGCTAAAAGCAGAGGTAGGAAATATGGAATATGTTTTTGTAAGCATGTTTGTACTATTTTGGCAATAGTGACAATAACAATAAACCTTTATGACAACACAGTCATTCAGCATGACAAAAAGACAGCAATGAGTTTAAGACTGAAATTTGAAATCAAGGTCCTTCCTAGTAACACAATTCATACACAATAGCAATTATAGTATTGCACTATTATTTTTTCCCCATCAGATATCACTTACAATATTGAAGAGTGAATCCTTCTGTCTGAGCAGAAGTATTATCTGAGAAATTATGGCAAAGCAAGCATTGAAAGGAAGCAATCATGCCTTTGAGGTTTGGCCAACTCTGTCTCTAAATATTTCCAACTTCAATACTCACTATTATGCTTGAAGATTCTAATAGTAGCACCTGAAAGCCTCGCACCAAGAACGAGAGAAGTGTGGTTCAATTCATCACTTAAAATGAGGCAACCCTGTGAAGAAGTAGTACAATAAGCATCTGCATCAATCAGGAGGCTGTTGACATGTGTGTATGTGTGGGTCAGCATACACATGTATCTATGATAGAGCATTGCAACAATTAAGCTCCAAGTATTAAACATGAACTAGATTTTCTGCCACTTTCCTGGAGGTTCCAGAACCCACTGCAAAGCAGGCAGAAACTGTGGGGTCAGATTCTAAGTCATTCCCAGGTAATGCAAAGGGGTCAAATATTTCCTGCAACTGAAAAGTGGTGAATAACCCTACTAGAGATTGATTATTTTACAGCAAAATCAGGTAGTGTTTCTTCCTCTATCATCTGTTTACAGTTCATTTTGTAGGAGATCAATCCCTCACAAATCCCACTTCCACTAAGATGTGAACAGACCATAGGCACCAGTCAGAGTCCCTCAGGTAAAGGCCCATATGGTTCATTTGCAGTATACTTTTTATTAATTAACTCAGTTGACAAGTCATTTTCTTTTTAGAAATTAAAACAGAACCGCAGGAGAAATAATTTTGTATATTATATTACCAGGAGCCAGGATTCACTGTTGAAATTCAAGCTGGAACCCTAGTTTAGCTCTGCTTTTTTGTTGTGGTTTCATTAGCCAAAGGGCAACACAACATTAAGTAAACACCTATTCTGGAGACATGGATCTTGCCTGGGCTAAGAGTTATTCACACAAAGCTGCTTAAAACTAGTATGCAGAACTATCAGTAGGAGTCTATGCATCGTAAAAAGAAAATGTAGTTGCTAGGCCTAACTCTAAAGGAAAATTTAGGAATAAATCTCCCCAGCATAGGGAAATTACATAGTATCTGTAATATATATATTAAAATGCTATATTATATTAATGTATACTAAATTGTTACAGTTAGATTCTATATAATACACATAGAAATATACTTTTTTTTTGCCACTTATATCTAAATATCCCAACTGGCAGAAGCGAGTGTTGACAGGAGGCCAGCTAAGTTAGAGAAAATAATGTTATAGATAGGCAAAGGACAAGTATTTTATGCTGTTATATATGTCTGAAATTTACCAGTTTTATTTCTCTGTGCAACTGTTCCCTTTGAAATTGCTAGATAACTGATCCAGCACAGCTGCAGATCGAAGTTCATGTTCTGGGAGGCTGATGCAATTCTCCCTTCCTAGCCCCTGTATACATGTATTTTAGAAATCTCTTGCAAAGCCTGGATTCATCTTCAGAAGTGACTTCACCTCTAATCTGGTGCTTCAGAAGAAATCTCAATCACACAGCATGCAGTGAGTTCACGCTCCCCTCACCAAGAAGAAAACAGTGTTTCACACTTTCCATGAACTACAGAGGAGCGAAACACTTTTCCAGCTAACAGCACAGTTTATCTTCTTGTTATGCCAGGAGTTATAATTGACAGGATGATGGATTTCAATGCCTTCTGTTAGGTACCCTGAATTGTTATGTGCCATGAATTGGAGATGAAGTCCTTTAAACACCAAAGAAGAGCCTAACTTTTATCATATGGTTACAACTTCAGACTTGCATTTGCTGCCAGCTTTCCTTGAAGGGCTTGCTGAAGATGTGTTGCTCAGGAATGCTAAATACTGTGCTTTCTCTTTTCAGAAAGTGTTGTAAAACCCATCATCTTTCACGACAGGCAGCCGGGCAATATCTCTTCAAGTAGCCCAAATACTTCACCCCACAGCTCCTGAGACAAAGGAGGCAATATCTACTTACTTTTTAGGGAGAAGCAACTTTTTAAAGAGAGGCTAAACAACCATATCACTCATCCTTAAACAGATGTTTTTTATGTGTGATAGCATCACCCAGAGCTAGAAAAAGTGATGAAGGAGCATATTTGAGGTAATAAGCCTTATGACTCATGCATTCCTGATATCAAGCTGTGTTCTTTGATCAAGGCTTTCCACTTAATGCATGCCTAGAATAGTGCAACAGCTGTTAAAATAATTAATATAACAATTGTTCTATGTGTTCCTAAAGGAAGTACTCACCTTTCCAACAAGGGCTGGAATATTCATTGAGTTAGTTGCAAAGCCCATGCCAAACACCATAGCATCTTCTACACCAAGGAACTTGGCCACAAGTTGCTCTAGTTCCACGTGTTTGTCTAGGGTGCCTGCAGATATAAGTACAGGGACTCTTAAATCTCATTAAATGAAAGCTGTTAATTCTAAGGACATAAAACATACAAAAGAACAGGCTTGAAGTATGCTATTAAGCTACATGACAAAGTTCCAATGAAGGTTTTTCATATCGTGTGCATGTGGGATAATGCAAAAAAAAGCATGGGTGCAAACCAGCTGTAACTAATGCTAACAAACACTGCTGATGTTAAGATAGCAAAGCAGTTGCTTTGGGAAAAAGTTTCCTTTTTCCATTACAACAATTTCTGACATAATTCTGAAGAGTAATTTCTGGCCTTTTGCCCCCCTTCCCCTCTCCCTTTTCCTACATCGAGGACAAAAGCACCTCATTTTTAAAGGAAATGTGGGTCGAGCATCTTAGGCATTCTCGCATTGTCTCTGGATGTCAAAGCAAAAACCCATTACAACAAAGTTCTTCCATTTTTTCTTTGGTGCCTTTGTATGTGTACAAAATCCTTAATTATGATTTTATGTTGACAGACCAGCAAAATTGTTCTTCATATTTTTCTGCCTTGGGAGGCAAAAGCTATGTTGCTCTCCATAACTGATGATAACTCTCCTCTTTCCTCTTTCTCAATGGTCAAACATAAATGATAAGGAGCAGTAGAGAGCCTTCTATATCACACAATACTTATCTAATATTGGTGTATGGAATCTACAAGTAAAATCCAACAAAAGCAATATCTTTCCCACACAATTCACAATGGAAGATGACAAAATACAAAAGGCAACAAATTAATGGTTGGTGTTAAGAGAATGAGATAACAGATAACTTTGAAGAGTAATGAATCATCTCAACTTGCCAGCTCTCTAGTCTTTGGTTGCCTGGCTGTGTATTGCAGGTACCAAGGCAGAAGGAACTCTTACAGGATGATCTGTGGGGAAGAAAAGAGAGTGGCCTGTGGATTCTGACAGAGCATTTCCCCTATGAATAAGGCTATAAGCAGGGAACTGAAGAAAAAAATAGGGAAGTGAATATCTCATCTCACTTGCACTGCACAAACTAATGTCATAATAATATAGGCAAAGTGAATTACAATTGATGGGAACAAGATAGCTGGGTTCAATGTGAAGGACAAAGAGCAGATGAATAGAAAAGCAGGCCAGAGTACCTTGACAAGAATTATGAGTTAGGAAGATGATCTTACCTTAATCATGGAAGAAAGCTCACTAAAAAAAAAAAAAAAAAAAAAAAAAAAGGCAGCAGAACAGTTTCACCAACAGCACTAACTAGTTGGTTAGAGCGAGGTACTGTTTTTACTTTTTTTCTTGTTAAATATCCAAAGTAAAAACTGCATTTGCTTGGAAACAAGATGTGAAAAATATCATGGAGGTGGGTAACTCTCTAATAGCCACAGAGACAAATATCATGTGCTTCTGGAAAGCCCTGGATTACAAGCCCAGACAAGAAAAGTGGTGTCATGATTTTGCACAGAGCCTACCTGGGTCCTGATAAACCTGAGCCAGATCAACAGAGCCTCAAGAGTGTCCCTGTGCTTCTTTTATGACACTGGATGTACACGGAGCTGGGTTGTCTCTGTACTCCGATAAATTAGGCAACGTGATGCAGAAAAATTGGCTCTGCAGAACCTCAAGTAAAAGGAAGCTGACTCTGTATGAAGCTGAGGATGGCTACTTTACACTTCATAAATAGTTAAGATACACAGATATGGTGCTGGCTGTGCACACAGCCACCACATATTAAGCTCCATGAAATGCAACCCATGTAGTGTTTCAGAATTGTCACTCACTGGAGATGTGTTTAAGAATCTAAGTCTAACTTGTAAGCCCAGTAGTTCTCAAGGCGTATTTCCATCGTTAGCTTTATTTTTATTTTAATTTTTTTTTTTTTTTCCATTTTGTGCCTAGTTAGTCTTTAACATCTTCACAGCACTCATTGACAACTGATGGTTCCAGACTGGTCTGTTCGTGTGTTACTTTGTTACTTGAGAGCTATCTGTACACAAAGAGAACATAAGTCTGAAATGGAAGCTTGAAGTCAACTGTTCTTGCATCTTCCTGGGTTTTAAGTAAGAGGTGTATTTATTTAATAAATTATGCAATTATTAAATCGTATCAGAAAATTTCTCCAGTATGGTTCAGTTCTTGGATACCATATCAACAGCATCCACCCCAGCAAGCATAAACAGCACTGCAGACAGATGCAAATTTGAATCAAAGAAACTTCTGCTGGCTCAAGCTGCTACATCTCAAGCTACATAGGAAAGTAATAATTATACCAGTCTTCATTAAATACAAACTAGGCAGGGTCAAGTCAGGTTACCATGACCCTTAAAGATCTCTATTGTGCTGGATTCACACCAGCATCATGATTCAGTGAATGAAAAGTGATATACTATATATATATTTGTAAATACACAGTGTACACAGACACCTTCTATACTTGTCTGATACATTAGAATTTTCCTCCATTCTCTACCTGCTCTGATTTTTATGCTGACTACAACTTGTCCTGACCTAAGAAATGAGGTTACAACTAAATAATATATTCCATTTTTTCGGGCAAGATCTAAGACAAAAAGGAAAAGAGAAAACTACCTGCATCATTAAGAGACAAAATGGAATACTCTCTTTTGAAAGTTATTCATCCCTGCTGAACAGTTGTATGCAATAGAGTACAGCAGGTGTTGCTATGCTTCAAGATGATAT
Organism: Heliangelus exortis; assembly: GCF_036169615.1. Lineage (NCBI taxonomy): Eukaryota > Metazoa > Chordata > Aves > Apodiformes > Trochilidae > Heliangelus > Heliangelus exortis. The sequence continues at coordinate 39,151,824 of NC_092424.1, forward strand.
GAGTGTTACAGAAAGTAAACCCAAAGATCTTATCAAAAGCAGGCTTTCACAATGTTAGCCACCTCCACAAGATTCCCACACTTTCCAAAGCATATCCCCTCCTTTTCAAAACCCGATGACCCAATTCCCTCCATCAGCTTGATACCGCACTCTGGGGACAGCACACTTCAGAACATGAAGTACACTGAGAGCTGGCAAGCTTTTATAGGCTCTTGTGCTGAAAATCACTGCCAGTCTACTAGACAGATAAAGCTTGAAAATGCACTTCCCATGATCCCCACAGTTCACTATTTAGCTTTGACACTTTCAGCTTGCACAATATGGTTTACGCCACTGTTGAATCTGCCCAATACAGCCGTTCAGGTTCTTATGGGCTAATGGCATGTCCTGGTTCAACTGCCAACACTGGCAACAGTTTCCTTTAAGAGAATTTTCATTTAGAATTTGGAGACCTAAAGAACAGGAAAACATCTGCTTGCTTCAAATGAAACAAAAGCTGGAGGATTAAGCTGATATAAGCAAAAAGTCATTGAAAGTAAAAGAACAAATTCCCCTAAAAGCCACTTACACATATGAACAACAACTGGGAATCCTATGGATCACTGCTGTGACTCACCCAGGTGAGTAAGAACCTTTACTCTATGAAAATGACACTTTGGCAGAGGTATCCTTAGGAGGGAACGCACACACAGTTTTACAAAAGCGAAGTTGGATGAGCTACTGCAAGAAGGATGAAGAACTAGAAGATGTAAAAAGTGCACTATTTAATTATACCTTTTTACAAGAGTGGATGATGTTGACGGTATCTCTGTCCTACCCAGCCCACTACAAGAGCAAAGCTGAAACTTGTTGAATGATACATATTGGCAAGAGAGAGAGAGAAGCACACAGTAATGGTATGCAGCTGCCTCGTTTAAATTTGCATGTGCAGAAAGGTACCCCCAAAGAAGTGGGTTTTGAGGAAGCATTTGAAAAAAGGAAATGCTCAGGTTTTCCTAATGTTGCTACCAGCTAACAGGGCTTTCATACCACAAAGATGCTGTGAGTATCATAGATATAATAATGTACCTGTGTAATTTACTGATTCTCAGAAAAGAGTAGATTAGCTTCTTTCTTTTTTTTTTTTTTTTTTTTTTTCTCTGTGTAAAAATATAAGGCTAATGTTTCCAGTTTAAGTACAGCCAGTGTCTTAAGTGATTAAACAATTGCATGTACACAGATAACATTATACAATGGAGATATTTTAGTATATAAACAGGTCACACAACCCTTAGTTGCTCCTGATGCACTCAGTTCCACCTGCCAGAAGACAGACTGTCCAGACTTTAATGATGCTTTGCAAAGCATACTTTTGCAATGGTGAAATACCAGGAACAAACTTGACCCTTTGATCATAAGTTGGATCAGTTATTTATGAGAGGCAAAAAAAGGAAAATCATGTTAGCAGCAGATGACAAAGGAGGAAAATTCCTTTTGTGTACTGTTTCCTGATTTATACCATACTACATCAGAAACAACCAAGACTATGAAATATTTGCACACACACACTAGTTCTCATTTGTGTGGATGTATTTCTCCTTAAGCTCCTACTTAGAAACAGCAGATTATGGGAACTTAAGTTCTTTATCTTTTTCTCCTGACAGAAAAAGGGTCCATCTATTTCTCTGTTTGTAAAGTACTGCCTTTCAAACAAACCCTGGACCTACTTAAAGCCTTGAAGTGGTATAAAAGAAAGAACAGCCAAATAACTATTTTTTCACCTTCTTGAAATGCTGCTAGAAATTCATATTAGGCCTTACAGGCTAATGGAAAGAAGTGAAAAGGATGGAGCTACTTCTGTAGTCTAATTGCTGGCACAGGTTTTCAGGTCTGCTTTTTAGAAATCAGATCACAATCAAATATAAAAAAATCCTCAAACAAACAAATAAAAAGCCCTAGGACTGAGTGCAAGCGAGGCGTTAAAAGGTAATCTCTTAACCATGCCCTCCAGAATGAATCACTCTGCAAATGTTCTGTGCAGGCTCCGTCTTGTCTTTTGGTTCAAGACATAATCACAGGACAAGGATTTCAAAAGGCAGGAATCCTGCTTGGCTGCTTAAGTTGTGCTAATGATACATTTGCTTCTGTTACTCACATATATCATCTCTGTAAGGAATAATGGTGAGTTAGATAAATACAGCATTGGAACTACCAGCTGCTCAGGTGACTGCCCCATCATTGCCCTGGTGCTCAACCTAGGAGTGATCAGGGCATGACAATTTTCCTTATTTTCAACAAAGTGTAACATTACAGATTTTTCATTAATAATTTTAAGTTAGATAAAGAAGAAACTGACTATAAACATGACAGGATGGGCACAGACAAAAGCTCGTAAGCCTGCCTCCAGCAGTAGCCAACTCCCACTCTTGCCATTACACTGGTTTACATGGGAAAAAATGACTTTGCATTCACATTGTCATTTTTTTCACTATATTGAAGGAACACATGCCATTTCATAGTTATTTAGGTTCCTTTTGTTAGCAGTTTTATTAAGCTTAAAAATAACAGGTTTTGAGAGGAAGATTAAAACAAATAAACCTAAATAAAACATAGTACAGAGATCTTTCTTGGGGTAGCTTGCAAGATATACCCTAATGTTCTTAGTACTCCAGTTACTTGAATAGCAAGTTTCAAGTTACTCAAATTCTTCAAAATTTAGGAATGGTTATCTCAGACTCAACCTTCATTCCTGGAAAACAAATCTTCCTGTGTTTTAATATCCCAATTACTTTTTCACCCTACAATAAACTAGCCAAAAAAGAAAAAAAAAAAAAAAAAAAAAAAAAAAAAAAAAAAAAAAAAAATTTACTTTTTCTGCACCTGCAGAGGAGATTGCTGCTGACAAAAGCTGTTTTAATTTAAATTACACCTCTGGTCAGTTTTATCAGATACGGAAGGTGCAGGTCCCTCTGGATCCTTCCTTGACATTTCACACTGTTAATAGAGCATCTTTTCCTCTGGAAAAGAGGAAGTTTAGCCTTGTCATCCTCAAATACACTCAGAATGCTCTTACCATTTTAAGTCAATGATCCTACTGTTCTTCCCAGCATCTGACAAAGAGGGGGCTCATTTTACATCTCCAGCTGCTCCAAAATTTTCAGAAGGATCTTCCAAATGCTTAATTTTTTTGCTGCTAAGGTCCTTCCTTGCATTCCAGGCACCACACAGTACTGAAAATCTTTCACCTCCATGCATACTATGATACCAAGTTTTTTTGTCTTCTGCCTACCATCTGCAGACAACTATTTTTACACATTAACCAAATGTGTGGTTACACACATTTGTGTGAAAATCTTTTGTGTTGATCTCTGCCCTCTCTGCATGCCTTAATGATCTTAGTGTCCTCAGAAACAGTGAAAACAGTCATTCAATTCTTCATTAGATCTTTACATGCCACCTCTGCCATAAGTACTGCCCAAACTTTATAAAAACATGAGTATGTGCATGTTCCTGGCTCAAGACAAATCGCTACAATGATTTTGCTACTCCAGAGGCCCAACATTTATGGTAGTACAGCAATGGCTTTAGGCATGTCAGTAATAATATAAATTAATATTAAGCAACTAATTACATAAAACAATGCTATCAGACTAGTATTAGATGCACCTTGCAACGAAAAAAAAGGTCCCTTTTGCCAGTAATCCTTCATTTGACAGTGGTCTTGCATTGATAGCTGGGGAAGGATGAAAGCAGTTCAAACACGTGTATAGTATATTCCAGTAGTATTCCATCTTCTACTTTCAGCATAAAGACATCCTAACTCAAATTAAAATTTAGGTATTTCTAGTAACTAGCACTCCTCTGTATGTGACTGGTGTCCCCCAAAATGCAAGACAGTGTAAAGTTTTAGCATCTGTAGCCTTCTTAGGTACAGATGTTCCTTGGGTCTTCCACCCTCAGTATGAAGCCCTATCTCCTGTACTTAGGTGGAAACCTTCTACCAACTTCACATAATGTCCTGTAGATCTCATAGTGGAACAGGAAATGGACAGCCAACCCTAACTACTCTTCTACACCACACATAATTTTGAAGTTTTCTATAATTTCCCCATTTTGGCTCTTTTCGAGATAGCTGAAGACAGCTAGCTCAATAGTTCTTCAGCCAGAAACTGAGACCTTTGATGATCCTTGTTGCCCTTCTCTGACACTTTCCAGTTCTGCTGAATGTTTTTGACCAGAATTGCACAGAATTCTCAAGATGACAGCAAGCCACAGCTTCAAACAGTGGCAACCGACTGAGGTTGGCTTTCTGTTTACTTCTTAATAATTTCTAGGATCTGATTTGCTTTCTGGCCACTGAATAAGCCAATGCTTTCACAGAACTACCACTTATGACCCCAAGATTTTGCGTGCAAGGCATAAAGTTAGGTTGGTCCAAAATAAAAGGAAAATATTTTTCTTTCAGCTTGAAAGTCCCCAAAGAACCCTCAGGAATTTGTCTTAAATGACACAGCTATGCTAAGAAAGTGATATATTATTATTATAATAACGAGTATGGAATAAAAATGGAGTGAAGTCTTAAATCTTTTTACAGAGGATAAATCTACAAAGACCAGCCACAGTTTTTATCTGTTTCCTATGCTTTTGTGCTTAAATGTCTGCTCAAGTTGCATGTGCATTATCATTTTAGAGAAACCATGAGCAGGTTTCACACTTCTCACAAATTAATTTCTTAGCTTTGTTTACACACAGTCTTAAGTTACTTTTCTGAGAATCTAGAATAAGTGTTTTATAATTAGCAAGGCTTAGCTTCACCGAATTTCTTTAATACAACAGAGTGTGGTAAAGATATAAACAAGCTTATTAAAATGTCCGTATCAGTTATCCCGAGAGCAAACTACTTGCAACAGTGTTCTTATATGACAGCATTTTATACCCATTTCACAGTCCTCACAGTTATAAAAAAAGGAGTTTAGGCAGGAGATCATAAAAGACAATTTTACCAGCTTGTATTCTTACAGACATCACTTGCATTCATTTTATTTGTTCCTTCTTTGTTCTCCCCACTCTCTGAAATACTCTCAAAGTAGTGAGCTCATCTTTCTTAATAAGAAACTTATCACTGCTTTGAGAGAGATCTTGGTAAAATCCTGAACATGCCAGAATCTTAGATGCACATAAGCAGAACAGTACTTTCAAAGTCAATTAGTTTGAAATGATAAACATGTTCGAGTGCTCTCTTGTTTTAGGATCCCACAGGAAATTTATAGGCTTGGTCTGGGCCAGCAGCTCACTGCTGACATGAAATGAACTATAAAATACTTCAAATCACTTTAGCTTAGCCACAAAAAAACAACAAATTTTTTTAAGTTATCTGTCCAGAAAAAAACCCATTCTGTTGGGTTCTCCTAAAATGAAGAAGGCAAATGATAATTAAAACAGACCTTTCATACAGACCCTTCCCTACCTCTAGAAAGTATAGATTTAAATGTATTTAATTTGGACATAATTTTACAAGTTCTGCCTTCCAAGTAGAGCTGAAGCAGCCCAACAGGGGGCGGGAAAAAGAAGGTATCCACACTACTACTAAGAACCTACTTTCCTTAGGTTATTTATACAGTTCTTGGGAGTAGACAGTCTCCAACAGGGCCAGGGCCAATGAAGTAACCACTTCTCAGAATTGCCCTGTGGAGTAACCTCTTTCTCCTCTAACTACACAAGCACAGCCTCTCTGTTAGCTGACTAAGACAATATACTATGACAGCTCATCTACACCATTCTATGCCAGGTCTTAACACCCTGCCTTCCTATTTTAATAAGTTCTGATGTCCAAGCTGCTCTCTGAAATTCACTCCCTAAAAGACTGTACATTGTACAATAGAATATGCATGATGAAGTGGTATTAAATTTAAAAAAAATCTAAACAAGGTACTTGGATGTCAACTGCAACTAGTTAGTGCCCCTAATTGAGGGCAACTAGGCTGGAGAAGGGACTCCAACACAAGTCCTATGAGTGAGGCTGAGGGAACTGGGGCTGTTCAGCCTGGAGAGGAGGAGGCTCAGGGGAGACCTCATCACTCTCTACAACTCCCTGAAAGGAGGGTGTAGCCAGGGGGGGGTTGGTCTCTTTTCCCAGGCAAATATTAGCAAGAAAAAGAGGGCACAGTCTCAAGTTGTGCCAGGGGAGGTTTAGGTTGGACATTAGAAAGAATTTCTTTATGGAGAGGGTGACCAGACATTGGAATGGGCTGCCCAGGGAAGTGGTGGATTCTCCATCCCTGGAGATATTTAAAAAGAGACTGGATGTGGCACTCAGTGCCATGGGCTGGTAACTGCAGCGGTAGTGGATCAAGGGTTGGACTTGATGATCTCTGAGGTCCCTTCCAACCCAGTCGATTCTATGATTCTATGATTCTAAATGTTTGCTCAATCTGTCTAGAAAACTGAGCACTGCACAGAAGTTCAGATGAAGAGAAAGTCCTAGAAATCCATTGACTCTCAAAACAGACTAGATTAAGTTTACTAATATTTTTAGACAGAACAGATCTTTTGTTTCTTTTCTTTTCTTTTGAGAAAAAGTTATACAATTCCTCCATGTAAAAAATTATGCAAAAGATAAATAATGAAGAAAAGCAGGCATACTGTACTGTTTGAAGTACTGAAAACAACTTGAAATGTTCTCAAACAAAATAGAATCCAAGTGGGAAAACACACAGAGAAATGATCCTTCAGTACTTTAGATGACTAGTAATTGTGATCACTTTCAAGCATGCAATTCAGGTTAAAAAATATATTGTAGTCACCAGATGGGTTGCCTACAAAAGGAAAGTAGGGTCAATCTGTAAATCCTCTCTGAGGGGTGTCACTGGCATATTTCTTATTGAAAAATCAAATAATAATTACAAGTTAGGCAGTAGATGATGAGGTTTGCCTTTAATTTTCATCTGGAAATGAGACTTTAGACTAAAAAAAACCCAAAAAACCAGCACAAATGGGATACATTTTTTCCCTAAGTATTTCTGGAGGAATTAAGTTTGCTTTGAGATATAAAAAATGAAAACAGTTCAGATTTCTGGGTTCAAAAAGAAGTCTATAAAAAACTTCTCCATGCCGGTAAATCTTTTTTTTTTTTTTTTTTTTTTTTTTTTTTTAATCTCCCTGAAGCATCCTCTTCCATTTCTAGGACTTGAAATTGTCTTTCCTGAAATACAGGCTGACAGCACCACTAGGAATACAAAGCTTTGTATAAGAATTTACAATTGCAGATAACATTACATGGAGCCTACACAAAAAAAAAAAAAACCAACAAAAAAAACCAAAAAAAAAACCCCAAAAAACCCAGACTAATCATAAAAGAAAATTAAACCAAAATTCAGATGGAGCGTTCCTGAACTTTTTCTTTAGAGGCACACTAGAAATTTCTATTTTTTGCTTACTAATGTCTCATAAAATCTTACAACATATTCTTAGGAGATGGGATTTAAAAAAAATATAAACATAAAAGCTTATTAAAGTAATCAGAACACTATGTGGTCACTGATACAAATCTGTGATGTAACTAAATTTGCCCTAGAACAACTCTTAAAGTCTCAATGTTTATTTTTCTTCTTTCAAAAAATAAGCCTGTTACTTCCATCATTAAAATCCCAGGTAACTCAATTTCACATTTTGAAAAATCAATGACAACTTTGCTTTTAAAAATATCCATGTGATAATGAATAAAACAGTGTTGCTTTTAACAGTGAAGTAAGTAATGGTTAATGTAACTAAAATTATCTAAGTACCCAATTCCTTCAAGACATCTGGAAGAAAAAGTATACAGTTATAGAAACTTCGGTGATCGTCAACTTGTTTACTCACCCATTTCTTGTCTGGTACTGCAGATTCCTGTCCCATACTTTTGTAACTCTATGGTGACAGTTTTCAAAGCATTAACATCTGTTTCTGCAAAGCCGAGGTAGTTATATGAACCCATATTGATTACATTCTTGATTGTCCTTCCTGTAAACCTATAATTAAAGCAAATTTTAAAGAATAGAGCAGCTTTCCTTCCAACACTAAAAAAAAGAGAAAAGGAAAAAAAAAACCCCAAAACATTCCCACCAAATTTTGCTCCACTATTAAATTCCTATTTGGGAATTTACAATCCTCACACTATAATGGCTCAAAAGCTTTTCCAGCCCCTGTTTTCCTGACAAAACACCACTTCTTGCTCAGAATGTTTTCCAAATTCCAAGTAATTTAGTGGTATATTGCTGGTAAATGGCAATATACTGGAATTAGGTGAAAGGGTGCTTCTATGGATTAAATAAACAAACAAACCTCAGGCTTTATGTATGGAACAACTATTTTCTTCAAGCAAATTGTGAATAACTCCCACAGTCATTTTTGTTCACAAACACAGAGACATTAAAGATGAGGAAAACGTGGGAAACACTGACATCCTCAATAAGCTGAAATATAGCCAACCTACACATTGTCTATGTGGTGAATTTTTATACCTACTTAATTTAGTAATAGTTGTGAGACACTGAAATCTTCAAGCTATAAACTCACAGTGAAAGACTCACTATATAAGTAAGAAGCCACATTTATGCAATGCAAGAAATTATGATTTAATCTTAACCATGGGATACAATAAATTTCATTGCAATATTCTCACTAAAGGTCTCTTGGTATAAACGGACCTTAAGGAGTCTTACTTGTGCTGACACAGCCAAAGAAAACCCATTTCTAAAGAGTTTGGTCCCTTCCATGTTGTATTTCCAAATGATATTGAGAAAAAAAGGGAACAGATTGTCAGCACAGCACTGATTTCAGAAAAAAAATGCTGATATATATTAGTTGAGGAGCTAGGTATGAGGGGCTAGATGCAACTTTCTATGCTTTGCAGATGAATCAGGAGTATTCTTGAGAAGCTGACAGCTGAAGAGTGTAGGCTGACTCACCTAAATGTCCAGTTGTAATCATCTGTAACACGTTCCATGAGGTCAAACTGTGGCCCTGGGACACTACAAATTGGACGATTCCAGTTATCCCGTATTCTCATATAGAGGTTTCTGGTGTAAAAGTTCTCAAAATCTTGATAAAGTGGAACAAAATCCTGGTTTGAAAACATGCACAGGGTTATGTTGCTAGGGATATGCCTGTTTCTGTACTCAAGTCATTTCCATTAGAAAGGAAAAACCTCTTCATTAGTAAGGAGTCAGCTACAACAGTTACATGTGCTTTTGTCACAAACAACTTCATTCAGCTAATGCCTTAATTTAGATCCCTTGAAATAGTGATGACTTTTTAGGGGTGAGATTTTAAAATTTTATTTAGTGTTCAACATGTTGGCCTAATTCTCCAGTCCAATATTTGGAAATTTGCAAATGGAAGATTTAATGACTGTTTCACATGGAGAAAGCAAATGCTTTAAATTGGGCATTTTGCTATCTGCAAAGCAGATTGCAAAACTAGGATAAACAGCTCATTATATTTCATGAAGTAATGGACACCTTAGAATAAAGCAAGTCCAAATCAATTGATCTGGGCACTAATGCCCTAAACTGGACATAAAAACACCCAGTTAAGACAGCTAGTTTGGTTGACAATTCATTTTCAACGTGCCACAAATGTCTATCTTAGATTTTACTTGGAAATTAAATTCAAAGACTGTTGTGTGAGAAAACTCATCTGTGGACACAAAACATCTTTTTCATACATACTTTTTGTTGTTCTCTCTCTGTAGCAATGTTACGTTTTTCTAGTCCCCAGGCTCTCATAAAATCTCGCAGGTAGCCAAATACTGTTCCCACTCCAAAACCCAGGAAAGTAAGAACAGCAACATACATTGGTGCCTGTTCAAAGTGCTCAATAAATGTTTTTTTGTAGAGAGTTCCATTTGATATGCCATTCTTCTGAAAATACAGAACAGAAACTTGTGATTAATACATTTCCTTTCATCAAAGCTTAGACTTTAGACTTCGAGGCAAATGTTTTTCTCTAATATGTCACAAGTTAGGAGAGAAATTTAGACCTCACAGCTGATGCAAGCTATACCTGAAAACGAGGACGTTTAACACTGCAGTTTTTAATGACCACTAGAAGTATCTTCCATTTTCTCTCCTCTCCACCAATGCCCTCAATTGAGTGTGTCTTCAACACCACTCCCTTTTCTATTTTGAAACGTGAAACTTAAGACAGATTGGCAACATATTATTGTGTAATTTGACAGTTATTTGAAAGGTGATTAAATGTAAACCACAATACTTTGTTCTTGCAAGACAAAGCTATAAAAAGGGAAGGGCAGCATCAAAAACTCACCTACACTGTTTCTGCTTCTGTAAGCCTTGTGTAACCCATTGCAGCAACTAATATGTATAAAACAAATCCTGTCTAAAATAGGGCACCATTATCATCATGTTCTTTAGACCTGAAGTATCCAAAAGAAGAACAATCCCATCCCTTTATTTTATTTTTGCTGTTTTGATTTAGTTTTTAATGATATTTTCAGTGGTTTTTCAATACTTCTAAGGGTACTTAAAAAAAAGAGAAAATAAAAAAGGAGAAGAAAAAAATAGAAGAGAGACTCATACATCTGCTTGTTGGAATTAGTGACCTAGCAATGGGCAACTTCTAAAAATTTACAACCATGTGTGGACAAAATATTTTGTCTTGAAAATATTCTAAGATATCATTTTTCAAATTAAAACAGTAAGTTTTTCAGTTTCTCTGACCAACTTACATTCAGCAGGCTTATCAGAGTACTCTTTGGAAGAGATGTAACTTCCTTATTTCTACAAAATATGATGGCATTTACAGATGCTCCCTAGTAACAGTCAACCTTACCATTAAAAAAATGAACAAAATGTAATTCAGAAAAAAATACTGCCTCTGAAAAAAAAATAAAAGACACAAGAAATAATTTCGAGCATTTATATATATATATAAAGCAAGACTACCTACATATGAAGAAATATCATTAATATACAGCTGCCTGTGGGATGGATAGACTGAGAAATAGATTATTTGTTTATGTAATGCAGCAAGTTGAAATAGAATAATCAGATTAAGAACAAGCACAAATTCACTCTACCTGTCAGACCTACAGTATTATTGATCTACATACTGCATTAAAATGCATTTATACTTGAAAGATTTTGATTTCAGAAATAACACTGCAAAATCCTGGATTCAAAAAATTTTCTTGGGACAAAGAGGAAACACAGGTGTTGAGCACAAGATAGAATACAAAAATTCTGAAGGAAACCCAAAAAGAAAAAAAAATGCTGGTGAAGCTGAACAGAAACATTTAGAATTTGGAAAGATTTACCTTGCAAGGGTGAAGGAATGCAGGGCTGGCTCTCATCACGTGAGGGTAGACTTTTGAAGCAATACCACACATTTACTTGTACCTCAAAATAATTGCTCTTTTAGGGTAACTTATTTACCATGAAAAACATTTTACAAGGACAAGTTAAATGCATGGTCAAGTCACGTTTCACACGAGACACAACAGCTGACAAGATGGAGTAAGTATTTAACCAAGGATTAAGCTTGGTCATATTACCTTACACTTTTCATGGGCTAAGAGTGTTCAAGTGACACCATGAAGTGTCAAACTGTGATGATGCAATAATGCACCTGAGCCAGGGAGAGAGAATTAGCATTGTGAGTCTGTCTATCAATTGTTAAGAAACTCTTTGTTATTATATATTTAACCAGTGGATTAAGGGTTGGACTTGATGATCTCAGAGGTCCTTTCCAACCTGGCTGATTCTGTGATTTCATTGGTAAAGGAACCAGAAAGATCCTTTCAGACTCCTGCATTGCAAAAATCTTCTTCCACAGTGAGACTCCTCTTGTTGTGGTACTCTCATTTCAGCTGCTGCTGTTTTATGCAGTCAGTATGACATATGTGTTTAAACACGTAACCACTGTCACTTACTATCCTCAATACAAACAGTTAGTAGTAAAAGGCATCATAGTAGTAAAGTACTAAGAATGAAGAGTTAGACTGTGACTCATAATCCCCGACCTCTGAGAGATGAAAACCAAGAGTCTTCAAATAGCCCAAGGTTAGTAGAAAGCTGGGAAAACAAATCGAAAAAGAAACCAAAACAGTCACATCCTGTCTAAAAACTGAAGTGAGCAAAACAAAGAGCTCTTCATTTACCCCTATAGCCCTGCAAAAAATGAAGAAAGAGTATTGGGACTGGAATAACCAAAACAAGTGGATTTGCTGCTCATGGAGAGGGATAATGCGGATGTTTTTGTGCAGCACTTCAAATTCAAGCATTGGATTATGGGTGACTGACTGAACATCATAAGGAAGTTCAACAATTTCACCCAACCTGTCAGTGGATGAATGGCTAATTGCCATTTTGCATTACATTACTGATGACCTTTTACATGTTTTCATAAAGTTTTATTTGAGAAGCAAGGGGGGGAATTGGATATTCTTCATTTAAGGCACCTAGGCAATAAAGATAGGTGTAATTAAGCCGTTGCTGGCACCAAAATCAAATACAGCAGATCTCCTGTAAGTGTCCAAAGTGATTCAGAGTTCACTACTTACACACACTGGGTGCTCTGAATTGTACACTCATAAGTATATAATTATCTGTAATAACACCAGGAGCAGACAGTATGTTTTCTAACTCCATACCTCAATTGTAGCAAACCTAACTAGCAGATGGTTTGTCAAAGATTCTAGGAACAAAGTTAGGGAATAATACTTTGCTCATTATACTCTCTCAACTTCCAGCAACTGGTGGCTTAGAGATTTCATAAGCCTGAGATTGTGTTTACTACTTTTAATAGTCATCAGGGGATAAATATGAATTTGTTTATCATTTTTGAGCCCACAAATACTATGGAAATTAATTATGAATTTTGGTAACTGATTTAATCTGTTAAAAAAAATTCCTTTTTTCTTTATTTTAAAATTGCATGATAATTTCATTTGACAACTTACTTTAACTATTGTTTTCTGTTCATCTTTCCTCAACCAATTACACAATTTATAATTATCTGTTTATAATTGACTTCTGTCTCTCCCCTTGTCTCTTCCCAAGCCTAAGAATCTTATTGTAATTCTAGTCTACTCTACTGTCCTTGTCTTTACACAGACTTAAAAAACAAAAAAAATATGTATTTAAGGCTCAACTTTCTCTTCAGCCTGCAAAGTTCAGTAATACCTTTTTGAGATGCAGAGGAAAAGAATTTAAATTACATAAAAAAACTAAGGGCACAGTATAGATTTATAAACCTGCAAACATGCTTTGTCTTGTTTTCTGTGCTTTCTTAAAGATTGTTAACACTTTATTTGCCTTCTTGCCATTTTCAGAAATACCTCTTATGATTGCAATACACCTTTTTCCATCACAGTAAGTACCTCATTTAGAGCACCCTGCTATTTTTGCATTCTTAGGATAATTTCCCCCTTCAATTTATTAACTGTTTTTTATTCTGAGACCTGCTATTTTGTTTAATGCTTTATCACCATTACGCTCTACCAATGAGAACTTTCTGCAATATTTTTTGTCCAGAGCTAATTTTTCTCTATTCTAAAGAATTTGGTTTTGGCAACACATATTGTCACCTCTTTCTCTTACCCCTTTTCCAGACTATTGGTGAAAATGTGAGGGAGCAAAGGTCCAATAAGAGATCTCTCGGGGACTTGATTTCCTGTATGTCCCCAGTCACCTTTACAAAAATTGTATCTTATTTGTAATACCCCATTTCTCTTGCAGTTTATGCAGCAGCCCAGAATTACTCAGCAATTTTGTTTGGCTTCTTTTAAAAATCTTGAGTAAACACTCTTTGTGATACGTTAATCCACATTTTATTGGTTTGTTTTAAAAATACTGCTGGTATTTCAAAGCAAAATAGTTTTTCAGTGGTCTGCCACAGTGCAAGTAACCGCAAGCAACCTACTAATGCAAAGACACACAATGTAGAAAGGTTATAGATGAAATTCAAAACAAATGTATTTTTGCCATGGAGTTTGACAAATACAGGATTTCTCAGAACCCAAAAGCACAAACAGAATATGCAACATCCACGTGTTGAGTCTCTGCTCGGCTTATTAGGTCGTGTTGTCTTGTACTCTCTTGATACCAAAAGGCCACACTTGCAGCTCAGCCTTATAACTCTGCAGCACATACTTATAGAAACCCCATGTCAACAGACTTGGCAATGACCTTAAACCACAGATGCAAAGTGGTTTCCAGTAAGACACTCACAGCAAGAGAATTCTCAGGAAAGATTTTGATGCCAAGAAAGTCAACAAGAGTGACTTCAATGCAGTAAACTCAACTTTAAGTACAATGCCTCTTAGATCCCCATATTCTGTAGTTATCAAAAGTGTTCTGAAACTCTCCCCTAATGATGAATCTCCTTAATGCCTTCACTTTTTAAAATGGAAAAAATAACACTAACAATAAATCTAACAGTGCTATTAGACTAGGCATCAGTATAAAATATTGATTATAATGTCAACACAACTTCAATAAAAACAGCTTGCCTTAAAAATAATGTAACCTAATCTCAAAGTCTATTTAGCACACTCCTGGCAACACCTTTACAAGCAAAGAGGTAATCACTTATGCTATTGTAACTTAAGAGCACAACTGTTTGAGTCAAGAAAACTGTACCTTTCTGTCAAAAAAACTGAGACCCAAGCACTCATGTGTGTTCTGTTTGATGTGTGTTCTGTTGTAAAAACACTCCAAAAAAATTCAGAAATCCCAAATTTCTTTTTGAAACCTCTCCTTAGATAAATACTTCTGGTGCTACTATGGCCATTCCCAACACAGCAGCAGCAGGTACAGACAGCTATATCCTTGAAATAAAACTGTGACAATAATAAAGGCTTTGTCTTTAAATGTAAGATCCCAACTAGGAGTAAAATTCAAAAGCAGATGAAAATTTATTTTACCCTCCCTCAGTTAAAGCATGTTTCATCTGTCTCTGGATCTGATTTTATTGCGCTGTTGTGGACAGCCTAATAAAACAGCAATGCAAGTTGATTGATCTACATGAAGTTTCCAAGAGAAATACGTGCATGAACAGATAGGTGTTGAAAACTGTGAACCAACTGATAGCCACATTTACTCAGTATCTGTGAGATGTCAATATGACACTGAAATCTTGAGCAAATTAGGGCAGTGCATTATTACAGATAAAAACTGACAGGAGAAAAGTCTGATAATCACTGATGCAACATCTGATTGCTTGCAGATGGGTTGTTTCTAAACAGATGTTTCCTCCCTAACATTAGAAGAAAAACATCTGCGACAAGCCTCTAAATGCAGGTGATTTTAAATGTCTTAAGATCTGTGAGACAGCTACATGGGAATCACAGGATATATAGAAGCTTATATATTTTCTGGAGCAGAAGCTGGAGGTAGGGTGCTACAGGGCTCAGTTTTAGCCATGAGAAGGGTATGGTCTGTCTGAATCCCACTTGGAGCTTGCCACTGAATAGCCACAGCTCAAAATGGCTGGTGTACAGTTTTGTCCCTTATGGGTCACTGCCACCAGAAGACTGGGTCTCACAGAATAAAACTGTAAGGTTTCTATACAAACTCACCAGGTTGACTGACATAATTCTTATGTTTTCCCAAAACCACCATCAGAAACTAGGGCGTTCCTTATGATTGTATGCAGTCCCCAGGAGAAGAAAAAAAGAAACAGAAATTATGAGAATCTTAAGTTTCCTGTAATTAATATGCTATTGACACAAATTGAGATTACTTCACAAACCTCTTCAGTTACTGGTAATGATACCCTTAACTCTAAGAATGTCCTTTCTTTTCTAATACATTTCAGATCTTACAGGCTCAAATTTCTAGCTTGTAAACCAGAAAAGGCTACTTGGGAAATTCATAGCTTACTGAGCTATACAGACAGGACTTCAAATAAAAATAGTTGCGAAACTTACGTGTCTAGAAAACACTAAATTGAATGTTGCAGCCTCCTGCAATGTGAGAAAGCCACAAAAACGATAATCTTCACACAACACAAACTATAAATAGAAACTAAGACAAAAATACTTATTATTGCTTTGTATCCACAGAATCCTTGTTTAGGCTGAATATTGATTCATGCTTAAGTTTCAAGAAAAAATATATACCTGGTAGTTAGAAAATCAGTAAGCACCAGGAGTAAATTTCCAAGACTGTCCAAAAGGTTTAGGAAATATCAGAAACCATCAGGTTAGATATTAGGAAGAAATTCTTTACAGAGAGGGTGATCAGGCATTGGAATGGGCTGCCCAGTGAGGTGGTGGATTCTCCATTCCTGGAGGTTTTTAAGAGACTGATGTGGCACTCAGTGCCATGGTCTGGTAACCACAGTGGTAGCGGATCAAGGGTTGGACTTGATGATCTCAGAGGTCCTTTCCAGCCTGGCTCATCCTATGATTCTATGATTTTATGATTCTATGATCAGAATAACTTAAGTATTCATGTACTATTGAACTTATCAGAGACTTAGAATTTAACAGTTCAGGAACTCCAGAAAGTTAGCTCCCTGTAAACAGTATTAAATGCTACTTGTTCTTCTCTCCTGCTTGAGGGTTGTGTGAAGATTGGGTCCATTTACTGTATTTCTCACAAGTACCAGGAAAAGGTTTTTCATCTTTTAACCAACTGTCCAGAATGACAAGAACATTTGAAATATATTGTTAAATAGAAATCTTTGTTATCTAATTAGGAAAACAACACCTTTACTGTATAATTTTCAAACTAACACAGCTCTGATACTAAAACAGTACTTCTGAGTGCAACATAGGACATTGGAAGAATACAAAACACTTTCATTCAGGAAGAAAAGAAGATGGTAAAAGTCTAGAGACAGCTGTGGCAGGATGTTCAAACTAGAGCAAAAGTGAACTTGGAAGGTGTACATTTCATCGTCTTAGTTTTGTAACTTTTTGTCCAGGTATTTATGTTCATTCAAGAACATAACCTGGGCTGTTAGAATATGAATTTCTAGCCCTGAGTACACTAAAAGCAATGTGCATTTTTTGCATCAATTAATGTTTATTTACATCTATGATATGAACAGTTTACTGGGTGCAATTTTCATTAAACCTATAGAATACCACATGCTTTCATCTGGTTAGAATTTAGTCCAACAAGTAGACTGGCCCATTGCAGAATGATTGTAATACAGTGTTGGTCAAAAGAAAACTCACATCCACCTCTTCACAGTGCAGAAGCTTAGGATCATGCACACAGTCTCAGGACAAATGCCAGTAGCAAACTATGGAAATGGTCTGTGTGTGTGATGATGGGGACAAAACTCTGCCTTTAAAAACACTACCTTTAACATCAAATTTCAGAAACTGCAACATAGACCACAACAGATACTACACTATACCAGCTAAGGCACTTACATCAAACAGTACACAGGAGATAAAAACCCCTGCAAGTAAACTCCCAATGGCTTTATATCTGTACATTGGAAGAAATAGCAGGAAACACTAGAAAGAAAAAGGAATATTTATGCCTGATACAGTTATTATTTTGTTTGCCATTCCTCCCAGAAAACTCAAAGTGGACTCAATTTAACATAGGAAGGCATGAGTGCAAAGATGGACCTCAATAATTTCAGATTATTAGAGGCAAAACAATGAAGTTCACTACCTTGAGAGATACTTACAAACACCAGAAGGTATTTCCTAACCTTTCAGCAATTACAGGGTGGAAAGCCACACATGTTGAATCAGACAAAGGAACTGGATGAAACACCTAGGTTACAGCAATCCTCACAGAATTCATGGTGCCAAGTTGCAGCAAGTGTTTGCTGTTACTTCCAAAGCTTATAGTAAGCTGCAAGACTCACACTGGGCACAGCAGAGTATCCTCTGATCATTCACATCCTATGGCTTTGGTGTGAAGAATAAACAAAGATGATGATGTGGTATCACATCAAAGGCTGTCAGCTTTTGCACATCACTGGTGATGATCAACTAACACAGGAAATTCCTTCCAGAAGCAATTTAGCATTTAGAATGTCATTCTATGGATCTCATTTTTTATATGAAACAGATATTTGTAGGGATCAAGACTGGAGCTGAATGAAAAGATTGAGATGATCTAATCAGACTCCTAGTAATTTTGCCCAGTGTGAATTCTGAGCTAAAATCCACCAACCCCATTTCCCACATAATGACTTTGCAAAGAACACAAGATTGTTTTAACGAGCATCAAATTGCTCTCCCTGCAAAATTTCCATGTGAAGAAAACATCACAGGTGAATAGACAGATCTTATGCACTGACTTGCTCAACTGAACTGTTTTTGTATTGCAGAGCTTTTCCCATTACTTAGTACAACAGCTTCCAACAAGGTTGCCACGGTTTAATGCTGGGCCAGCAATTAAACAACTGACAGATGCTCTTTATGTATCCTCCTCCCAGACAGAGAAAGGAGAGAGAACAAGGGACAGGGACTTATGGGTTGGAAACTAGACTACACAGATTTAATGAAACAGTGATGTGGTTGGGCAGCTGGAGTCAACAGCAGGCAGGAGCTGAAGGCAGGAACATGTGGATTCAGGAGGGCATGGATCAGATCCACAGTAAAATGAATGTATGGGATTCTCCCAGTATGTTGGCCATGGGCAAAGGAGAAGAGGAGAAGAGCTTGACCATCATGGTCCCTCAAATTTATACCAAGTGTGAAGCATATGGGATGGAATGCTTTGTTTTGTCAATTTTGGTCACCTGTCTGCTCTGTTCCAGGTATGACCCCTTCACTCCCTTTCTCTTTCCAGAGCATAAAAATGTGTCTCAAAACTGAGCAGTGGCCTTGGTTCTGCACATCATTCTCTAGCCATAACTATAAACATCAAGATTTATCAGTCCTAGAAGCTGCCACTGACTGAGAAACTTTCTGTTAAATTCAGAAAGTGCAACTACTTAGAAGAGACTTAGTTGAATGCAAAATTACAAGACAGAAAACTAGTTCTATCCTGGCCCAAACCAGGACACAACGGCCAAGATTTTGGTGACAAATGGAAACAGTTTAACAGTGAGACACATATTCCCAACCAGAATGGGTTGTCCCTGGACTTTTCTAGATCACTCCAAATACATCACAAGCTTCAATCTTAATTCTAGAAACAGTCTCAGGACACCACTGGTTGCTGAGATGACAGCACCAGTTTTGATGAAGACTTCTGGAAGGCATAATACATTGGGTCCCTTTTTAAAGGATCACAAATGTAATCTACAGCATCCACACTTTCTACCTGAAAGGTGCATATCATTAGAATAATTTTTCTAATTATTCTGCAAGTTGTGCATAGGTTTAGTTGAAACAGCGTGCTCTCCAAGACATCCTTGTTTTTGCAAGAGGTAACATCATATTTCAGAAAGGTGTTGACAGAGAAAATCATTGCCAATTTTGTTAATGCAATCAGAGCCTTAGCTGGATCTATGCTGTCTCTTCCTAGGTAATTAACTACTTCAAACTGGTATTTAAGTACACGTCTCTTGGCATACCATGGATAGAGAGAAAAGAGATAGATATGAAATACCATAATAAAAAATTACCAATTTAATTACCGGGAAAGTGGATTTTCTCAAGAATAGGCAATAAAGAAACAATCAGGATCTGTATTGCTAGTTTTTCAGATAATGCCATAAAAAAACTCAGTAGGAAGATAATCATCTGGGTAGAAAATGTTCTCCTCTGGGCTAGGATAGGATTTAAGCATAAAAAAAGCTCTACTGAAAAAAAAAAACCAAAAACCAACCAACATTCAGAACAACCGAAGTTATCATATAGCACATAGGATTTTAGAACAGAAGAACTGGAAGAAAATGAGGGAGACAGCTATCCTGTAAATGTGCCAGTAGTCTCATAGCACACCACAGCAGGAATAAAGTTGAGAAAATGAATAAATAGCTTGACACCTCAAATGTAAGAGAAGCTGTCTTAAGCAAGAAGAGATGGGAATTCATTTAAGCAATAGTTAGGCAACTGCAGCAGTGCCCATGCCATAATTAAAATCAGACAGACTATATGTACCAAAGCCAGCATCAGAACAACATGACAAGAGCTGAAACCCACCTATCCTAAAACTAAATAAAAAAAATCAAAACCTCAAAAATTTTACAGAGTAACCCGCATTCACCAACTTGTTCCCTCCTGTAGAAAAGCTATATATTTTTACAGATGACAATCAATCACTTAGTTTAGATTTATATTTTTTTATCTACATTCTACAGAAACAGTTATATCCTTCTCCAGCTATTTCTTCATTGGAAAATACTGAAAAAAGGCGGTTTCATTATGTTTTAAGTAATCCTCATCTCTATCCCTGTAAGGAACTCACACATGGACTCATCCTGGATCCCAGAGGTGGTACAACAGTTCTGCAAGAGGTTGCCTTTTCCCACTGAATTCAGTTTCTACCTTGCAGAAGTGAAAAAGATGACCTGAGCCTTGATGACTTCTTAATTTGTATTTGACTACAATGGTATTCATGAACCATTATTATATTGGCTAGGTCTTAGAGCTCAAAACAAAATAACAGCATTCTACTTCAATTGTTTGAAGATTAATAAAAAAGAATCTAGAAATTAGAAATTGATACATGTTTACTTTTTTTTTACTACACCATACACTCAAATGCTTTTTATAGATTGTTCCAGTACTTAAGTAAAACATAACTCTGGAGATGAGAATGACAGACTTTCTTCCATACCACCTATAACTATCAGGTTTTCAGAAATCACCTTTAAATAAATGTTCTCCTTGGGTTTTATAGCAGTTTAGATGTAGACAAAAAGGAAGTCCTCAACCCACACCATGTACTTATTTTCATCAGGATACACACTGGCCTAGAGACAAACACCTAGAAGTTGTAGTTCTTGGCTGAAAAGACAAGGGTTGAGAAGAAACAATCACACCAGAAACTCAAGAGACAAGTCAGGTGCAAGAATACTGAGGGAAAGCATTGTTTTTTGGTTCAGCAAAGGAAGAAACTTTTCCAAATGCACACCAAGAAACATAAAGTCAGTTGAATTAACTAGCCTTTGGATTTCAAAAATGTTAAACTATTTTCTAAGAAAACAGTGCCTTATGCCCTCTTGTTACTCTGCTGTCTGCAAATAACCCTCTAGTAGTTTTTGAGCTCCTAGACAGCTTTCAATAAAATCTGATGGAAGAATAGAGGTCCTCAAGATATGAACTTCCCTGAAAGTTTCAGGAAAACTTGACCTTCCTAGTGCAAAGAGATCCAAGGCCATGTACTGGTGAAAGACAGCAATAACTTGACTCTTTATGCATTCATGGAGTGAATTACACAAGTGCACTAACCCACAAGCCAGGCTCTGAACAAGGTTCAGCATATTTTGTATCTTGCCCATCTGGAAAGTGAAGATTTGACAGGCAAGCTGTAATGTTCTGGGGTGGTAGAAGATGCTGGACACAGAGCAATATTAAATTAGGCTTCCCTAGGCCTGTTGCTCATTTAAAAAAAACAAAACAAACAAAAAAAAAAACAAACAAAAAAAACAATTGTGGCCACTTCATAAGTCTTTGCTTAGCTCCAATATTATTTCTTTGCATATTATTAGTAGGGTAAATTAAAAAAAATATTGCTCAAAACATCGCTGCACCTTGGAAGTTGTTTAAGTAGACATCAGGGTATCTTAACTCAAAATTTTAATTTATACTGATCATAGAACTGTAGCAATCAAGGGACATAGGAAAATCAGGAAATGGAAGAGCAAAATACAGAAGTCAGGAGACCACAACTGTACTGTGTAAAAGAGGCAATTCCATAGGAAACATTATTAAAGCTAAGGGGAGTTAAGAACCCAGACAAACAAAGAGCCATATCTTAAAGAAATATTGATAAGAAAAAAAGGACAAATCATTCTAGTGCTACTAAGCATCATACAGGCCTCAGCTGAAGTTTTCTACCCAGCTTTGGCCAATGTTTTTGAGAAAGAAGAGGTGAACCAAATAACCAAATGAAGATAGCTGGGTAAAGAAGCATAAAATATGGTCAAGCAAATTAAGAGGAAAGAAAGAAAGAATTTAAATTGTCTAGTCTAAAGAGAAAAGAAAAGCCTAATTTCTGGCAGGCTAAATAATAATTTATGCTCTGGAAAGCATCAACATGCTTAATTTACAGCCAAGGTGATTAAAGTCAGACATTAGACAGAACTCTCTACTGATAAAAGCAGTTAAACACAAAGCTAGTGTAATAGAGGTGCTTAAGATGAGTACAAACTTATGTCAGTGACATTTTATGTGTAGTCAAAGTTAATATTGTCCAGCAAAAGATATCGGAAAGCCGTCCTGCCGGTCACTTAAAAAAATCCCAAAACAGAGTGCCACAGTTTATGTCTGAAGAGTCTCCAGAATAGTTTTCAAAAGAGTCTAGTGTTAAACTATCCCTGGATAAAACTGAATATACCTTGACTAGATGATATCTCAAAATACTCTTAAGCCTTATTACATTTTTTTTCCCATTTATCTTGTGTTCAGAAACCTCACCATGACATGAAGCGCGGAACAAAAAAAGAGCGAGCACTCCAAGAATAGCTGGTATACATTTTGCACAGAGTGAAGTGCAAGCAGATAGAGAAAACCTCTAAAACACGGATGACGGAAGAACTGAGGTAGATTTATAGAGTTCATGTTTAAAATTATAATAGAATTAATATGACTGGCTTTTGGCAAGCACCCACGTTAGGAGAACTTAAATCTATTTGGTGCACTTTATAAAGCAGTGCACAAAGTTCTGGCTAACAAAGACTGAAAAGTCTTGCTGCATACCAGTCCTCTGAAAGATATGCTAATATTTCTCTGAATTTTCCATTAGGATAACACTTCTGTTCACACAGCTATTTTTGTGCTACTAAAAGTGGGAAGTACCAGGACAGAGTAACAGTGGTTGGCAAAAGAAAGACTAAGCAGGACCATCTGGAAGGGATGTTCTAACATTCTGATAAACCATACACTCTCTCTTGAGCTACCTGACACATTTCAGGAGTGATGGAAGATGCCTATACATCTGCCTTTCTTCTCAAATAAGACTACTGTCAACAAAACCCAAAAGGAAGGTACTCTCTCTCAGAAGGAAATGCAGTTTTAAAGCCCTTTAAAATGTAACGATTCTAAAGTACTAGTACAACAGTCTAATTTCTGAGGAAAAATAGTTGTTTTTTAAAGTTATATATGATATATACATTCCCACCATTTTCCTATAGGAAATTGATATTCCTAAACTGCATTAAGAAATTTTATGTGCCCACCCTTACAGCTCCCTTACAGACTAGTGGAATAAATTCAGCCTGTGTAAAAACCAGTTGATAAATCTAGAATGACAAGAGGGACATGCACAACAACCACTATAATTCAATAATAGCCCCCTTTGGGAACCAAATTCACACCAGATAATATGGTTGACTCTTCCCTGCTTGCCTCCAGCACCCCCCCCCCCCATTTTTCTTCATTTTCATAGATCAAAGATAGCTGCTGGAAAACAAGAGTATAGTAAAATACTACTTGTACTTTTTACGTTTTTTTTTTCCCCTGCATTCGGCTCAGAGGGGAGAAGGTGGAAGTTCTTAGAATAAAGCTCAGGTAGAGCTGCCCAACAGCGGGGACTCATGAAGGACCTTACCAGTGTGGGAATGTGATTAAAGCACCTGTAAACCAAGAACAATGCATACTCAGGAAATACAGCTATGGGCACCAGCACAAGGCCCTAGATAAATTTCTAAAAAGCCTGAGTCTTGCTTCCAGAAAAGCAGAAGTGTCAGCTGAAAGGCTAACCAATGTAATTATCTTGAGCTACCTGTTTAAATAATTGCTTCAATTATGTGAGGACCTGATGTTTCCAACAGTGTCTCTTACTCTTCCTTTTAACCAGCAGTCCTTCCACTCCAGGCTGGCAGGAGATCATGCATAATGCCCTTGGCTGCCAAGCTACACTCCTTTTTTTCTACTAAGTCAGTCCATGGGGAAGCTAATTTATGCAATGCCTGCAGACAATGTCTTGCCTCAGTGACATGCAGGGGCTCCTTGCTCATAGCTTGTAGAGGAGCTGGCAGGTTTGCCAACAGCCTCCTGATGCTGCATTTTGTGAAAGCAAGATACCATGGCAGTACCTTCCCTCTGCAAGGGGTAGTGCTCTTAACATGCCCAATCAGAGCAGTGGTCTGGCTTAAGTCCCACCTACATCCACACAGAAAGAGATAGCAGTTTATATCCCTGTCCAGTTCCAGAATCTAATCCCCCGAGCACATGATGACCTTTAGGTTTTAGTTAAGTTAAAAGAGAAAAAAAAAGAGAGGTTTCTCCTTTGGGATGAAAGGAGGGTTATGGCAGTTCAGGCTAATATAAGTGCTCAGTAGAGCAAAGTTCTTTGGACCTGTTGTGTGGAAATTGTATAGAAATGTACTGTACAAGGCACTGACTTCACCGAGGGACCTCGGAAGGTACCAGCTAAAAGTTATGCTCTTTTCAGAAGAATCAGAGAACAGTGAAGAAAAACTATATAACTTCATGTCAAATGCTCTAAAACATATTCTGTTCTCAGATAGTTTAATTACAGGTTTGCCTTACCAAATGTATTGCTTCATCCTCACAGAATCACTATAAGCCAAACTGTGGGGGTAAAAGCCAGTATCCTCTGCTATTTGTTGATGAATGAAACAGATTAGAATTTTGGAAAGAACAAACCCCAAACAATGGGAGAGTATCCAAACTGGGGTTCTACCATAGACACATTGCCTCAAAAGGTAGGCTTGGCTAGATCTATCCCCTGTATACCAAAATTGCTTTAGGACAGCCAAGTAGTAAGACAGAGTTGTACACCATGCCTAGAGAACTGAAAATGCAATTGTCAGACAGTGCAGTGGTAAGTGAAGATATACAGGAAGGTATAGAAAATAAAACTATGGTTCAGATTATCAATTATGTCTTGATTGGAATGTGATATCGTTAAAGTACTCAGATGTTTTACACCATGTAGATTATTTGCATTGAAACAGAACATAACCCCTGGGTGAGTAAATTCATGCCAAGAATGGAAAACACTTGATACGAGCATTCCTTCACTGCCAGAAGAAAAGACCACAGACCACAGAATTTTGAACGATTTTTATTTTCTGTGGAAGCCATTCCAAGAATCTGAATGCTTGGTTTGAAAAGCACAGTTGACTTATTTTGAAGTTATATATGTCCTTGTGTCTCTGCAGTGAAAAAGAGCTAAGTGCTTTTTCCTGCATTACAAAACTCAGTAGAATAATGTGAAAGGACTGCATTCCTACACAAAAAACCTGCAATTCTACCCTCATTTCCTAAAATTCATGTCAGCCCCACACAGCCATCGAATCTGCTTCTGGTATCTTAAGAGACACATTAGAGAAGAGACTGCAT
Source organism: Heliangelus exortis (assembly GCF_036169615.1). Classification (NCBI taxonomy): domain Eukaryota; kingdom Metazoa; phylum Chordata; class Aves; order Apodiformes; family Trochilidae; genus Heliangelus; species Heliangelus exortis. The sequence continues at coordinate 39,177,205 of NC_092424.1, forward strand.
AGCCCCGGAAATACTACAGGCCAGTTTTGGATTTGGAAAGAAAATTGCAAAATTTAAGTGTATTCATGAAGAAGGTATGACAAAATAGATTAAAGCACTCTTATTAGCCCAGATGAACAGAAAAAGGGAGCTGCAAACAGTTGCAAAAAAGACTATGCTAGAATTCTGCTAATTGGAATATGGTGAAAAAACAGCAGTAGCTGGCAAGCTAGCAAATAGCCAGCAAGCACTGCTGCTTTTGTTTTAACTAAATGTTCAGTTGTCACTAAAGTATTTCATTTCAGAGTACTACGCATCTGTCAGTACACATCCTGGCTGAGAAATAATTCCTGCTTCTGCAGCTTCGCTTGCCAGACCTATTGCTTTGCTATTTGCAAAAAAAAAAAAAAGGAAGGGAAAAAACCCCCAAACAACAAACCCTCCCTTCCTTAGATATTTCAGCTGCTTGCAGATCTACAACTTCCCCTCCTCGTGCCATTCTTTTCCCTCATTTCCTTGCCTTCACTCTGGCTGAGATCACCTGCCGCAGACTCAACCCATCCACCTTTCACCTCCTCTTGGCTTTGCTTCTCTAGCCTCCGGCTATGCCGGCACCCCCAGAGAGCTCGGCACTCCCCTGACCTAGTTCTCACAGCCCATTTTGCTCCCTTGAGCAGCTCCACCTCACTCCACCCCAGCACAACCACACTGCTGAACGCAGCTCGCTCCCTGGGACAACCCAGCCAGCCAGACTCTCCAGTTCAACCACTGTTTTATCTGACTCCTCCGTTTCCACCCTGACAATTGTCACTTGTGAGAGAGCTCTTTGTCCCTTCCCTTGACTAATGTAGATTTTACTGACCCTGCCTTGCAAGGGAGGTGGAGTTACAAAAATTCACCTATGAGTCCTTGTCTCTGATAATGCCACTTGAATAATTAAAAATAGTGCCAGGCAGGGTGTATCTTATTCGCAGGTATGCTCTTCTCATTGCAGATGTGAAAGTGGGACCCAAGCCAAAGTTTTTATTTCTAATTGCAATCTGTTTGTCTTATGATATACAAGGCTTTCTATCTAGCTGATGAGTAACCTGAATGGGTGAAACTAACCAATATAAGAGAAATTAGATATTACGTGGCTTGAGCATTAATTTTCCTATTCCAAAAGTGGCCACTATCCATGCATAAGAACTTATTTCTGACAGTTTCAGGAACATCCATCCTTCTCTCCCACCATCTTGCATGTGTGTGCAGTTTTGATGTTTTTCCCCAATTTAATTCTCTTTTCAAAATACAGAATGTTTCAAAGTCCTGGAAATATTCTTACCTACTCAGCTGTTGAAGCAGTGTTGTTTATGAGCTCTGAGAAATCTTACCTGTTGCACAATATGGTCTCAACTCCCCCTCCACCCCCCTCTAGAAGCAACAACAAAAACAAGAAATCACAAAATTTTGATCAGTTTGGGCAATGATCTGCTAGAACACATTACTAAATAAAGTGCAGGTGTATCTCTATGTTTTAACCATGACTAAATGAGGCCAATAAAGAAACAAGACTCCCACAGTTGTTTCAAGTTAAGAAAGAAGTTCTTAGTCTCATAGCACAGAGAGTAAAACTGGTTCATTTGCTTCTATCAAAAATTCCAAGAAATGGTGACAGAAGATTTATCATCAGACTTGGTTAACACTTTTGGCATGATCTCACAGGTAAAGCTGTTTCCTGTCCCGAGAACCTGACAGATAGGATTGCCTACACAATTGTTGCTGATCTCTCATACCTCTGCTGAAATACTGGATTGCAAACCCTGTGAAACCTGTAGAAAATGTCTGGGGTTTTTGGCCACAAAGCTAAGTGGGCATGTGCCCCAGCCAAGAATGCATCACACTGTGCAATAGTAACTGACTGTTAGCCATAAGCCAGAAAGATGCACAGGGATGGAAAAAAGGAAGGCAGAAATAAAGAACAAACTGAAATCTGCAAACAAATTATTTGTCTGTCAACCAGCCATGGCAGTTATGTACTGAGAGGTGTCAGGGTACAGAAATATTTTGATTAGCGTCCCGAAAACATCACTCAAAATACAACAAACCTAGAGAACACAGATGATTTTCTGCCAGCATTTTTGACTAAATTTTTGCCATTCTTAGGTATCTGGTTTAACAGGCTTTCAACACTATTCAAGTTCTCCTAGGCCTGAAAATGAAAATAATCTAAATATGATCACCAGATCTCAAGGTAGTAGCAGTCAAAGCTCTCTCTAAAATGCCTACCCATCAACCTTCAGCCTAAGCTTGTCTCAGAGTGAGAGGTTTGTATCTGTTCCATTTCTGTCTTTAGGCTGACATCCCAAAACACAGCTCCCACTAGAATGCTGTTGCTGAGTAGGGGAGATACTTGATCAACAGCAGGTGAGCTGAAATCATGCTGCCTTTGTGAAATGGGTAAAAAGCAGCCAGATGGCAATGGTGAATTTGAATCTTCTCATCTTTGGACCTGTCCTCCAAAGATTAAGAAATGATGCATGTCTGAAGTAGATTTGAATTACTGCAAAACAGTAAGTACAACATTTAATTTGAACTCATGCTGAATCTGTAGATAAACTGATAGAACAATTTCTCCTGAGAAATCAGATCAAGATACACTTTTCTATCCTGACTTATCCTGACTTATTAGAACAATAGATAGGTCAACTGCTTTATACAAGAATGATAATGAACCACTGATAATTGAATAAGTGGGAAGACACTGATGAAAACCCCTGCAAATGAAAATACACTGAGATACTGCTTTTGTGTGTATGAAGTATTTTACAAGAAGTGGCCAGAAAATTAAGTCTGTATCTCAGAATGTTTACAGACTAAACAGGTTCCAGGAAAATGCAATGATAAGATACACATCATGCAGAAGTGAGAGCAGAACTAAACAGAGCACTGTGAACTCTGGGAATAATAAATTCTGAATTTATACACGTGTCTTATGTTGACTGACTGTGGTGTCAAATAATGCAACACACGGACAGAAACCTTCTTATCTGGTATGTAGATCATATCTCCTTTCTACTGCAGAATCCCCAGGGTACTGTTGGAATGAGTTTGCACTGCATCTTCTCTTTCACCAAGAAATCTGCAGGGCCCTTCTCCTGTGCCCAGCTGCCAGTTTTAAGGAAAGATTGGATGAAATGACTTTATCAAATCTGATAGAAAATGGCTGTCCAGTTCACCAATTTTTAAGGAGTTAACAGACAGTACCACTAAATATGTCTTGGTTCTATAGCATCTGAGACCAAAATCAATAAGGACTGTATAATGAATGTGACCATGCTGAAAAAACAAACTACATATGTGTATTTTTATCCACCTTATACAACACTCCCCTTCTCCAGCTACATACATTTTTGACAATTACACCATTATAAGGACACAGAGCTCCTGGAACGTGTCCAGAGGAGAGCCACTAAAATGCTGAGAGGGCTGGAGCACCTCCCCTATGAAGCCAGGCTGAGAGAGTTGGAGTTGTTCAGACTGGAGAAGAGGAGGCTCCAAGGTGACCTTATAGCAACCTTCCCATATCTGAAGGGGGCCTACAAGAAAGCTGGGGTAGGGCTTTTTACATGGGTGTGCAGTGAGAGGACATGGGGAAATGGTTTAAAACTTGAAAAGGGGAAATTTAGGTTGGACATGAGGAAGAAATTCTTTCCTGTGAGTGTTGTGAGACTCTGGCCCAGGTTGCCAAAAGAAGGTGAGGCTGCCCCTTTCCTGGAAGTTGTTGGAGGCCAGGTTGGATGGGGCCTTGAGCAATCTGATCCAGTGGGAGGTGTCCCTGCCTAAGCAGGTGGGTTGGAACTAGATGATCTTTAAGGCCCCTTCCAACCCAAACCATCCTGTGATTCTGTGATTATCTACAGGAAGTAAAAATAAGCAGGCCTGACTGATGCTTATAGAATCTGTATCACTGGTCACCAAATGAAATTTTGTTTACTGTAAACATTAACATCTTTATAACAAAACCACAGGATTACATCACTTTGTTTCTCATCAGGTACAGCCAAGCAAGCCAAAGTCTCTAGCAATACTGACAAAATCAAATAAAATCATGGAATTCTCATCCCACACATGAGAAAAGTTTTCAAAAAATCTACAGTTTTACTGAATCACAGATATAAAAAATTACTAATAGTATCTTGCCTCTGCAAAGTATTTTCCACCCATTCATAGGTAAAGCTGATTTTACCCTCATATTTGCTTGATTTAATTATGCTGTGCTGAAAGCATGACGGTCATGACAACATTATCAGAAACATCAATTATAAGTGATAATTTGGGTTGGCAGTCAGATAGAGGTGACAGAGGTCTGTTTGTGATCTCTCAGAGAATCGTTAGGGTTGAAAAGGACCTTAAAGATCATCAAGATCCAACCTGCATGCATGGGCAGGAACAACTCCCACGAGACCAGGTTGCACAAGGCTTTATCCAGCCTGGCCTTAAACCCTTACAGGGATGGGGCATGATGTCTTGTTCATTACTCAGAGAGATTTTGTAGATCTCTGATGCAAAAGACACAATAATTTCTTTACTTCTTTTAAATAGTACAGGACTAAAGAAATTGTCAGAGCAGAAATTTAGGAAGAGCCAAGAAGTGCAAAGAAAAGCTTGCTGGAAATAGTAAACCTGTGTGTTTGGAAGACCTTGTACATGGAAGGAGATGGAAGGATCTTGTAGACATTACTTTTTTCTGAAAGCTGCTGCTGTAACAAGTCCTTTGCTAGGTTTCTGTACTGAGCACCAGTGTCTGAGTCAGTGCCTGACTCTGGTCCCAGCCTGCTCAGCTATCCATCCTTCAAAAAGACACACACAAAAAAGGAAAGCCTCCTTGCAGCCCTTCTTGATCCTGTATATCTCTGGCTAAAGACCATCATTTGCAGAATTTTATTTCATTAGCTTTACTGGTGAGCAAGAGATTAGAGGAGGTCAATTAATGCAATAAATTACACCTCTCCAGATACAAAAGGTTTAACCTAAGGTGTAACTGAATTTTATTAACACTGCTCTGTGGTTCTCAAGGCACATATGTGCTGACTCAGGATACAAATTCACTCAAAATTATTTTGCCAAGTCTTTCTAATTCGCAAACTATATCCAACATTTCACACTACTGCATATCAACATACCAGCACCATTTATATGCATTGCAAATACAAACTCCAGAACTGCTAAGCTTGAAAATATGCATTGATTTTCTGAACAAGCAACTAGACTTGGAATATATCAACAGAAAATTTGTCACAGAATGAAAACTAAAAATGCTAACTTTTTTCTTTAAAAGGGATGGATTTTGTCAACCACACATTTTTGTTTTGGAATCTGTACTTGTTTCTGCTTGGTTATGGGTAGGATTTACATTTTAGAAACAAATATTCCAAGTTCAACTTGAAGAGACACTGTTAAAATATTTATTGAAAGCTGAAAATTACTAATAGACAAGTCCTACTCATGTGAGATTCTTCCCAGGTGATTTGATAATGTAATTTTGCATTTCTTAACCCATCATGAAAATGAACTGCACAAACAGAAAGACAGAACCTTCTTGGTAGCACACCTTATATATTCACTCACAGATGCACCAATCCAATACTTAAAGGCTTATAAAATCTCATTATTGGTTCTTTTATAACCTAGAGCAAGGGAACATGATCTGAGGATGATGATGAAGGATGACTGTGATTAGAAGAGAGTAAAACGGGTGGAGATTGCATTAAAACAGTGATCAAAACAAAAACAACAGAACCCCACAAGGATTTACTTTGGGATTAACACACCTTGGTACCTGCTAAACCTCCCAAACAATTTTGCCACCCACACATGCAAACAAAAAAGCTGTTTATATAGCAATGATGCAAGGAACAAAGACACACAGGAGAGCAAAGCTTTATATAAAGAAGATGCAACAGCAGGAGACAAGCAGACACATTTTAGGGCCAGTGACAAAGCAAAAAGAGCATGCCTGAAGTCAAGAGATTGATGGAAGTTCAAAAGCTCAAAGTCATGAACTTTAATGAATATGGATCTTTAAAAGCATGGAAAACATGTTGATTTTTCCAGTGCTTTCTTCTTTTCTTAGACTATGAAATGCTCTTCAATGAACCAAAAAAAGCTTGTTTGCTTTGAATTGTTTCATTGTTTAATGTTGGTATCAGTGCAGCACCTGAATCTTTAAGGCTTAAATTTATTTCTCAAGTTATAATCCCTGGCCTCCAAAGTTCCCATCTAAACCACTAGAGTCACTGATACATTGCCACTGTGACTGAGCAGAAGCATCTGTATCCTTCCCTTTCCAGGCAGTGGCTTGGGTGATCTTTATAGATCTCCCCCACAATAATGTCTGCAAATGCTTGATTGCAGCTACCTTTACATATCAGGAAGTGCAGCCTGAGGATGAGAGGGGTAAAAAATGTTCCTTTCAGAAGACAAGCAATGAAATTTTGGCGAGACAAGAGGAATGGACAGAACATGGAAATACAATGACATGCCAAGGCACTCTCTTGCAGAACAGCCCCAAGCAGTTCAAGAATGCACAAGTGGCTGCTGTGATTCCATGTGCAGACTGACAGCTTTGTGACTGCAAGATTAGCCAGGTTGAAGTCTCAAATAGCTCTATGTGAGTCACATAGAGGGATGTATGTCAGGTTTTCAGACCACATGAATCATCATTAGCATTACAGGTGCAGAAACTCCAATGGGAGTTCCTGGAGGAAGCAGAGTGCAGCATGATGTCAGTTGAAATGGGTATGAGTCTCAGCACCTCACTGCAAATTTGTCTTTTCCTATTCTTAAGTTGCTAAGTGACTAAATCCTCAGTCTTTGGTAGGCTGAGGGAGAAATTTTTTTGGGGACATGACAGAGCATGTGCCAAAGCCAAATAAATGAAGGAAAGGATACAGGTGAATGATTTCCAGAAAGACTGAGATGATCATAGAATCACAGAATGTCAGGTTGGAAGGCACCTCAAGGATCATACGGTCCAACCCTTCTAATACTACTGTGTATATGGTATGCCGAAGTGCCCTGTCGAGCTGAGACTTAAAACTTTCCAAAGTGGGGGAATCCACCATTTCCCATAGGAGACCATTCCAATATCTGACTGTCCTCATAGTGAAAAATATTCCTCTTGTGTTCAATCAGAATCTTCCCAGAAGCAACTTGTGCTCATTGCCCCTTGTCTTGTCCATGTGATTCTAAACAGGGAGTCTACATCTTCTTTGTAGCCCCCCTTTAAGTACTGGAACATTGTAATAAGGTCCCTCCCTCCTAAGCTGAACAAGATGTCTCCTAAGCTCTCTTCTAAAGGCTGAACAAACCCAGTTTTCTCAGCCTCTCCTCATATGGCAGGTGTTTTAGTCCTCTGATTGTCCTCATGGCTCTCCTCCTGACCCTCTCCATCTTTTCCATATCCTTTTTGTACAGCAGAGATCAAAACTGAGCACAAGACTCCAGGTGCAGTCTGACAAGTGCTGAGCAGAGTGGGATGATGACTTCCTTGTCTCTTCTCGGTGATGCCCTTGTTGGTGCAACCCAGCATCCTGTTGGCTTTCTTTGCCATGGCAGCACACTGTTTGCTTATGTCAAGCCTATTGCAACCAAAACCCCCAGGACCCTTTCCATAAGGCTTCTCCCTAGCCAAGTGGATCCCATTCTGAACTGCACTCCTGGGTTATATGTTCCCATGTGCAAGACCTGACACTCCTCTAGATTGAACTTCATAAAGTTCCCGCTAGCCCACTTCTCCAGTCTGCCTAAGCCATTCTGGAGGGTGGCTCTCTCTTCTGGGGTGTCAAATCCTCCACTCATCTTGCTGTCATCAACAAACTTCATCTGGGTGCTCTTGATCCCAACATCCAGGTCACTTATGAAGATGTTAAACAGCATGAGGCCCAATATTGGTCCCTAGGGGACTCCACTAGTGACCCATAGCCAGTTGGAGGAGGAACTATTTACAATTTCCCTCTTGGTACAGTCTGTCAGCCAGTTCCCCACCCACTGCACAGACCAGAACAGACAAGGTTTTGCTGTGTTACATCTACACTGGATGGTCTCCCAGAAATTCAAAGTGCTTTGGGAGGGAGAAAGTCGCCTTGCCAGAACAGGTTGAACACTACTTTGTCATGAAGACATGAGTGCATATAGATGGTATCTCCCCTGAAAATTCAGCTTTTCACCTGACAGTTTTTTCTTTAAAGGTATCTAGCTGATTGCTTTAACTATCCATTTGTATTAATATATGCTCCAATATATGCTGTTCCTGCTGCAAATCTTCTCCTTAAATGAAGAATTCCCTATTTTTCTTCCCAGTTCCAGATCTATCACACAACAAAAACTCTTTCAGTCTCACAAAAATTCTGGCTTTGTTGCTTTCTAAAACTGTTCTCTGTGGAAAAATAAGCTGCCGGTAATGTCAGAAATTACCCGGTTTAGCCAGTGGCCATTGTAGGGAAACCTGATGCCCTGATTTGCTGGTTAATGCCACAGTCTCAACCATGTCAAAAGTTAATAGAAAAAAAAAAAAAAAAAAGAAATCCATGAGAGAGTTCCTACATCTGTTGGCAGCAAAAACAGACCTGCATTTCATGATAAATTAAGGGCTTTTTATATTTGTCCTGTTCAACAGGATCTGAAGCACCATTGCACACTTGCAAACAACAAGTTGTGACAGGCTGCGTGATGTTAGCCATTATTCTGGTGAAGTCAGGTTTTATAGAGACTGTGAGAAAATAATGAAAGACTGGCAAGGAGGTTTATAAAGATGCTCAGTTGACCTTTAGCTGAGATACAGAAAAAATCATTTTTTTTTTTTTTATTTTATGCTTGGGATTCCTGCCCTGCTGTGGGAAAGATCAAAGAACAAAGGTAAACTACACCTGTGTGCATCCCTGAGATACAGGTGAAAACAGCAGCTTGGGTGATCCTCTAGCACAGAGTAAGCTCCATGATGTCTCCATCCCTGCCCTGTGTGCCTTTGCCTGAGAACTGCTTTGGGGATCCCATGATTGGAGAGGTAATGAAAATAAATTTACTCTTCACATTTCATCAGTGGTTTTGTGGTTACTCCCGTGTTCTGCCTGTGCTGACTCACACATTTCACATAGTCAGCAGCATCCAGGAGCAGCCATGCCATGACTGCTAAAACGTTAAGGAATGGGGAAGTCATAACTGTGACTCTATATATATTGCAGAATGGCCCAGTACTGAGCACTGGACCTCCATGACTGCTTTCCTGGATATGTGGGCTCAGCTGGAAGCATGGTCTGAAACAGATGATGGGGCAGTGGTTCCCCCCCTGCCAATTGAAACAGCTGTATGCAGATTGCCATGGAAAGCAGCACTGAATTCTTGTCACAAGTTAGCAGGGTGATTGGGATGGTTATTAGTTACCAGCCATAGAGCTCTTCAACTGTGAAGTTGTTGCACAATGGAGTAAAATGAGAGAATTAGAAAAGGAAGGCAGAACTTTGCTGAAAGGAACAGGAAAGCACACCTGAACAACAAGTGGCTTAGAGGCTGGTGACATAGGTTCAACTTTGGGTTTTTTGATCATGGCGATGTTTACATGGCACTGGACCTCCTGACAGGGGATGGTGCAGAATTATCCAGGAGATGGAAAAGGATTTTTGGCCAGGAGTTGGCAGGGCTAATCAACAGGGCTTTATACTGGGTTTGAAGGGGGAGGGGATAAAGCTGTGACCACTAGAGATGAGCCTAGGGATGTCATGGTAGTGCTAGGGGTGAAACCGATACCTCAGTTCAATAAAAGTTTTTACTCCACTAAGGACAGAGCCACTAACAGATGACCTGGAAATGGAAGAGAATCACAGGCCAACAGGAAGTCATATGTACAGATAGATACAAGCCCTGCCAGTAAAACTGCTTTGAAGGGGGCACATCTCAAATGCCTCTAGGCAAATACACAAAACATGGGAATAAACAAGAGGAGTTACACATCTGCCTGCCTGCAGGGTTATGATGTTACTGGTATCACTGAGATGTGGTGAGACAGCTCCTATGACTGGAGCATGGGGATGGCTGAGTAGAAACTCTTTAGACAGGACAGGAAAGGCAGAAGAGGAGGGGGTGTCACTTGCTACACCAATGATCAGCTGGAATCCACAGAGCTCTGCCTGGGGATGGATGAGGAGCTGACTGAAACCCTATGGGTCAGGATTAAAGGTATGTCAGGGGCAGGGGATATCATAGCGGGGGTCTTCTACAGGCCACCCAACCAGCATGACCAAGTGGATAAGGCCCTCTTTAGACAGATACAAGCTGCTTCGCACTCACAAGCCATGGTTCTCATGGGGGACTTGAATCACCCTGACATCTGCTGTAGGGACAAAAGCAAAGCATCAACACTCCAGGAACTTCCTTGAGTGCACTGATTACACTCCCTCCTCCAAATGGTAGAGGAACCAACCAGAAAAGGAGCTTTGCTAGACCTTGTTCTCAAAGGCAGGGATGAGCTGGTGAGTGATGTAAAAATTAATGGGAGACTAGGCTACAATGACCATGAGACTGTAGAATTCAAGATTCTTAGGGCAACATGGGAAGCACAAAATAAACTGATGGCACTTGATTTTAAAAGGGCAGATTTTAGTCTCTTCAAGGATCTGCTTAGTAGGGTTGAAGGGGATAAAGACCTGGATGGGAAAAGAGCCCATGGGAAAGCTGGTCCATATTCAAGAGTCACCTCCTGCATGCCCAGGACCAATGTGTCCCAGTGAAGAGGATGGCAGGCAGGAATGCCAGGAGGCCCGCATGGATGAACAAAGAACTCCTGGACACACTTAGGGGTAAAAACAAAGTTTACGGAGGGTGGAAGGAAGGACATAACCTGGGAGAAGTACAGAGAAGTAGTCAGAGAAGTAAGAGATCAGGTTAGGAAAGCGAAAGCACAGAGAGAAGGGGGCAAGGGATGTTAAGGACAACAGGAAAAATTTCTATAGGTATATCAATGATAAGAGGAAGACCAGGGAAGATGTGGGCCCACTCTAGAAGAAAATGGGAGAGATAATCACCCAAGACATAGAGAAGGACAAGATACTCAATTATTATTTTGCCTCTGTCTTCACTGGCAACGACTCTGGTCACACTCTCCATGTTACAGAAGCCAAAGGCAGGGATGGGAAAAGGAAGATCCTCCCACTGTAGATGAAGAGCAGGTTCTAGACAACCTAAAGAACCTGAAGGTGAATAAGTCCATGGGACCTGATGGGATTCACCCATAGTTCCTGAAAAAACTGGCAGATGAAGTTGCAAAGCCACTGTCTATCATATTTGAAAAGTCATGGCAGTCTAGTGAAATTCCTGCTGACTGGAAAAGAGGAAACATAACCCCCATTTTCAAAAATTAAAAAAAAGACTCAAGGAACTAGAGGCCAGTCAGTCTCACCTCAGCAAGATCATAGAGCAGATCCTCCTGAAGGCAAGCAGATAACAAACAGGTGATTGGTGACAGCCAACATGGCTTCACTAAGGGCAAATCCTGCTTGATTAATTTGGTGGCCTTTTACAATGGGGTCACAGTCTCAGTGGACAAAAGCAGAACAACAGATGCCATCCACCTGGACCTGCACAAAGCATTCGACACTGTCCCACACGTCATTCTGATCTCTAAACTGGAACAATATGGATTTGATGGACAGACCACTCTTTGGATAAGGAACTGGATGGATGGTTGCACCCAAAGAGTTGTAGTCAGTGGCTCAGTGTCCACATGGAGATGTGTGATGAGTGGTGCTCCTCCATGGCTGGTGCCCAGACCAGGGGTGTTTAACATCTTTGTTGGAGACATGGACAGTAGAATAGAATGCACCCTCAGCAAATTTGCAGACAACACCAAATTGTTTGGTGAAATCAACACACTGTTTGGAGGGAAGAGAGATCATCCAGAGGGACCTTGACAGGCTTGAGAAGTGGACTCGTGCAAACCGCATGAAGTTCAATGAGGTTAAGTGCAAGGTTCTGCACCTGGGCTGAGGCAATCACTGCATGAATACAGCTTGGGAGAAGAAAGGATTGCGGACAGCCCTGAGGAGAAGGACTTGGGTGTGGTGGTGGACGAGAAGTTCAACATGAGCCTTCAGTATGCACCTGCAGCCCAGAAAGCCAACCGGGTCCTGGGCTGCATCAAAAGAAGCACAGACAGACGGTCAAGGGATGTGATTCTCTCCCTCTACTCTTGTGAGATGTCACCTGGATTGCTGTGTCCAGTTCTGGAGTCCCCAGCCTAAAAAGGACACAGAGCTCCTGGAATGTGTCCAGAGGAGAGCCACTAAAATGCTGAGAGGGCTGGAGCACCTCCCCTTATGAAGGGGTGCTTATGAAGAGGTGCTTATGAAGCACCTCCCCAGGCTGAGAGAGTTGGGGTTGTTCAGACTGGAGAAAAAGAGGCTTAGAGGTGACCTAAGAGCACCCTTCCAATATCTGAAGGGGGCCTACAAGAAAGTTGTGGTAGGGCTTTTTACATGGGTCTGTAGTGAGAGGACAAGGATAAATGGCTTAAAACTTGAAGAGGGTAGGTTTAGACTAGACATTAGGAAGAAATTCTTTCCTGTGAAGGTGGTGAGACCCTGGCCCAGGTTGCCAAAGGAAGTTGTGGCTGTCCCCTCTCTGGAAGTGTTGAAGGCCAGGCTGGTTGGGGCCTTGAGCAAAGTGGTCTAGTGCAAGGTGTCCCTGCCCATGTGGGGGGGCTAGAACTGGCTAATCTTTAAGATCCTTTCCAACCCAACCATTCTATGATTCTGTGATTAAGATACAAAGGCAATTGCATGAGAAGTAATTACTACTCAAGCAGTGTGGTGCTGTGGGCTGCAAGACACTGTAGAATGGTTGATAGCATGTATTGGTAATAAACAGAGGAGACTGGAATGAATGAGCAGATGTGTGCTTAAAGTGAGTGACCTGGATGGGGTTAAACCACAACAGTCCCTTTTTTTGTCACCCAGTGTGGGGCACCAAGGGTTCAAGATAATGACAGATTTGATCTGAATGTGCTTATTGAATTAAATGCTGCTATTGTATTTAGCTGTTAATCAGCAGGCTTCTGTGCTTGACACAGGTCTTGCTTCCCTCACTATTAGGGGCTGCTTTTTGTCACTTGCTGTACTGCCTAGCACCTTACTCTTACGTGCCTGACAACATTCTGATAACAACAATGGCTCATATACTGATTACAGGATTCAATCTATACAAGGTAGCAGTAGTGACAAGTCTCAAAATGCAGCTTTTGAGAGGAGTACCTGCCTCACCCTTGATTATACCAGCAGTCACAAATGCTATGGGTAATGGAGGCACACTACCAAATACCTTGAGGCAAACTGGGGCTTTAACTTCAGACCAGCTATGCAGATGGTGAAGAAAAGAAAGCTGGCAAAACCAAAAGGAGTTACATCATGGGTGATGAAGAAACAAATGAGGAGTGATCTTTTACAAGCCAGTGTACCACAATCAGAAATAAATGGGATTGCAACATCAGAAAACTTAGCACCTCCCCAATTAAGCTGACCGGTCCTGGCCCCTACACCAATTCTGTGCCCACCCTCCACCCCTGACTTCAAGGTAAGGCATTGCCTGAAAAATGCTGAAACAATAGAAATGAAAGTTTAGTAGGTTGCCCCAAGTTGCCACCACTCTAGCCTCTTACCACTGGGGAAACTGACATCCCTGTGCTCCTTTAACTACGAAGTGGTGGTCTGGGGGGATTTTACATGTTTTAGCTCCGGTGGATGCTGGAGTTGAGGCTACTGTGTTACATGGTAATAATAATAAAAAGCCACACTACAGATCTGTGGATTGAAGGAGTAATCCAACCCCTGTCCCCCACACTAGGTTTACCTTAACAATAGGAAATGCCCCTCCATTTACAATGATGGTGTTAATTGCACCAATTAAAGAGTATATTTTGGTATTGGTATGTTGACAGGACAGCTGAAACTGTAAATGACTGCTTCTGCTCCAGGACTTTACAAGCAATATTCGTTATTCGACCTGTAACGGTCTTGTATGGATTCCATAAAGTGGGGTCCTGTTGTGCTGCCTGTGCCTTCTAAGGTGGTAACTGTAAAATACAACTGTACATCAAGGGAGAAGGAGGAAATTACTCAAGCCATTCAGTCACTTTAAAAAGTGGGAATTGTTCAGAAACCATGACTACTTTCAACAGTCCTATTTGGCCTGTTTGAAAACCAAATGACACTTGGAGGATGACTGCAGAAATTATAGAGAACCGAATAAAGTCACCCCCCACTTGCAGTTACACTACCAGGCATAGTTAAGTCTTATAGAAAAAACAGCAAAATATTTACATCTTTGAAAGATGGCAATACGTCTTCCTTTCTTTTCAAGAGCCATTACATATTTATAAAGCACGTGCACATAATTGTACAGTCTTTATGCTGCTCCATTTAAGGACATTATATAGGCCATGCAAAAAGATAAAACTGGGTTAGTGGGCTTTGAATACGTGGCAGGTTGATTATCTGGGCCCCCTGGCCCTGTACAGAGGATGCTAACAGGTATCCACAGCTGCAGATACAGTGTCAGGACTGGTTTTTGCTAAACCACCAAATATGCAAATCAACATAACATGATTTAAATAGTAGAGCACCTCATTTGTCAATACAAACCTCCTCACCAAATACAAAGTGACAAAGGAGCACACTTTGTTGGACATCATGTCCAAGATCGAGCTCATGGGCTAGGGATGGAGTGAATATTCTGTGCTGCCTACCATCCTCAGGCTAATGGTTTGATTGAAAGAATGAGTGGGATGTTGAAAAAACAAGTAAAAAAGTTTCAGTACAGATTAGCTTTACAACACTACAATTCACATCTCACTAAAGGAGTTTTTTTAATAGCTGGAGTATTCAAATTCAAACACCTTACAATACAATATTTACAGTAAAAAACATGGTAAAGATTGAAATTCTTCCAGGTGGAAGAATTTCCTCTCCCAAAACATAAACTACAGAGCAAATGGAATTGTTTACACTGACAGATCACACAGTGAGACCACAACCTACTAGTATAGATGTAAAGGTTCACATAACAATCCCTGAGAATGCAATGTGCTCCTATACTCTAATTTCTCTTCTATTGATACAGGATTCTTGAATTCTGTTTCAGTTACCTTCTCTTATCTAGAGGAGGTAGCACTGGCATGGTGTTATTGCTGACACAAACACAATCTCAAATAGAAATTTAAACTGAAAAAGGGCAAGCCATAGTTCTTCCATCTGTGTGAACTATTACCCCACATCAGGCTAGCAAACCCAGAGAGGTATTAGCTGAGGGAGCTGGGGCAACAGCATATACAACACCCCATAAGGAGACAACACTCCTGTTTCCCCCTCCTTTGTCACAGCTCAGCTTGTCATGCTTTGTAGTCTTGTACTATAGGCACATGCCCTGGATTTATTTCTGTGAGGTCAAAGTGTATATATTTGGATCTGGTTGGTCTCCACTGTAACTAGCTCATTTGCTTTTTGTGGTGAAAGAGGCTTAGCAGCTGCAGATCTTTTCACAACATGTTTCATTGTTGTGCCAACCCCAGAGCTGGATTACAGAATTATGCTATGCTAAGTGTTTTTGAAAATAATGTTCCTGGTTTTGTTTTGTTTTGTTTTCTTCTGAGGAGGTAATGGCTGTAGGCTAAGGAACAATACAAAATTGACTGGAACAATACAAAATTGACTATCTCCTTTGACACCATGAACATGGCTCTGATTTTCAAAATGTGTTGCTTCAACATACATGATGAATATACAGCAGAGAGGATGGCATTCCCTGTCTCCAGGACTTAATGCATCAGCTGCAATCAATTGAAGGTATATGGCTGCCTGAGTGCTTTAGCTTTCTGACAGACTGAGTGGAACACCTGGAACACCTGATTCAAAGCCATATTGTAGAGATTTGTTTGTTCTTCTTTCTGTTTGTGTTTATTAGGTCCCTCTGTAAATTGTATTACCTTCCTATAGACTCCACAAGCCCAAACAGACACCTCCAGCTTTGTCAGCCCAGTGGGAGTGGTCCCTGTGCAAAGGGATGGAATGTGGGAAAATAATGGAAGATTGGCAAGGAGGATTGCTCAAGTGCAATCTGCATCTGAGTTGTAGAAAAAGACATATATTGTACTAACTGCTGTTTAGCCTTGTGTGTTGGACAAGAAGAACATGAGTTCTGATAGCACAGGCCTGTGATAGACTGAGAAGCATGGTATGTAACATGCTTGACATAAAAATATGTTGGTAAACCACACCTGTGCAGATCCCTGAAATACAGGTGAAAACAACAGGTTGGGTGATCCTCTAGCACAGACTGAGCTGTGTGGTGGTTGCATCCCTACTTCTGTGCCTCTGCCTGGGTGCTGCTTTGGGGATTCCTTCATTGGAGAGGTAATGAAAATAACTTTACTCTTTGCATTTCACCCTTGGTTTTGTGACTGTTTCTGTGTCCAGCCTGTGCCAGCACACACAGAGATTCAGATAGTCCCTAGGCAGCCATTATCTGCCCATTATGTTAATGAATTTGCTTCTGCAATGGAATGCAGACATCTGTGTCCCTTGTTGACTTTACAGGTAGAAAATGTGAACTACCTTACTTGTTTCTGAAAGCTAGACTGCCACTTACAGCTTGCAAGGGTATTAATTCCCACTCTGAAGGGACAGAAGTAGACAGGCAATGGGACTAGCGACTTCATGGCTTTCTCTTACTAATTACCTCTACTGAACTAGAATGAGCTGCTTGTCAGGTAATTACTCACAGAAGCCCCATTGGTCTTCTGCATATGTTCTGTCAACATTTAGATCACTGCAGCCTCCTTACACATAAGGGCCACAGACTCATTTTGTCTGTATGGGCCCTCAGATGGTCTCTGGTTTATCTTCTGTTCCAGCCAAACTCCCAGCAGGGTGCTTGGGATTTCATCCAGCTGAGTACTGAAATCCTCCATGATGGAGGCTCCAGAACAACACACCCCAGTGATGTTATCTGCATCTTGATTCTGCCTCCCTCCCCCCCATATGAAACCTCTCCATCCTCCAGGCAAAGTATAAACCATTAACCACTACCCTTTGAGCCCAATGTTCCATCCAGTTATTAACCCACATTGTTGTCTACCCATTGAGACCGTAATGTCCTAAGTAGCATATGAGGACAGTATTGCTAAAGTCAAGGTAGATGACATCTATCACTCTCCTCTCCTTCACAAATCTAGTCACTTCATCACAGAAGACAATCAGCAAGACAAATTTAATTTCTCTTTGGTACATCCATGCTTGCCATTCACAATCACCTTCTCTCTGCACCCAGTGACAATTTCTGCTAGAAAAGATCTATCTTTTGAAGACAGATAGAACATCTGCCTTTAAGTTATCAGGGATCTTCTTTGATATCTATGACCTTTCAAAGATGATAGTGTGTGATATCACTATGATATCAGCTGGATGCCTCTCTTCTGATCCCATAAAATTGTATGGGCTGATCTTTCTCAAGAAATCCATGACACAATCTTCTTCTACTCCTGGCAGTCTGGCAACACAGTCTTGTAAGACTTCCTTGGTGAAACATGAGGCAAAGAAAGCATGGAGTATCTTAGCCTTACCTGGGGTCTGCAATCACTAAATCACTCACCCCTGTTCAGCAGTGTGACACATTTTCCATGTTTTTTTCATTTATTACTAATGTAGCATTAAAAGCTCTTCTTGTTTCCCTCAATGTCCTTTGCAAATGTCAACTCCAGGAGAGCTTTGGCTTTCCTAACACCATCCCAATATACCCCTGCAACATTTCAAAATTCCTCTTTCACAGACCATTCCTGCTTCTACCTACTGCACACTGTTTTTTTGCATTTGAGCTCAGTCGTGGGTTATGTGGTTAGCTAAGCCAGGCTACCGATACATTTACTTGCTTCCATGAGTACAAGGATGAGCTGTTCTTGAGCTAAGTAGAAGTTGTGCTTAAAGATCTGACATGCTAGGTCTTTCAAGCCAAAGCAAATATAAAGCTTTTTTTGTCAGGGCTTAAACTTCCAAAATTTAATTACCTGAATTTAGAGATTTCCAGGTGTTACCGGGATAGTGACTCCAACCCTACCAGAAACTCATTTGTTGTGGTAGCATTACAAAAGTAAAGTCTCATGCAACAAACCTAAAACATTGCTCCAAGAGTCATTGACTGCTACATATGCTTACACACTGGTCACATTTCACTTTGCAGAAGGATGTCTTCAACATTTCCTGCTTCCAAGGCATTGAGCTCATCACATAGCAGTGTAGATGACAGAAACAAGGGCGTGGATCTGAGACCTGTGATTATTAGCTGAGAGTGCTGGTGCAAAGCAATGAATTTCTGGGGCTCGAAACCAAGGAGAAGAGGAGACAGGAACTGAGGATGAAGAGGTCATGTCTGCTGCAGCTGAAGTAACTTGTAGAGAACTCTTACTAGAAATCAGTTCCCAGTATCTTCCTGTTGTCACTATAGCTAAGGAACCAAGAGAGCTTATGGGGACTGCACTTTCCACTGAGGTATTACAGTGGGACAGGTTAAGAAGGTTTAGGTGCTGCAGGTGAAATAGGGTAGAGCCAATGAAGTCTCCTTTCAGTTTATTTTACCCAACTTAACTCCAAAAAATGAAAATAGCTCAGAAAAAATTGTTTCTGGTGATAGATCATTATGGTTGTGCAGTTGAGGCTGCAAACACCTGGAAAGGTTGACATCTGATCAGCCTTATCCTTCCCTCCTTTCTCTTATCTTATTAATGAGCCTTATCATATAATTCTAATTGTGGAATATTATTATATTGAGTTTGCATTAAAATTTTGCTAGTTACACTGCAAGCAAAAGCACATTAAGTAAGTGGTACAATCTATGTGAGAGGACAGACCACAAAGTAGTAACAGGGGTGCATTTACAGCATACAAGAAAATTATTCCCATGAGAACAGTTGCATGGCATATTCCTTTCATTGCTCTCTTTTTCAAGAGCTAATGCTTTCTTAAAGATCTTCTCTAGAGACTAAATGGCATTGTAATGCAGAAAGGAGAGGGAGAAAAGAAGAGGAGCCAAAAGCATGGAAGGAACTAAAACTGGCTCTAGAGTATGGAATCTATAGTGGAATAGAACAGTTAGGAGGAGGCTTTCTTTGGTCTTCATTTGGTCTTGGAGGCTCTCTAAGACATCCAAGGAAATGTTTTATCAAAGAAATAAATTTGTTGCATGTGTACTGTATAAAAAACATTGTTTCCATTGCACACACATACTTGTTTTAAAAATCCACTGCCCCCTAGAATTGACACCCAATTGAAATTAATATAACAGTAAAAGAAAACATCATAAGGAAAATATCTTCTCCTGGCTATTACTTAAATAAAGAGGTTAGCTACTGGTTTGTGTTTTGGATAAAGGTAAGTCCAGGTTGCAGGTTCTGGAAGAACACAAAACATCTGCCTGTGCTATAACAAAGTCAAAGAGATTGCCCACGACCCACCTCCCAAAGCTTAGGTCTTACTGTGGGGCCCAACTTCTGATGAATACAAGGATGTAGCATGGTTGTGGGGACATGGTTAGGCCTGGTGTCTTACTACATAGAAGTCTGTGCTATCAGCCAGAATTGAGTGAGTCAGACTTAAAATAATCAAAGGAGTTATTCAAACAAGCAGTCCCACAACAAAGTCTTATATTTCTTCCCCAAAAGCAACATCTTCTCTTCTGGTAGGATGCTTCACTGCTTCTTTACCACCCAGATACCTTCTTCCCTGTCCTTGGTATGCCACAGACTGCTAGAAGCAAGAACAGTCTCTACTCACTCCCCCACATTTGAGCATTACCTAATTACCTTCCCCAATCCATTAAACAAAATCCTTTCTTCTGAATCCTGGAGGTTTTGCTGTCTCAGATTGCTTCTCTATTTCTGTCATGCATACACAGACACACATAAATTGTTCTTACATCATTAAGACACAAAAGATCTTGTTCCTGAGCCAGTGTTTTCAAAATCGTTTCCTAAGCCAGAATTTGCTGGAGCCAGTGCTTTCTCTGGGCTCCCTAGAACAAAAAAGGTTTACAGAGCTGATTTCTGCAAAGCCTGATGTTCCAGTCAGTCAATTGTGTGCAATTATTGCTACATATTCCTGGCTTAGAAGCCTCCACTGTGTCATGCTCTCACTGCAGCCTCTGCCCCACCAGTTGCCTCTCTCAAACTATAACACATCTCCTTCCTCTCCTCCTTTCAAAGTAACACACATGCAACTAAACCTGAGTTTCAGCATTGCTGCAAGTCTCACGTGCTAGAGCTGCTATCAGATGCATCCCATGAATATCCTAGCACTTTATTTCCCCTTCTATGTAAGGCATTTATTGGTGAATTAATTTACTGAATAGGCAGTATTAATGCATAGATGTGTGTGTGAATGTTAGGGGAAATGGGGACAAGGTGGAGAAAGGGTCAAAGGAGGAGGAAAGGAGGAGGGTGACTGGAATAATGACAAACCTGGGTCTGGTTCCTGCACAGGTTTCCTTGTGCACCCAGCTGCCATATTCCCTGCTACTTGGATCCCAGCTGTAAACTGGGAAGTGCACCTCAGCCAGGTGCAAATGTAAATACACTGGAAGTCTGTGTGAAGTTGCACACCTACAGCAATAAGCCACATAAACAGATCAGGTAGGAAGGAACAGTATCTGTTCCTGTAAAATAGGATGAAGCGTAAGTAAGTACTGAACAGGGTGAGGCAGCTGGGGCGGGGAAACAGACCAGACAGGAATGGGGAGATTCCTACCAGGAATGAGATTCCTACATGGATTCATACAGGACTCTTGTCTCTTATTGTTTCCTTCTTTCCCAATCTGTGTTTGAAGCAGGAAGAGAAGGGAAATGGTATGTAACCTGGGAGACAGTGCTACACCCAAACTTACTAAATCTGCCTTTGATAAGCCTCCTGAACTTTCTTAGGCTTCACTTCCTCACCACTTCCTCTGTAGTGAATGGTATTTACTACTAGTTCAGTGCTTCTTTCACCCTTTTCCTCTAACCATATGATGCTTGTAAGACTTCACTAATCTGGCAGGTACATCTACTAATATTCCCTTAATTTCTTTGCCAGCCCTTTCAAGCCAATCTTTATTTCCTTATTTTCCTTTATTTCCATTTTGCTCACCCTCAGTAATATTCCACTTTACTTCTCCATCCATGTCATTCCTATTAAGGAGGAAATCCTAATTAATCCTCTCCTGGGAGTCTGCTGCTTTGAAAGCCATTCACATTTCCAGGAGGTTCACAAAAACTGAATGGTGAGGCTTAGTCCTCACAATTTGCCATTCAAACTGAAAGCAAAGATGTCAGACATCATGGAAAATAGCTAATACAGGAAAGGATGAAGAGATAGATGTGATATATTTTAGTATCTAAAAATATACTAAATTAGATTTCTGGAAGGAATTCTCAAGAAAGGCCTTTTACATCATTGCACAAGGTTTTTTGCTTTCCTCATTCTACACAAGCCAATGACTGGGAAACACCCATACCAAGGGAAACACCTAAAGCCAGACAATCATTAAGCATGACACTGGGTGTGCCCTCATTAGACTGCTAGGTGCGTGAGAGTCCCACTTAGAGAAAGATGTAAGATAGCAGTTTATTTGTAAAACAGCGGAGTCCTGACCACAGTTGTTGTCAAAGGCTTTCAACAGGGATGGCCAGGTGGGCTCTCAGACTCCAAAAGTCATCTTCTCCATCTCACCAACACACTGTGCTGTAAAACCACCCTTTTTCTAGTCACTACAAGACTTTTTTTTCACTAATGATCACATCAAGATCCAGAATTAGGACACTGCAACACACATGGTATGTTCCCAGTCAGAACAGGTATGGTGGGCACACAGCTTCTAAGATTTGGGCTCTTTTGGCAAATGTACACCTCTGGATTTGTGGTTCTTTCTTTAGGATGCTACATGCCAACTTATTCTACAAAATATTCACATAAATGAGAAATGCTGGTTTGAGAGAGAGCAGCTTGAGAAAATAGTAATCAAACTCAGTTGGATTTTAAGCAATACAGGGCTGGAAATCAGACCTCAGTAATGTTCAGGCAGCAGTTAAACCAACCTTACAGAAATATAAACATCAAGAAACACAGCTTCCCCTGCCTACATTTTTTTCTTTTTGTTATACTTGTACAACAATAAATCACACTCATAAAACCACTCCACAGACAGTTCAAGTTGATAAAACAGCTTTCCACTAATGATTAATAAATCACAGACACTAGTTCAGAACCAGTTAAGTTTACAAGGAAACAACTACATGTCAGTGTGCAGGTGTTTGCTGTGTTTGATATGAAATAAAGGCTATTCAGTCCATGGTACCAACAGTATGTTGCATGAGCACTCACAACTCTCACTGCAGTTTAGGATGAAAGAAAAAGAAGCAGCCTCCTGTCCCAAGATTACAAAATTTAACACACAAGCCTAATCCATGCAACCTATTCAATGCAGACTGAGAGCACCATAAAAATAGCTTAATACATAATGTTGCAACTACCTATTTGTTTTCAATATTGAGGCAAATAAGGTAAACAATTAAACCTTACCTTCATTCCTTTTGTAATTCCATTTTTCTTATAGATTCCACTTTTTAAGAGATTATTCTGTTTCTGATGATGATGATGTAGATGTCCATTGCAGACAGCACTGGGATTAGCCATCTGTTTAAATTAGTCAGACTCTCAGTTCTTAAGGGTGTTTCAGGTCTTTCTACTGTAAAAAAGAGAGTGGGATGAGCAGATAAAGTTCTTGATTAAGGCCTGAAAGGTATCCAACTGGTCTGTCAGGATTTTCCAGGATGAACGGAGGCAGTATCTTTTGCAATATCTTAGAAACTTAAAACTGTTTATTTCATACACCTTCAGCCCCAGCAAGCTAGAACACAAAATACATAGCAGGAGGTGTACTCTTAAATTCTCTGAAAAACACAGCTCATTGCTGGCTATTGTATGAACACAGCTTCTATGAGTCAAGGAGGCTGCTGCAGCTATCAAGAAGTGGGTGGATTCAGAGGCGGAGACACTTAAAGATACATTACCTCTTGAGTATCTCCCAGTGAGGAGCACTGCTTTTTTTTTTTTAGTCCTGAATACTCTGAACATAGAGCCACATTACTCCACTTAGAGAAGAGTAGTAAAATGTTTTGGTTTGCAAATTTAAGCAGCATAATCTTTAAAATTACATGGTTCCTCTTGCTAAGAGTATATTGGCTGAAAAAAATATTATTTCACTAAGCAGAACTAAATAACTTTAAAAAAAATAAAAAATCTCTTCGTATATAAGTAGTCTGATAGATAAAACATTAACCCTGCAAGGAAGTAGAAAACATTTTAGCATTAACATGAAGTTTTATTTAGAACTAGAAATAATAGATTTTGCCCTGTTCTACAGATGCTTGCACAGGTGTTTACAAGAGCAAACTGCCCCTTTATAATCAGTTTGGACAGTAATACGAGATAAATGATGAGCTATTATAATTGATGTGAAATGAGCTTCTATAAAGTTGATTAATTTAGTTTTAAACACATGTGAAACTACAAAGCAGGACTAACATACTTCCTTGCTTTTAAGATAAGAGTGTATTGGTTGTTGAAATACTCAAATAAATAGTCTTTACTGAACCGATTTCTCATGTTTCGAGTTTTAGTGGCGAAACATAAAAGTATGAGTATCTCTGGTAGTATATAATGGAAATGGTTCCTCCCCAAATAATTAAAATTACTGTGGAGACAGATTAAAGGAAAGCTGTATTATAATACCCATTTTGAAAAACAGTAAGGATGAAAGGCTAGAAGAATAAAAACACTTGGAGTGTTTTAATTACAAAAAATTACTCTGTCATCTTGGCAATGAAATGTGATATAAAAAACAGCCTACGACTTGAGTATATTTTGCAGGAGATTAGATGTTAAATGAAGCACAGTGAGAATATACAGAGAAACACATTGAATTGGTTTTGAAAATTTGTCTTAGACATTTACTGAATTGCTAAAATGTACCTTCTCCTTTGAAAGGATTTGCAAAGCTTCAGTGTGTTGTAAAACTTTTGATCCCTACCTGTGAGAGACCTGGACTGAACTGCGTTTAAAAGAAATATCTGTGCATGTTTTCTCCTATATTTCACCTCATTTCAAACCACCTAGTGGTCTGCAGAGACTTAAGATCTGTTGAGTGCCTCACTGATATGCTCTAACTAGGTTTGATTTCTATGTGCTTGGAAAGAAGCCTTTGACTTATATTTACTCCAATTAATAAGACAGTAACAGTTTTGATCAATAAGATATTCCCTTAACTTACTAAAATGACAAAGAAAAGGTAAAATACCAAAATGTTTTGCTTCACAATTACACCTGATTGACCAATGCAACTAAGATTTCCTAGGATTTGTCTTTTGGGTCATCTTCTTAGGCAAGAATTCCTCATTTCTGTATGAATCAGTCTTTTTTAGGCTTTGTTAAGGTACCGGAAAGGATAACGCAGTTACAGATTAACTGACAATATGTCATGAACAGATAAATTATTGTGCCTCAGAGTTCATATTTGGAATGAAAAAACTGAGATTAGGGCCTGAAGTAGGCAAATAGAAAGGTCAGTAATACTTCTCTAGGTATCTGTCACCTATGATACTGTGATAAATGGAAAAAAAGATAACATAGAGCATGATCTCTGCACCTGACAACCCACTCCCAACAAATAGTCTTCATTTGGGAATTATTTCCTTGATTGTCACAGCAAATCAAACATATGTAAAACATGCCATCTGCTCAGGCAGTTATTGGTCATCTTGGCCTGTCATGATAAAGACAAAAAAAAACTTACCAATGTTCTTCCTCTTAACAGCTTCCAGTACCTCAGCTAACACCTCTGCCAGGTATTCTTCCCAAAAGACTCAGCACCTTTCAGGGCACAAAGTGAGATAATGAACATCACATGTATCTTATTATTTTTTTCATTAGGTTTATGGGGGAGTGGAATCTCTGATTAGATAACCGTTCAGATGATGCAAATTCTGTCTCTACTCCCAGTCTGTAAGTCTACACTTGTTATCTACTACAAGCCCATGAGATGCCTTTATATGAATAAAATAGAATTAAATATTTTATATTTAATTTAATTTTCAATGTCTTGAACATGTAAGATCACAAACAAGAAGCACTTGAATAATGACACTACATCTAAATATGAAATGAGCAATTTTTAAAACCTCAGAGATCAGCTGCCCTTTCAGATTTCTTTTAACCATTCTCTAAAAGCCAGGCCTCACAGAACAGTTACATCTAGGGGCTGAGTAGAATTCCTGCCCTGATTTCACTCAGGGAGAATGATTTACATTAAAGAGTGAGTCAGCCAAATACACACAGCTGATCTGTAAATGTGATGTGATATTTTCTTCTGCAGAAATAAATTATTTTTTTTATTGTGTCCTTCAGATCTTATTCAAAGCCATCTGCTATTCAGGCTTCTTTATCCCTATCTATTATGCTACTGGTTAGCTACATCTATATCCATTCCTCAAAAATATGAGACTGTGTTCCATGGACACTGGACCCAGTAACTGTGTACTTTGCAACACCAAAACCACCAACTACAATACCCTGTGTCTCTTTTTATCATTCTGGGAAGCAGAAGGAAAATATTTACTATCCTGATTGTATTTAACTGTAGAGAACCCCAGTGTTACTAAGATTACATGTGCGCTTCATTTTAGTAGCTTGGGTACTAGTCAAAAGTAAAAAAGGTCTTTGTACATCAGCAAAAAGATGGCAAATTTCTAAGGTTACTAAGCAGACTGCTCACCAGGGATGATAGTAAATTTTGTAAGACATGGCTACAATTACTAGAAATCTATAGGAAAACCACCAATGAATGCCCAGGTCTCAGTTTGGTTCCTCAATTTTTCATTATCATATTAATGCCATAGAGTCTTTGCTGACTCATCTCTGAAAATCAGGACGAAAGTATTTAAATCCTTTGTAAATAAATTCCCTGACACAAATTACTCAGGAGTGGGGTGCAAAAGTGAAGTAAAATACACACAGTTAATTAGCTGAGGTTTAACATCAAGCCAGGAGTCGCACAAGATCTTTGCTCCCAGAGAACAGATAATCAGAGCATAGTTATGAAATGGTATCGCAATCCAGTTGCAAGATCTTGATAATTTCAGTTCTTGACAGATGAAAATTTATATGCCACATTGAGGATCTACACGATGACAATCAGTAGCTTTATGCTCTGTTCCACTAGACAGACGCCAGTGTCAAACAGGAGTTGAAAAAACAGGGAGTCAAACTTTATTCCTTTGTTAAAATTCAAAAGTTCTAGTAATATTTAAGTTTAGTTGCAGAGGATGCCCCGGTAGTGGAGCACACAGTTAAAAAGCCTTCTTGCTCTACTGATCATTTATCTTATAACACAAGTCCACCTTGTAAATTCTGAGTACCAGTGATGACTTTTCCTCTGATTAGGATCTCAGTATGTTTGGTACCAGTGGACACAAGGATATTAGAGATGATTCTTGCCTCAGATATGTAAATGACCTACAATAATAGCAGCACCAGTGCAGCTGAAATAAATTAACAAATAGGAAAACACCATAACATAAAGTGACTTAAGCAAGAGCCAGGTAACAGCTGGCCAGTTATCTCCCCAAGTCTTTCCAAATTCATCTGGACTTCACCAGCTGTGGCTGCAGGCTGAAGTTCCTAAACATTAACATGGAAGAGCCCCCTAAACCATGTTTCCTGCTACCTGTCCAATCCATCTATGGGAATGATTAAGGGTATCACCCTGCACCTGGGCATAAAACTGCACAGCAATGTTGCTGGATTCCCTCAAGTGCTCTTGCACAACTTCCCCATGAAGGATAAACAAAATGCTTTGGAATTGCTCATGAAATCCTAGATCATCTCAGAACCAAGATCCATGACATAGGCAGATGCCATACTAACATTGCATCAGAGGGGACATGGTACAACAGGCAGGTCTCCTCCAGCTCTGGTTGGTCCACGCACCATCTGCAGAGCCCAGGGACTGACATGGCTCTTTTTCCATCTCTGGGACCTGGAGGAGATAGAAGGGCATGAACGGGGTCCCCAAGGGAGAGGCAGAGGGGATTGTATACTTGGCTCCTAGTTACATCAGATATTAGTGGCTAGGAAGAGCAACCACAGGAAAAATTTGCATATTTTATAGGTTTGCTGGTTTTCATGAAATTCTAGAAGAGAGGCCGTGGAAAAAGGTCCTGTCAACAAGAGAGCCTTTCACCACTTAAATAAAAGAAATTTCCTGGAATTAACTGAAATGCTCACACTGTGTCAGGACAAGAGATGGGGGCACAGGTGGCTGAATCCATGATCACCTGTGAAAGCTGAGTTAGCCCTAACAACCAAGAGTCAGGGAGCAGGAAGGGACTTGGAGGGTTCAGTCTGACACTCTGTTGTCAGCCCCCCCAGCTGTTGAATAGACAGATTGGACTTAGTGTCATTTGATTTCTTGTTATTAAAACTTCTCTGAATGAAGCAAGAATACCAGTTTAGCAATTTACCCCGACAGCATGTACAAACGATTACTATGTGCTTGGAAGCAACTTTTTGTTTTCCTATTTATGTAAACTTCTTTAACTTTTGCTCTACAAGTGCACCCATTGAGTCTTGATGGGTATTCCACAGAATTGCTCCTCTTCTAAGGGACATGGAGGTTGCAATTCTGCTGACAGACGTCCCTTCTCCACACCTCAGACTTCAACTAAATTTTAAGAAAGATGGAGGCCTCTTTAAGGGCTACTGGATGAAGAAGTGCTGCTTTACAGCTTGAAATGTGACTCCAGGCTTCTGGACTGTACTGGTTTTCCCAGTACAGACAATCTGGCTTCTGAATTACCAAGGTGAACAGTCCTCTTAGGGGTCATGGGTATAAGTACCTAAGCAAAGATACTTACAGTCTTTACACATGGAATTACACATTTGAGGAGTTTACAAAAGATGGAAAATTTCATTTGGTACACTATGAAGCTACAGCAATCCATGCAACTGTCTTACATCCAAAAAACTTCAGCTGATTTTTTATTTCCCAAATGGGTCTTGAAAATCTGTTATTGTTTAGTATAGCAACAGATCAGATGGATTTGTTGATTTTTAATCACAGAGGTGGGACATAACTAACCTGCTCTTAGGCTCATCTCTCAAAGAGTGGCACAACAGCATGCTTCTGAGGCAAGTCATACTCAGTCAGGTGAATGAAAAGAGCACCATAAAGAAAATGGGAAATTACAGAATTTTTTTTGGCAGTTGCCATTTTCTGCCCCTTCTCCCCAGCTGATCCCCTGTCTCTAAAAGAAAAAAAAAATAAAATCTATAAGCCCTCCAAAATCCATCTCTAGACACTGAAACAGGTGTCAATTCTGAAACTTGACACACCTCTTAATCCTCTCCAGTTATTACTTTGATAGATGGCCCAAGGAAAACTCTTGGGAAACAGCAAGAAGCAGGCAGAGACTTGATGTTTTGCATTTTCCATCTGAATTTTATCTACTGTTATCATCACAATCAGTTGTCTTTCTCTTCCCTTCCTTTCAACAGATTTTTGTGGATAATGTACAAACAGCTTTTGGCCTACAATCATTCTCCTTGCCCGCAAAATTGTCAGTGGGCACAGAATCAAACCCACAAAAAACCACAGAGTGGCCACTGAAAATTTTCAGAAGGCATATTGGATGGCACCAATAAAAATGTTTGCTGTTGCATAAGGAAGGAAACTGATTACCAGTTATGATAGCAGGCTAGTAGCAAAGCTGTGATAAATATGCATATTTATTGGGAATGAAGTGCTTATTTTGATGTGAGTAAAGTTACTGAAATGGTCAAAGAATGTAATCTGCAGTACATAGGCAATGCACTCACTGGAAAGACATGGAGAGATAGGCATCCTGTATGAATACTTTCTAGACCACCCAGGCTGGCAGTCCCATACGCTTTCAAAAACTTTCCTTCAGGCTTTTAGCTCCTATGAGTACAGGAGTGAATTAAGTTTAACATTTTAATTACACTAAATATATTCATGAAGGGATCAGAAAACATTTTTTTTTTTTAAAGTAAAAAAAAAAACAAACCAAAAAAACCACCAAACTACCCTTCTTATCCCAGAAACTATTGGCTTAAGGGAGTGAAGTGGCAGTGAAGAAAAAGAATTTTTTACAAAACCACTGCAGAGAAAGGGATGAAGTGCTAGTAATTCAAATGAAAATATGTTTCCACTAATTGTTTATTTTGAGGAGAAAGGAAAGAAAGTTTCCTAACAACATGAAAGTACATGTTTTCAAAAGTAATCTTAAACATTTCTTATGAGGGCAAATGCTCTATTTACGCTCCTGGTGCAGAACTGCTCTGAATTTGGCTTCCCACCAGCTGTATGTATTTTGTTTCAAATTTGTTGTAGGCTGTTCAGAACAAGGCTCTTATTTGACATATCAAACATAATGGAGCTCCAATCACAACAGCAAGTGCTTAAATTACACTGGAAAGAAATTATCTTTTCTTGAAAAAAAATCTTTTTCCTTGAAAAGCAGAGTAAACTACAACAGAGAACTTTGCTGCTTGATATCAGTGCAACTAGGACTATAACTTTGTGTATTAGTGAGGTTTATTCAAAGCAGACAGCACCCTATGAATTGCCAGACCATCACTGATAATCCAAGTACCCTCAATAACAGTGAACACATTTAAAAACCCCAGACTCAATGTGGTATACTATCACAATTCTCATTTTTGGACAGCAACACCTTTGCTTAGGTGCATTGTTTCTGTCATTTTTGATTTTACCACTTCAACATGCAGCTATTAAAGACACAAATACAAGCTATTTCTTGCTCTCCACAGATGTTACTACCTCCTTGATCAGGGCTAGAGTCTCTACTCTTGCTCTATAATAATACATTATTTAAGTCATTATGTCAGTGGTGTAACAGCAGTGTGAAGAAGTTGCCAGCTGTGGTAGACATCTTCAATTTCTAATGTTTTTTTTAATCCTAGCCACGGTCAACAGTGTGTCAGCATTGAGTATGTGTTTTAGTGAACTTTTGAAAGACACTTCAAATTATTAAATCCATAGATCACTTATTACAGACTAGCAAAAGATGTCAGAGTGGCATATTACAACCAAATACATGGTACCTGTATCAGGCTAGGAATCTGTATCTAGCCCTGAAACATTTGTGGCACCTGACACTTTTATCTCCTTGCAAGGATTAAAACATTATAAATTGCATAGCTGATGTGGTTCTATTCCTATCTTAGAATACAAAAATAGAAAGTACCTGACTGGAATGTCATTGTCAGACAAAACCAACAGTAATACAGAAAATCAGACCTAGACAGGAAGAATAACAGAACTGTAACTAAGAGCCTGCTGCAAAAATGCAGTGGTAACCACAAGTAAACCCCTATATCCTTCTGCTCAACCTTTACTTACAAGTATCACACCATTATTACATCCTTACCCACTGTTTGATCAGAGTTGAATATGTAATTCCTACTCTTTAAATGCAGCTAGATCCAGTGAAGTCAATAGAACTACTCACCCAAGGCAAAGGCTGAAAGAACTTTACAAGTGCCAGCTAGAGGCAAAACTTCTTCTTGGGACATTTTTCTACTGACCTCTGTCACCAGCGATTTAATCCATAACCATGTAACCTCTATAGCTGTCCATGGCAGATTTCAGTCAAATTTTCTGAGACCTCCTGCTAGTCTGGCTAATTTGTTTGCTGGGCTGCATAATTTGGAATGAGCCAGTGTGGTATTGTCATTATTTCCAGTCGCTGACATGATGAATGGGGCAAACAGCTCTGTGCCATTTGTTCCTTCTCTGTGTCATCACCACATCAATTCCGAATAGTAGCTCTTTGCTGCAAACATCTGGAACATAAAGACAACTGATATTTAACTGGGAGGACTTATTTAACTGGGAGAACAATCAGTATTGCTAATAAAAGTGAACCAAAGGACTTAGCTTTAACCTATATTTAATGATGAAATTTCAGTCTCTGAACAGGAAATTAAGAAGTGATTTCACATAGTTTAAAGGCTATTGCTCATTTTTCTCATAATGTAATGCTACCCACTTAAAAAAAAAAACATAGCGAGCATTGCAAAATATCCAAAATACATCTTTTAATTTAACAAGTGGCTTGGTTTTGCAATTCTTACTCATTTGGTGAATTACTTTGTGTGATTAGACCCAGTGAGGTCAATAGCTCTACTCATTCAAGTAGTAGTTGTGCTTCAGCACCTTTTTATTAGCATTACTAAACTCAGTGACATGCTACAGTAGATTATTTGCCTTCCCCATTACCAGTGAACAAATAATTTCAAGACATGACACAGAACTAGATTATTGTGTTAAATGTAATCCCACATATCAGCTATCTATAATAGTCTCATTTCCTGTTGTCATTGCCTATAGTTTTGTTATTCATCATTTCAGTTCTGTCCATCCTATCTCTCAGGGAAACAAAATTTGAGAGAGAGAAAAAAAAAATAATCTGTGTTTATTACCAGTTGTTGGGTCAAAGAGCTGATAGATAGGCTACCTTACAAATACTTAAAGTTTTTTAATTCCTTTGCCTCATGGTACTTTACTGTGGTTGACATCAGGTATTTTTAACCTACTGTCACAGATGCAGCAAGCCAAATTATTGTTCATATTAGCTACATACTGTAAGTTTTTCAGATTTTAGTGTAAGATTTTACAGATCCATTTTTTTTTTCTGTTTTCACTTGTGCAAAATTACTTTTGAGAGTTTTTCTCTATCTATGGCTTTGCAGACCTAGTTGCAGTTCTGTTTAAAGGAGACATTACTGCAATTCTTTCTCAATTTCATGCTTCACTGAAGTCATTTGAGCTCTGAAGCAGTACCAGCAGTCAGATGGGAGGATGAACATGTGACTGAGAATTTAAAAATTCATCCTAGAAACTGGTCCCTAATGAAGTAAGAGATACATTACAAAGTTGTCCCAAGAATTTTTTAAATCTACGAAGTTCTGAGACACACGGTTTTTGAAGATGGTTTAAACCTTATATATAATTGTACAACATAATGTTGACAACAAAATAAAATGCAGTCGTTCCTTACTTGGGGTTATTTGTATTTAAGACTTAGTCTAGAAGTCTGAAACATGCTGCATTTGTTGAAGAAGGTTTAGGAACACACTCTGTTATTCCAAAAACACTGCCATGTTTCTGGAGTTAGGCCTCCAACGGCTCAACTCAAAGCTGGTACATATACCAGAGAATAAAATAATCTGAAGGTTTCCCAGAGCATAAGGTTCTATTCTATTTCAATACATGAGTTTCAGTCACTGGATTTTAATTTTAAATACTCATATTCTTGCAAACAGACAGTTTATGATTTATCTTTTAGCTGTCATGCTAAGACATGGCACAAAATAGCGTTTAGAAAACTAAAATATCTTCCCTATGGTGTTCATTCGTTTTATATTCCATGTTATCTCCAATTTTAATACAATGCAAGGCAAGTTTGACAGACCTCAGTAAAGAACTGGAATCAAGGGTTACTTTTTTCCAGTCTCTGTAGGGATTTGCTTCAAAAGAGAACTATGTCAAACAAAGCAGCATACTTTATATCACTGAAGGCCACCGGGCAAGTCCGGCCTTAGAGCTCTTTTAGGGAGGCCACATTCCACTCTTTCATCCCTTAGCCTGGGAGGTGACTACTCCAGCTATATTTAGCAGCCTATTACTTGCAGTGCATTTCAAAACAACCTTCGCTATACCTGAAGACTGTAAAGCAGGACAGAAATCTTGTGCCTCTTTCTCAGTGTTGCTAAAATTAAGTCAACAGCAAAACTTGTTTTGAGACCACTGCATGTCCCTCAGTTCCAGTGCTCTCAGTGTAGCTCACGGACATCTAAAACAGTGTTTCACTTTGTGTAGTTCTTTGACTCATCTGCTATTTATTCACTCTGCTGGTGAACAGCAGCTAATTTCATAGCTCTACCGCAGCATTAATTCCATGTATTTGTACAAAGCTGTGTCTTTTGTTTCTTTGCATGCTAAAAATAGTAGAGATGTGACTTGAGACTTTCCTCTGGGATAGGCAAAACCTGAATCTCAGCAAGGAAAGAGAACTGAAGGTGGGGGTAAACTTAATAGGCTGTTTTTGTTAAAAATGTGTAAAGAGGAAAGGGTAGAGTAGGGATTGAGAACTGTTGGGAGAAATTATGGAGATTGATATTTAATATCAATCTGTGAAATCTCTGTGAAATATATTTTCTGTGAAAGAAATACAAGGGAAAAGACCTTACTCCTTTTCTCACCACAACAATTGCCATGTTTCAGATACGTTTTAAAAAGAGATTACATCTTTATCACTAGATTGCTAGGTCAGGGGACACCAGTAATCTTGAATTATTAGATCATTAGATTCCAGATTAGTACTATTTTACTCAGTTTGGTGCTTTCCTAGTCCAAAGTCTCATGCTCTATTAGTGATTTGGGTCTGATGAAATGTTCTCTCAAGAAAATTCTCTCGTTTAACCAGAATTCCTGAACAATGGAAAATGTAATACTTGAACAACATGTTCAGGAATACCCAGGTCCAGATTTTGATGTTTAATACAAAGAGACAAATGCACACACAAAGCACTAGTTCCATGTAAAAACAAGATCTAGATGGGAGGAAAATCCTGTGATAACTGCAGTGAGTCATGGCCCTTTCCCTGAGAACACACACGTGCCTCTACAGAGCTCTGTTGGCATTAGGCACTCTGTCTATATTTAGATTTACACCCAGATAGACTCAAACCAGAATCTATCAGGGCCTAGTTTAAGATTGTTTTTATTCTCACTAGATTAATTCACTGAATCTTACTGAAACTTGACAAGAAAATTAGATATCCACCCTGACATCAGGAACTAAAAGTTTCAAACCAAGCCTGCCTTCCAAATGGTGCTTAGGGCAATACTTCAACATCAGGAAGTAGTATAATTAAATACCAGTTTTTAAATACAGTAAATAGAACAGAGAACAAAATAATCTTAAGGTTTCCCAGAGCATAAGGTTCTATTTCATACAAGCAAATCACCCACACATTTCCTTTTTACCAAATATGCTAAAATGAATTGTCCTAGGACTTTTCAAGAACTCAAAGCACTATTCACTATCATGACCTACTGAGAGCAAAGAACAGCTTTGAATCTAATTAGTCTTTTGAATTAAAAAAATTTGAATCTTTTTATCTAATTAGTCACTTCCAGAATAGAAAAAACTTTTCTTGCAGACACCCCTGCCTTCCTAGAGTTGCATAAATACTTTGGAAATTTCTGATCAAATCAATTCAGTTGCTCAGAGCATAAAAGTAAAGCTGAGAGTAACTCTTTAAGATTCCTGACCATTCTTCTAACATTTCTCAAATCATTAGTATTTATTGTGGTTACAGTTTGGAGTCCAGAGAGTCTCTTCTTTCCAGGGTTGTCATGGCCTTCCTAAGAACTCACAGAGTACCTCTGTCACCATCAACTTCAATAAACCCAAGTTGTCTTGCTATCTTGTACCAGTACAAGACAGATAATTACTACCAAGTCAACATCAATAAAAAGCAGAGACCTTTGCATGAACACCAACTGATGTGGTGACAGAATTCAAGATACTGCCTTGCTTAGTTTTGTTCAGACCTCAGGGAATATATGGTGATGTTTGATCCTGATAGAGGATGTATTTTATAAGCTGCTGAGATTTCCTATATCATTTACCAAGACCTAGTCAGCATTCCTACTCAATTCAAAGCTCACACTCATGTATTTACTGGATACACATTTAGGCCAGATTCTGTGAGAGGATATCTTCCCACACAGCATTGCCAGCTGTCACAGTTTTGTCAATATTCTACTGGCATTTAATGGAGCAACAGGACTTTTTGGGACTTGGTTTATACTTTTTTTTTTTTTTTTTTTCTCCTTTAGTCACAGTAGAGAAGAATTCAGTTAGTGCTTTTTTGTATTTTCATGTGTTCCTTTACAGGTAGAAAGGGAGAAACAGAGTGTCTTAATGAAAGCTGAAATTTTCAGATGATAAATGGCTGTGGGAACTAGGCTTCAAAATAAACAAGCAATGTAGTGAGATCTGTGTTGAACCTTGGCAATTCTTATTATGCAGCATTCTGTAATATTTATTATCTTCTGGGACTGAATTTCAGTGTTTCTTCCAATAAAATCAAGTTAACAAATTGCATTTTAAATTTTCAACTGACCTTCTACTCTTGAATTTTAT
Source organism: Heliangelus exortis (assembly GCF_036169615.1). Lineage (NCBI taxonomy): Eukaryota > Metazoa > Chordata > Aves > Apodiformes > Trochilidae > Heliangelus > Heliangelus exortis. Next base: position 39,212,543 of record NC_092424.1, read on the forward strand.
TTTCAGAGTTTATTTATAGATAAGAAGCAGTTCCCATTAATATTTCTGATGTCCAGGGAACTAAAATCATATTTCATAGAGTTTTTCTATGTTTTCATATTTCTTTTGGGTAAAACCAAAAATTATTTAAAAAGTTTTTCCTAAACAAACACTTAAACCCATTCTAGTTTTTCTTTTTTTTTTTTTTCTGTTTACTTTTTAAACTTGTCTCTAGAGGAAGAAGATCCCATAACTGATAGGCCATTTTTACCTGAGAGACAGAAGTTCAAATATGTTCTCTGCCAGATTCATAACAGAATCTTAGCAATTTTCTACAGCAGGGACTTAACCCCTGAGACCGACTGCTTTTTACTCTGCCACGCTATAGCCAAACAACATTTTATTAATATTCCTCTACAGAAATTTTTTCAGTGAAACAGATGCAGGACACAAAAGTATTAGTTTGGGAAAATAAGATCAGAACTTCTTTACTATTCATCTGATTTGCTATACTTTCCATTTTGAGCAGTTTGTAGTATATTCTTCTGAAATAAATACATCATGTTGTAAAGTCAGCTATAAATCCACAGAGATAGCATTCAAAACTTGATTTTCTTTAAATTAAGACAATTTATGTATCTACTTAGAGGACACTTCACTGTGGTGCATTAATATTGGGCTAAAATGAGCCAGTGACATAATACAGTGCAAAGTATAAACTCTTTGCTGTAGATGTCCTGGTGCTCACTCTTAGCAGCTTAAATTTCATATTAATTTCATATTTCAATTAGCAGCTTAACCTCAGACAGACTTCAACAAGGTACAAGCATTAACAAAAATCTGGAAGAGCACTTGATACAGCTATTCCACTCATTTCAGTCCTTTTCCAATTGCTGAGCAATGCTTCCAAAAAAGGACAGACATGAAGTAGTGCTTTTCCTTGCACACCATGAGGTATCAAGGTAACAGTGTAAGCATATATTTTGTATTAGCTTTTTACAGTTCTCAAGAATCTTCTTACCTAGAAAGATGCCACAGACATGAAGGCTCATTTTCATCTTCATCAAAAACTGGTTATATAAAACTAGAGGTCTAAAAGACCTTAAAATGCTCAGATGAATGAGCTTGCTCAGATGAATGCTCAGATGAATGAGCTTGCACTGACCTCTGATGGCTGCTGAAGTGTATGGAACACGGTCCTGGATTCTGTGATTCCTTAAGAGCTACAGCACTCTTATTAAATGTTGCTGTGATGAGAAAAAAGGCTCTTTTGAGATTGAAACCAAATGATTTACAAGGCAGTCTTGAGATTACTTTTGCTTTGCATTTTTTCCTTTTTCTTTCTTTTTTTTTTCCTCTTTTTTTTTCTTCTTTTTTTTTTTTTATTTTCTTTTTCCTTTTTTCCCCTTTTTTCTTTTTTTTCTTTTTTTCTCCTTCTTGTTTTCTTCTTTTTTTTTTTCAATTTTTCTTTTTTCTTCTTTTTTCTTTTCTCCTTTTCTTTTTTTTCTTTTTTCCTTTCCTTTTTTCTTTTTTTTTATTTTTTCCTTTTTTACTTTTCCTTTTTTCTTTTTATTCTATTTTTTCTCTTTTATTTTTTTTCTTTTCTTCTTTATTCCTTTTTTTCGTTTTTTCTTTCTTATTTCCTTCTTTTTCCTTTTTTCTTTCTTATTTCCTTCTTTTTCCTTTTTTCTTTCTTTTTTTAAATCATGGTGACAATGCATACAAGCCAAATGTTTTCAAAAAACATTGTTTTGAATAGAAAGCTTATCAAAATTTATTTCTCAGCTTCTCTTTCTTTCAGCTGTTTGGAAATTTCAAAAAAAGAATTTATTAAGGCACCTGACTGCCTTATTCCTTCTTTATAAATGAGTCTATCTCTCAGATCATAGGGCAAACAACACATAAAGTATGAAAAAAAACTCACGTCAAAATTTTCATGAGTGCTGAGTTCACAGTACACTGCATAAGAACCAGTGCTAAACCTGAAGGAGAAGCACGTGAATTTAAATTGTCAGTATGGTAGAAACTGCCTTGTGATGCTTGGTGTGGGCCTGCCTGGGGCACCAAAAGACTTGGGGAGGCAGGAGGGGGAGTTGATTTTCTCCTAAGGAAGGATCTACACCTGAGACAAACTGAGAATTTACAGAGCTTTATTCAGGAGTCTTATTAGCATCAATTATTTGCCTCTTAGAAATATCAGTCTTAATTTAAAAGGCAAAATAAACAACAAAATCAACATACGGGTCTTGTCTCTATATAACCTAAACAAGCCCCTGAAATCTGATAAAAGAGTTCTGGGAATGGAACAAACAAGTGCCCAGAGTCCTGCCAGTAAGAAGTTGCAAACAAATTATCTACTTGAGTATCTAGCACAGACTGTAGAAAAGAAACCACCACATTTTCAATCAGTCCAAAAGAATCACATCCCACAGAAGTGCAGTGGCAGAAGTGGAACACAGTGTATACCATTAAATTTCTTTTGCATTTTTCAACAATGTACCACTATGTTTTCAAGAAATTCAGCTGATTACCAGCATGCAATTCCCTTCTAGAAAACCGCTTTGTGAAAGTGCCATCTGCTTCTATCCAGAGTCAAATTTGCTGACTTGGGTGGCACAAGATATAAAGTGAAGCTTGATTCTTCATATTTACATGGAATATCTATTTATTTCCCCTTGGCTCATCATGTTGCATAGAGCAAGGCAGAGCTGAGGAAACACAAAGCCTCCCGTTACAACACAGGCTAAATATAAGGATGATGACAAAAGAACTTTGTATCTGATAATTTCTTATCACTTTTACCTCCGTTACCTTGAACAGGCAGAGAGGCTCATCCAAATGGGCTCCATCTCAACTCAACACTCTAATACACACTGACTGCCTCAGGAAATTCTGTTTGATCTCTAAACATTCAACATCACAGTGTTTACAGAGCCAAGTAATGGTTTATAGCCAATTCCACTAAACCAATCCTTGGGCATAGTTGGGATTCAATGTAGAAATTAGGAGCCCTCACACTTTCTTATGTTAACTGTTCAGCACATTTCTGCCTGACAGCCGGGACAGAATCAGAAATGTTCAAAATTAAAAGACAAAGAAATGAAAAAAAGCTGTTAGCCTCTATAATAATCAGTTTGAAAATTTTTTTGGTCTTGAAGTTGAATCCAAGGTCATTCAATTCAAGAGAAATATTTCCATTTGTTTTGATGGGCACTGAATCAGGCCCTTGGAGCACAAAAGTACAGCTGGGAACTTGAAACCAGCTACAGAATTTCCATCCTGTTGTACAGTCCGAATTTTCACAATTTTATTTTGTCCCATACTTGGAGAAAAATTAATGAACTTGAAATACTACACAGACTGTCAGTTCTGAAATGCCTTTGATAATCTGATATTAAATCTGTATATATAGCATAATGTTTCATAAAAATAAAAGGAAATGAAAAAAACCAAAAGTAAGTCAGAATATGCAAACAAAAATCAATTAACTGATTTTTAAAAAAAAACATTTACAAATGAATCTGTTAATGATATAGTTGGGATGGAAACAGTCCTGCAAAAAAATCTTTTTTTATGAAACTACATGTTTCCAAAGGAAGTATAAAGACAGCAATCTTGGCACAGCAAACCTGATACCCCAGACATTGCCAAAAGCCTTTACTGGATTACAGAGGTTCAGAGTTCCTCTACAGGGAAAGGGCACAGAAGGTTTTATGCCAACTTGTTGATAAGACAAGGCTGTTAGGAGACTGCTTCAGTGGTTTAAATTAGAGGAGCCTCATTACTGCACAGTCTGACTTCACATGTCACTCACATGTCACTCATGCACTGTCCTCAGATGAAGACAGCGACTTCAAAGGTTGAATTTTTCAGACAGGATCCAAATCCTTCTGAAAAGCTTTTGCCTACCACAGCTAGCTGAAACCTAATACTGAATAAAGCACTTCTACTCTGAAGCACCTTAAGCCTGAAGTGATCGTTGATAAAAAACACAGCCATTGAGCAAAAACTTCTGTAGCAATGTCACAGCACACCCTCTGCACCTATTTCCACCATCATCAAGGCTTTTATGCTGGCTTTGTGGAAAAATCAACAGCATCACTTGTCTGATGTATCAAGGACTTCTGTAGCATATTGAAATATCATTTTGTGTGAGCTTTAAACACAAGCAGGTGTGATTCTGTGTAAGAAAGGATAAAGAGGTCATGAAACAGCATGCTCTTAACTTGCACTACTTAGATTTCTGAGAGGCGGGTCATATTATGTGTATTTTCTCTATTAAATTGAGATAATACTGCTGACTTAGTACAGCACTTGGGTAAGGTCTAAAATCAGTACAAAAAAATAGATGGAGAAACAGAATTTCCTGACTCAAGACACAATTCCTTTTGCCAGAGAACTGTTGAAAAGTGGTGCCTGTGTGGCACCTGCAGAGCTGCTGCTGCACAGGCAGCAAATGGAGTCTAGCAAGCCTTTGAACTATAGGCTGCTCTAGCATAGATATTTATATATATATATAAAAATATATATATATATAAATATATATAAATATATATAAATATAGATATATACATTTCAACATCCAATAATATACCCATGCTAATTTCTTACTTTAATAGCATGCTGAAGCACACTGAAGATACAGAGGATAGCATATATAAACGTTTACACACTTTAAAATGAAAAGACAGCAGATATAGACATACAAACATTGCCTGTGCTGGCTTTAATCTCTGCCTTGGCGTGGACTGTGCAAGTTGGGTGGTGGGTTAATGTGATTTAAGATTAGAAATTCAAGCTTATGTCTTCAATTACTGGCATGTCCTTAATACTGAAAATTATTTGTACAATCTAAACAATAAATCAACCCCCTGGGTCAAATAATTGGCTGTTTGAATTACTTTTACAACAAAGTGTCACAAATGTATTGCAGAACCAACAATTCACAGTTCATTTTCTGGGATAATCACACAATTAGCGGAAAATTGGCCAATTTATCAAAAATTTGATTAGGTTTGTGGGCATTATGCTAATTTCAGCTCCCTCTCACTTGAACTTTAGTTTCTGAATTGCCACCGTTAGCATAGATTAATGCCATTGCAAAAGTGGCTGTGATCAAATCTCTACCAAAAATCTTTTGAAATGAAGTGATTGCTTTTATTTTACTGCTAAGCAGAGAAAATAAAACTAACTTCACATTTAATATAATATTTTTCAGATTGGTGAGGCAGTAGGCTTTTCTAGTGTATAAGGACTGGATATTCACCAACTTCTTTACTCTCCTTAGTAGACAGGAAAATCTGGCTGGTACTATATTTTCTAGGTATATATTTGAGTAATTGAACTGAAACTCTTCATGAACTTTGTTGACCTCAAAACTATGATCAATCTTTGTGCTATTATAAAGTGAGTCTATGTGTTAGAAAGCTCTTTATAATACTACTGCTCTATTTAGGGGACTCGATGCAACTTAATTGTCATGTGGGTTCTTGGGATATTTGTCAAGAGAGGAATGGGTACACAGTATAACTTTAAGGTAAATAGGTGATGGATATTTCAAAGTTAGGGAAGCATAGTACACTAAGAGATACCAATCAGTATTAGTACCTAAAGTAACTCAGGATAACTGGGAAATTATAGTTAGGAAATTCTGGGTTCAGTGGGAATGGAAGAAAAAAAAATTTTTTTGTTTTCCCCAATGATATACAGACTATTTGCCATTATACAGTAGAAGCTGAGTGGCACAGAAACAGAGATAGGATCCTGATCTATTAATTCATATTTAACAGAGAGTAGAAGTATATAAGGAAGAATCATTGGAAATTGAGTTTGTCTATTTAAGTGCAGGAAAGTCAGAAACCTCAGGTTGCCACTCCAGAGGTAGAAGGATAAATTGGGCAGAGATAATAAATACTGTTCCTATGATAATTACACCTGCTTCAATGAAGAGTAGATGACAGTGGCACACAAATCCCACAGCTGGAAAAGCTCTTTAGAAGTAGCTAAATATGAGCAGGTACATCTGGTAAGAACAGCAGAATGCCACACATGAGTGAATCATATTGAAATATACAATTGAGTAATGAACTCATAGAAGGAGGAAGACTGCTTGCCCATGAGAAAACTTAAATTACTTCCTAGGAAAGCATTTTACTATCAGCATTGTGATCTCTACTACCATAGCCTAGGAATGCTGCAGCTGAAACAATTCATTCATTGCTCGCTGTGCCCTGTGTTTTAGGTGGGGTAATTAGCACACGAGATTGTGTGAAGGTTTTTCTTTAAAAAGAAGAAAAAAAAAAGACAGCAATATCTAGGTACTTCAGCTCTACTGCAAAATAAATATAGCTATGTCAGCCTTAGGCAAGGTGTACAGCACTGATCTTGTAACCTGAAGTGTCTTACCTTCAGTATGTTTTACCTCAGGAAAGATAAGGGGGGTTGCATCAGCCATAGTGAAGAAAAGCAGTCGTTTAATTTATCATAAGGTAAGTGGAAAGGTTGTGCCTGGAAAAGAATATAGCACTGTCTAGAGACAAACACCTGATTTGCCACCTTCTCCTTCAGTATTTGTAGTGACATAATCCACATTTGTTATCCTGCTCTAACAAACTCATCTGTCTTGGGCAAAAAAGGGAAAACCTTCTATTTTTGTTCTGAGGCCTAAGGCAAGCCTTGGAGATGATTATTAACAGAATCAAACATATTTGGAATTGTTGAGGAACTGTTCTGTTCTATTAAAAATATTGGTTTGTTTTTGTTCCCAAATTTCTGAAGGTTTTCTTTTGCTTTCAGTAATCATAGTGTAGCTATTACCTTCTTCTCTTAAAGCTGTTTTACCTTTGCCTTGCTTTCAACATGAGGTGATACATCAACTGTCATATCTCACTCCAAATTGCTTCTGAGAATGAAGCTGTTTATGCAGGATAAAAGTTGTACTTTCCTCCCAAGTTTAAGGATCAGTCCCTCCTGGAAGTGAATATCCCCAAAGAGCAGCAGTCAGCAATTTCAAAACAGGGTCATTTAAATTCAAGGGGAAAATCCAGGTTTTATAGATTAAAACGGAGGCAAAGTCATGAAATTCATATTAAATATAACATAAAATCAGAACCAGACATGACCTTTCTGTTACAATTTGCTGTCTAAGCAAGAATAAAACCTTACATATCAGAAAGGCCAGTTTATCTTAAAAACAGCACAAAATCTGCCAGGCATCTCCCCTGAAACAGTATACTTTTAGTGACTTCATTCTAAGGTGAGAAGACTCTTTGTTTGAAAGTAGGGCCTGAGGATTACCCATATTCTACTGGTTGCATATACCAAGACTGGAGTGTCTTCCCAACCAAACTGTACTCTGAGTATGCATTGAGACTACCAGATTTAACTCCTATAAATATTGTGAACATCTTTTAATTCCAAGGGTATATGGTCATATCAAAGAGTAATTCTGATGTTTTGCTAGGAGCTATGGAATTTACAACTAACAAATTCTGCCTATGTAATTTTAAACCCCTCATAATGTTACAACCTGAGTGGCAGGCATTCAGCTCACAGTAAACACTTAAGGGACATCAACAAGCTAGGCTGCCCCAGCTGGTACACTTGTCCTTCCAGCTGTGTCAGTTTGGCATCATTTGAGCCTTATTTAGCACATAATACTAATCTGCTGCTGTTAACATATGGGATAAACACATCACAATCAGAAGCTGTCACAATCTAAGCCAAATTGCAAAGAAAAAAAAAACCAGCACAGGAATGTGAGATTTAGGATTGTCAAATGGAATTCAGTGGTCAGATCTCAGTGTTTGCAAACACTTTGAGTATATGCACCAAAGTAATCATGTGTGTCAAATATTCACAGTGGACATCTGCAACAAAATGCAGCAAACAAATCATTAGTGCAGATCAACCAGTATTACCTTCTGCTCCTTTATTTAGAATAATCACCAACGTGAAAAGCAATATTGCTAAAAGAAAATTGGCTCTGTCTTGGTTCGGGACAGAGTACCTTTGAGGTACATTTGAGTACCTTTCTTATGGTTCAGAAACCCTTGTCTCTCTCCCCTTACCTTTTAGAGCTTCTGGCTGTTGTCCATTACTGTGATTTCACCAACCTACAAAAGAACATGTGACAGAGAAAGAAGAAAAATTAATTTACAATCATTTAAAATTACATTAGAATTAAGTGGCATTCTACTTCACTTCAGTTTTTAATTGAAATTCAATCTATTTGTAACCAGAAGAACACATAGGGTGTGACTTTCAAGACTGGGTCAATTTTTTCTAGCTTTAAGCAGAGACAAAAAAAAAACCCACAAAAAACCCAACCAAACAAAAAAGCCCACTGATAGTATTTCCATTGAATTCACTGTAGTTCAGAGTTTAGGCTTACCTACCAGGATGCATCTGTAACAGCTAATAACAGCAGTAATATACCAGAGGCTTACAAAATCCCTGCCCAAACCCCCAGGACCATATCCACAGTTCTCCTGAGACTCAGACCCTCAGTGTGAATGGCAATGACATGCAACTAGGCTAACTTGTCAAATCATAAATCTGGATCAGAAGATCTGGGACAACAAAAGACCTTGTTGTTGGCTGTATCTCTTAATGACTGTTATGGTGGAAAAGGTTTTAAATAAAAACAATATATATATAACATATAGAATATAATATAGAGAGAGAATATATAGTGTATATATATATATATTAGAGTCTGTCTGTCTGTCTGTCTATCTATCTATCTATCTATCTGTATATATCTCCAAGATCTCTAACCCAAAACTCACAGTAAACCCAGGTTTTAAAAGAGGAATATAACTGTGATCTTCACTATTATGTTCTTTATGATATGTACCTGAAGGTGTCATACAAGTCTAGGGACAAGCTAGTCTTCTGTTCTATGCTGACAGCTACGTTGAGATCAGCTGTCTGTTTGTTCTTCCCAAGCATTGGGTCAGTGCTAAATACATGACTTTGATGGCAGCTGGCCATGTAGTCCTGCAATATAAAATTATTACTTGTGAAAAGACATAGAAAACCTCTGCACAACCAGTAACATGCTGTTGATGAAGTCTTGTCTGCATCCCAAATGTCTGCAGCACTCCTAGGACCCATTATCACATGTGTACATTTCTTTTTTAGTGGACTTCTATTCAGCCTGAATTTAAACTGTCCAAAACCACCATCTGCCCTTGCAACGAGAGCTGTACCTGTTCCTTTCTGGACTACCAGCAGCCCACGTTGGGACTAGAAAAAAAATGTGTTGCTCTGCAATCCAACAGATGGCTGTCTTGTATTTCTTTCCATTAACGCACATTTACTATACAGAAACAAGTGACACTGTTCTCTGGAATCTATTTCTCATCATGATTCTACGTAATTTTGAAAAAAAAAAGGAATAGAAATCTCCTAAATGTTTTCACCTTATACATGGAGGAAATTTTAACTATGACATGACTGCTGCATTGTTTAAATATGAGATTGCTATACTAAGCATTTTTTTTTCTCATTACGCTTCATCAATTACTATACCAGATTTTTTCCTACTTTTATTTAAACCTTCTCATACTCTGCAGAATTAAAAAAATTAATATACACTGTTACAGTAATCATCATCCAGCATAACTCGTTAAGAGTACCTGGTATACAGTAACAAGGAAATCAGAAGAATGATCCAACATTTATATGTGGCCTTCAGAATATGTAAATCAGCAGTTATTTGTAGATGCTAAGCAGACTTGGTTAAATAACACAGAAAATAGAGAAGAGTTTGTCACAAGCACTGCTGTCTCATTCAGTTAGTATTTGTGGTTTATTGTTATTAACTGTGTATGTGTATCTGCATGAGAAATGTTTTTAGCCCTGAAGATGTTTATGCATCCTAAATACTTCACAAATAGTCAGTGAATAATTATCCATGCTGAAAGCTAACATTGCAGTCATTATGGTTTTTTTGGTTATTTTCTCATTCTAATAGTCTGAATTATCTAACCATAGTGTAGAAACAGAAGGCTCGGCAGAAAAATCAAATGCCTGGAAAAACATCAGATTTTTAAAGAGACGGTAGCTTGGGATAGGGTTGGGTTTTATTTGTTTGTTTTCTTTTCTTTTACAAAAAAACCAAACCACGTTTGTAATGTATTTTATTTTGCATTTTTTTAATTGGAAAGTTAGAAGAATTTTTGTACAATTAACACAATCATAGGAAGAAAGCTGATCAATTCAATACCAGGACAAAAGGCAAAAAAAAGATTTATCTGTTCAATAGTTCATCAAGAATAGTTCTGAGCACTTCTAGTCCATAATGGACTTAAAGATTTACAATTAATCACCCTTGTCAGAGCCAAATCCTCCCTATTCTTTAGGATTTAAAATAAATTAGACTTCATTGTTGACAGCTCTATTGTTCAACAGACATAACAAACACAACTTGAAAGAGTATTTAGATCAGATCATTGAACAAAAGCGCTAAAGACAAGATGAAACCTACTGCTTACAAATATTTGAATGGATACCAGTTTTAATTCAGTTTTGCCTGTATTCACCTTTGCTGTTGGCATTCCTCAGAGAACATGTATATCAGACTTAGACCAGCAAATATTTCTCTAGTGGCCACTTGAAAACATATCAATATTTCTTCTTCATCACCCTCTGCCCAAAGAAAACATTGTGGATAATCCTTCAGGCATCGTTCTAAATGCTTTAGTCAAAAGCAATAATATTTTGGATTTGAAGAACATTCCTGAAGCTTCACAGAATTTGCATTAAATAAAATAGTATGCTTTCTTCTCTTAGGAAATGCATATAATGCAATCTGAAATATAGACTTTAGGAAGAGAACCCAGGGAGAAAAATAAGGACATGGAACAATATGAAAGCATTTTGCCATTAAAATGCTTTGTTTTGGCCAGATCATTTGACCAGAGCTGAAAACCTGCTAAGGATTGAAATTTCATATTCAATTATATTTTATTTTTTACACAAACTTACTCTCAGAAAGTAGACTGTCTAGATTAAAATTCTTTTAAAAATAGATATTTCTGATGGAAAACAAGCAATCCAAAGAGAAAAACGTTTTCAAATTCACTATTCTGGGGTAAAAATTTGAATCCTGCTTAAAATGTTTATGGCTCAGCCACTAAAACAAACACTATCACACGACTAACATGTCAAATCAAGTCATTATCTCCTCTGAACAGAAGTCAAAAAGAGTTTATAGCTCAAAGTTACTCACATGACCACTCTAAATAACAAGTATATTTGGGGAAAAAAGGCTATCACCCACAGATGTGTAAGCACAGCCACATCTCCTTAACATACTCCAAAGTTTGGCATCTTGATGCAACTTAAAATCCCTCACAGTTAAAAGTAACTTCTGGCATTGGCTGCGGAGAAGAGCCACAGTCTAAAAGTCCTGCCTGTAAGGGCACTGAAGAAGGAACTATATAGAGGAGCACCATGGAATGCTGCCAGGAGTCCCATTTTTGCAGTCAACAAAAGGAATCAATATGAGTACTTACCAGTTCCAGTCTTGGTGGACATTATCATTAGCTCCCTTTTAAGAAGGCTGCATTTCATCTTTACTGCTAAGGAATTAATAATGGAGGCATCCAACCTTTCATGGTTACTTTAATTTGCTTTCACATCAGTTTAGCTAAAACTTGGGATTTTCCTCGAATCTCCATCCCTTTTACTAAATTCTCTTCTGCTTCAGAATGTTTTCACTTTCCATGTTTCTGAGTTGAAGTTTGTGAGACCTGCAGAGCTGGGAAGCAGTTCAGCACTGCATTTCTAGATAGAGAGAGAACACCCCATGCTACAGCAAAATCTTTAAGAGAGCTCTTCTCAGCCCTAGAGTTCTTGAATGTCTGCAGTCACTCACAGTCCTCTCCAGCAATTAGCTTTCCTATTAAGAAATTGTACCCGATTTTGGTGTTGGGGATGATTGGCAGACTGCATTCCTTGACCTTCTTGTCGTGATGCAGCAGCTCCAGCAGATCATTATCACTGAAACCAATTTAAAATGTACAAGAGAGGCAATTAGGATTTGCCTATACATCTGCACACTTATTTCTATGCTCATTTTAAGAGTGTTGATAATATTAGGTTGCTATTAAGAGATCTTTCTCTATGTATACTTATGCTCAGCTATTTCAGATTACCTGGCAAACCACAAGAATCTTTCCTAGATAGGATATGGTCTTGGAAAATTCTTATGGCACCCATAACCCAGTAGGTCTTCAGCAATAGCATGGGTTATTTCAGAAACTGAGTAGCACAGAGGGTTTGTATGAAAGACATGTCTTTTAGTGACTGCTACCACAGGAAATATGTAGTTATATTTCTGTAGAGGGACACGAAGATCCCATAGATCTACACCGAGATAGGTTAGCCTCATAAAACCCTTACCCTTCCTTATACCAGGGAATCATTCTGTATCTCTCCCCTCCATGCTCTACTGGAGAGAAAAACATTTACCCTGGAAAAACCAGTAGGCAACAGAAGTAACAAATAGAAGCAACCTTAAAAAATTTAACAGCAGTATGTTCAGAAAAGTATTCTTAAGCAAGTCATACCTTATAGAATGTTGATATAAACCACTAACTTTCACATACTGGAAAAAAACCCAAATAAACAAAAAAGGACAAAAATGGTATGGAACAACAGCAAAACCACACACACAAACCAGACAGATAAAATTCTACCACAGTGTTGAGGTAGGCAGCAATAATCATTGTCATAATTTCCTTCTTCCTTTACATTAGTATTTTTACTTCTTGCCTACTATGCACATACTAACCACCTCAACCTGGACAGTACATACAATCAGCACGTGGGCCATCTATAAAAGTCTCACAGATGAGTAGGTGAAGTAAGCATTAAATATTGCTAGAGGTTCTCTCATTTAAGGCTGGGAACAATAATAAACTTACTATGATTGTTTGAACTACCTGCCTCTCTTTGCTATGACAGATTCATTATAAATATTAATTATCCCCAGCCTTCTAACTGAACATGCATGTATTCAGCTGATCAGATGGAAGCTTGATCTCCTGCCATTTGGTTCACTTCCACATACACTAATTTCTGAAAATATTCTCTCATTTAAGCCATGTTCTCTCATGGATTTTGTTCCTGCAAATGCTGCATCTCCTTATTCCCAGGCCTGCAGTGATTGTTTTCAATCTTAACCTGATAAAGTATTCTTCAGACTACTTTCAGACTGGGGACTATGATAGTTTTAGGTTTACTGATGATGTTTTTATTAAGCTAGACACTAAAAGGACAATGAGGGATGGTAGCACTCTGCTAATAAATTGATTTGATCTTCCTTTTTATGTCCTTGGATGTTTTTGCTGAGGTCAGGATATAGACAAAAGACAAAATCATAGAAATAATGAACAGTAAATCTTTTTTAAAAAATTACGAATATTTTTCTCCATCCCATCACCTACTAGTAGCTTATGAATGAACATTCTCATTTTTCTGAGCCAGGAGGTTGAGAAAGAAACACAGGTCCTTAGATCTATGAGCTGCTGGTTTGTATTCACCCTGGAATGATAAGACTCAAAATTATCCCCACATAAGCACTCTTAATATTAAATGAACTCACTGAGGTAAAAAAAACAAACAACAAAAACAAAACAAAACAAAACAAACAAAAAACAAACAAACAAAAAAAAAACCCAAAAAAACCAAACCAAAAAACCAAAAACTAACAGGGGTTGGAAATGCCATGCTCCCTATCACAGCTGGCACACTTTAATCCCTTTTAGACAATACCTGATTGAAATTACATCTAGAGACGTTCCCAGGTAGAAGCTGAGACACACTGCTGTAGAAGTTTGTTCTCTAGATCAATGCAAAATTGGCTTCTCATGGCTATGTGTGTACTCTGCCTCTTCCCAAGTCAGTGATGAAGTATGTATTGACTGTAGTGATACAGAACTAAGTGGACTCCAGCACTGGTCTTTAGCAAATACCACTCATATGAAATAAAAAAACAAAGAAGAGTTTTACAGTGGAGACATGGTCTGGGGCAAAGATCTAGATTCATCTCCCAACACCTTAATCTTCTTTTATGACTTTAAAAAATATATTATAAAATTAATGCCATCCATTTCTATCAGAGTTGCCAGATGAATTCAAAACAGAGCAAGGAAACCTTCCATCCCTTGACTTCTTGCCTGTGTCTAAATGGCATAAGGACAATTTAACCCCATCTCATACCTCCATATTTGTAATAATGAAGTGCTCTTGCATGAATTGGACCCCACGTGCATAAGCCTAAAACTAGGCTTATAAGACCAAGTTGTGGGCTGTTTGAGCTCATGCTAACAGAGCAGCTATCAGACACACTGTTCTAGAACCCATCTCATTCTGTACAGTTGCACAGAAACCCTCAACTTAAACACCTATGAAGAAGAAGCAGCTGAGCTGCGACAGCAGAAAACTTTGAACACACTGATGTAGTTTCCAAGAAACCAGCTCTAGTATCTCCCCTCTATGCTGCAGCAGTGGTGTACTCTTTTTAAAGACTGGAGGTCATTTGCCTCCCTCTCCTCAGGTACAAATCATTCTATTGTAATGCAAAATAAGAAAAAGAATTGTATATACTGCACAGTAATATCCACTGCCACTCGCTCAAAGAGAAGATCTTTCAAGGGCAGCTTGCTCAGAGGTGACACAACTACTGCTTTGCCAAACAGAACAGATGACTTGAAGCATTGATGATGTTTCCTGCTTTAAGTCCCTCAGCAAGAGCATTAACTTCTACTTTGTGGCACATCTGAAGATTAATCTGTGTCTTAGCCTGCAGCGGTCCAGTTAATTTAAACACATATACACTATGTGGAGAGCTGAGAGCCTGAAGAAGGTGGGAGGGGAAAGCTGGTGGGCTTTGGAGGAAGTGCTGCAGCCTGCTAATAATATCTGCAAAAACTGAAGAAGAAATAGATAAAATTAAATTAGAGATCTTTTAAAATAAATTAATGGCATCTGCAAATGAAATTAAGTTTAAGATAATCACTCTAATAGCAGGGTCTCTGGTGAGCATTTTTCCTTGTGTTTGATGAAGGCATCTATTAATTAAAAATATTTATACAAGGTAGAGGCTTGACAGGAATACTCCATGCAGCTGTACCTAAGGGAGCTGTTTCTGTTTCTATTCATTGGTTATTTTATAAGAAAATGCCTCTACTCTACACAATGAAGGCAAGACTACTTCAATAAATCTTAGTTAGGACCTGTGCTTCCTAAATATTCCCTGTGGCTAGAACATATGTAAATTGCTTTCTACATATAATAACCTTTTTTTCATATTGTTTAGATAGTTTCTACTGAAAATAAACCTTCATCTTATTCTCACCATCCCTTTTACTCCCCTTTTATTATTAACGTTTCATTGAGTTGTTGAACATGCAAGTACAAAAGCAGATAATCTGATATCTATGAACGTACTGTACAAATGAGGAGGACAGAGCTGAACACATATTCAATAGTGGGATAGAAAATATTATTGAACTTTGAGGCAGGGACAAACCAAGACCATCTGTCATTAATGAGCCTTTTTGAAGTAATTTTGATCAAGTTATGATTCTATTGTTACTGAGTACTGAGAAGGAAATGCTTAGCATTTGAAACAAGATTTGTTAATTATTATGTAGCTCTCCTTGTCACACACTCTTTCAGGATTTTCCTGTTTTCCTGCCTCCTACTTTTTTCCTTTCCTTTCCTTCCTTTCCCTTTTTTTTCTTTTTTTTTTTTTTTTTTCCCCTCTCATCTCTTCAGCACAAGCACTGCTATGAAAACAGAGGATTAGAAGTTGTCCCTGACACATTTCATGGTAAGGTTATTGGTTTTGTCTTTTTGCACTTATTAGTTTGAATCCTTTTGAGGCACCTGTTGGATGTTGAGAATAAATACACAGGAAGGTCACAATTGGAGTTGCATTGTACTCACCTTTTTTTGGGGACCCACTGCATTGGTATACAAGAATCAATGCTGGAAAAAAGGCAAACACTGCTTAACACTCTCATTATATGTATTGTGTCTAAATCATGTAGGCTCTTCCAACAGTAGCTAAAGTCCTGTTGCTAATATTGTCATAATTAACTCAGGCTTGCAACAGGAGAAGTCTTAATTCATGACTCCAGTTAAATAAGATATACTTAAATTTATCTACCATAGCCCTTGTGTTGCACCAAAAGAAGTGAGTGCTGCAAAAGGGCACTTAGAGAAAGTAACAGGGAAAGTTTGATGTATGGATGTAGCTTTCTGAAAGCTCTGACAAAAAGGCCTGGCTGTGCAGTCCATCATGCTTGGTAAGTCAAGGATGGGTGGCATAAAACCAACAATGATGAATGTGTTAAGTTGCTAAAAAGTGGAACAGGAGGACAGCCTAAGAAAAGTGGCTCTGACTTAACAATTTGTTTTGATTATGCTAATGCTACTGCATAACACAGTAGCTGGCCATGAGGGAACAGCAAAATAAATGCTGCAAGCCCCCTCCCCTTTTTATCCAGCTGCAATGTAGCCAAAGGAGGGGACAGAGAGAAAGGTAACTCTGGAGTCAGGAACATTTTTAGAAAGAGGAATAAACCAAAAAGCATTTTAGCACAAAACTTAATGTAGATTATGATTTATGACAATGACCAGTTCCCCATGCCCTGGAAAAACTACAGCTGGACTTTGGTATGAGTTCTGTTTCTTTGACACTACAACATATACACAAGTCTACGAAAGGAGCATTCAGCAGAAAGAGGAAGGCAAGGTGTATTTGTGCTTCTGACTCTGTCCTAAGTCAGTAGTTAAATATCGAGGAATTTCCTCACATTCTGCCCAGATAAAAATATTCCTCCTTCCTTTCTTCTCTACGGCCCTCATAATCTTGATTAATGTGTTTTGGTTTTTTTATATATAATATACATGCTATGAGTATGCTCACAATATTTTATGTCTGTGTCAAATGATATCTTTTTTTCTTAAGTAAACTTTTACAGTTAACACTGTATTGTTTAATCAGAGTGATTGTTTAAGTATTTCTTTTCCTCATACTATTTTTTCACCCATCCCTGCAACTTGGAACTGCAGCCAACACCAAACTCAAAGAAGGGCCAGAACATCCGTTCTTGCACAAACTGAAAGCATTAAGATTTAAATCCTTTCCATACTAAAGTTCATGGCAAAACTTCCACTGGCTTCTGTAAAGACCTTTCCCAGTATTTCATTGTATGCATTATAACATCTGACTTTTCAATCTACCTTAATTTTATAGAACATTCAAACTATAAACAACTATAAATATTAGGCAAAATCCCTTTGTTTCTTACTGATAGGGACAGTTTCAAGTGATGGTAAATTAGGTTCTTCTTCCAATAAAGAAAGTGACTTTCCAGTTTTACAGGTTCTGTATGTGCTGTTATGATAGGAATATGTACTTCACAGTTTTAAGAGATTATTCTAATAATAACAAAGTATAAGCTCCTAAACTTTAGCATTTGCTCATCATTAGCATATAGTGCAGATTGGCCTATTCTCAGATACTTCATTCAACAATAAATTCTGATGATAATGACATACTGAGTGGGCAAAGCAGAATAGGCAATAGAAAAAACCCAACTATCAATCTGTCTCTGTTGGTAGTCTGGCATTATTAATGTTTTTTAGTTCCATTTATGGGCACCATGCTGTAAGTAACATGCAGTGCCAGCTCACCAGCTCATGTCATTTGTTATCTTTCTTGCAAAGTTGATGAATCCATGCTAGTTTCTCCCCCAGGTAAGAATCTGATCCAAAATTTAGACATGACATTGCTTTGATAAATGTGTAATATAGCAAGGATGGTGTTGTAAACAGGCAAAAGCCTCATTGTGAGGCAGAAACAGATAACTGTAGTCTGTCAGCACAGGTGAACAAAGAGGAGCTGAAGAGCAGAATAATAGTGATAAGTACCAGAATCTGATTTCATTAGCCAGAGAAGACTGAGGCTTTTTGCTGGCCATTTTACAATTCTCTCACTTGACTTGTTTACTGATGGAAATGTTTGCCAAGGAACTTTGGAAAAATAGTGACATATGAACAATCTGTTGCGGCATATTGTAGTGGTGTTGTTTGTGCTGCTATAGTTACTAAGCTTTCAGCATTTTCATAATTTGCCTTGAAAAAGCTAGAACTTGGCATGAAATTTTTGAGTGCCTCTCTCCAAGTCAGATGGTTTTCAGATTTTTTTGTTTCATTTCTGTAGATTCTTCTCTCTGTGAAGAAAAGCCTGAAGATCCACTGTGTCAAGGTAAAGAAAATAGTGTGCTCAGTTGAAGATAGAAGCAGAGGAGGGGGAAACCACCCAAAATACATTGCAAGATGAGGAGAAACGGGTGCAAACTTATTTTCAAGGTGAAAAGAGTGTTTACAGGACATTCACAGGTCCCACATAACTGCAAAAATCATCAGGCTACACAAAAAAATCCTTGGGATTTTTACTTTTTCTTGATTTCAGATCTTACAATGAAGATTTACTTCAATGTTAGTTTTTTAGTCTTTTGTAAAGGACATCACCTTGACTCAAATATCTGGGTTTCAGTGCACTTATTAAACAGACTCCCTAGAGATCAAATCAACACAATGAGGGAAGTGTGAGCCTCATGCATTTTAACTGAGGACACAAAATGGGTACAAAAACCCAAAGGGTAAAGAGTTGTATAAGCAAGTTAAGGCAGAATGAACTATGCCATGAGCAACACCTCCAAAAAAGACTGAACAAAGAAAACATGAGTGTCTTGCTTCTGCCTGAGTACAGTGCCTTAGCTCTTAGATACATTTCCAATGCAGAATAAGACTTAATCAGAGCCTCTTGTTCAAGTCCTTGAACTGCCATGTGACTGACGTAGTGGGACAGAGAACTATCCATCTACCAGAGATGTGGACTGCTCAAACAGCAGAAGCCCAGAGAAGAACTGAGGAACTAGGGGAAGACAAAGGGAACAAAACCCAAACAAGACTAGCAGTGAGTAACCCAACAGTAAAGAGAAGAAAATACCATATAAAAATTGTCTGTGAGGGAAGCTAGGAAGTGATAAGTGCGGCCAAAATACTGGTATCCATTATTCCATTTGGTAATCTTTCCCACTGTTTCCTAGGGCTTCACAAATGGGTAGTTCCCATTACTGCTAAATGCACATGAAACATTAAGTTTCAGTCAGAAGAAAAATACTTCATTCTCCCCAAACCACAGCCTGCACAGAACATCCTCCGCTCCTGCCAGGTGTCATCCTAAACACAGAGAAAATCTAATCTGGCACATGTAAGATTAATAAGGCATTTAGATAGTGTTGTGGAAGTCTTTGCTGCTTGAACATCCAAGTCTTATCACAGTTTTGCAACCATTTTCTTGACAGCCTGAACTTTCCATAGATCTTTTTAAGGGAGAAGAAGACTGAGAGAGGAGCATTACAGTGCTGCCACTGAACCTGTTAAAAATTATGCTTGTTCTGTGCAACTTGGGGAAGAAAAATATATAGATATTTGTTTGTTTATTATATTTAACTTTCACAGTAGTTTAACGGGGATGATAGAAAAGTTCATTACAGCAGCTTTAAAATCCGTTAAAAATAACTGAAAAATTATACAGTGTATGTTTAATCAGAAGAATTTATTAACTCAAGATTGCACAGCTAGAGGCTTGGTGTGATTAGGTAGGATTAGACAGCTATATGTAACAAGAGATATAACCTATCAAGGTTTGTATGGAGAGAGCAATATCATTTATTATATTAGCTGCAATATATATGCAGATCTATATAGAGATTATAATGAGATACTGATGTATGTATTAGAGATTATTATGAGCCAGAAGAACAACAGCTAGCCCAGCCCTCACTGATGGCTACTGAAAAGAAAATTCCCACTCAGGGAAGTTTGTTTCATAATATATCTCCTAATTTACTCTTCAGGAGCTCACATGAGCCACTATTGCATTGCCAGATGCCTACTTATGGACCTCTAGTACTATCTTGCAACATGACTTTTATGTTCTGATGTTCACCCCATCAGTCCCTGTCCTGCTGTCTCATACTGTGAAACACAAATTGCCCATAAAAATTATAATTCTCCTATTAGTTTTAAAGGTCAAATCAAATTATGTGGAAAATACACAGTGGTGTGACATATAATTTACATAATTGCCACAAAACCACTGCACGAAAGCTGTATGGAGAAAAAAAAAAATTTAAAAATCAACCTTCACTCTGGGGAAAAGTCAATCAGACAGGTTTGCAGTGAGGCTGCACCACCAGCATCTGAGAAACACGGGCAACTTGGTGGTCCCCATATGTTTGTATCCGAATTTACTCTCCTCTTTTTCCCATGCCTTCCCCACAAACATACGCATGAACCCAAAAAGGTATTTCCCACCAATCCCATTTTCAAAAGCACTTTGTTTCTAGATCTGGACTGTAGTCTTCAACGTCACAATATAATTGGAAACACCCTTGCAGGTGAGGGGGTGGACATGAAAATGACATTGCCAGACCCACCCGAAGTCCCAGATTGTTACACACTGGAGTTAATGAGGTGTCAGCAGAGACAGCATGAGGGCCCTGCCAGTCCTCAGCATCCCCTTTGCAAATGTTGCTTTGTCCTTGCCTAGTCACTCAAGACAAACAGGTAAAGGACTTCACTTGACTTTTGGAGACATATGCTGCCAGCACTGCCTTTCTTCTCTAGGGCTTGTCATTGTGGGTATGGTCTGTAGGTCCTGCTTCTTCTCAGGACACAATTCGTGTGGGAATAAGCAGGAGCTTCAAATAAATACATAGACTTCAACAACACACATCCCCTTGGAGGATTTGCATAAAGCTGAGGTAACAGTGAATATGCTTGTATAGATGGGAATGAACGACAGCCTGCAGTTTCATAGTGATTTCCTAAAAATCACTATAGCAATGGATGAACATAGTCTGAATCCATTAAAACAAACAAACAAAAAAACCCCAAACAAAACAAAGCAGGAACTACCACATATAAAACAAAATTCAAGATATTTAAAAGCAAGATTAGGATTTTGGCTGGGTTAAGAATTTTAGAGGAATTTTATACAGAAATTAGATAACTCGCAAAATTGGTAAGGAGCTTGACAGCTGCTCATTTTTCCAAAGGTTTAGGGTGCATCCCTCTCTCCTGCCTAGCACAGCAGTCATTACAGTAGGCTTTCTGCTTGGTGTACTGGACAGCTGACACAGTGATGCTTATTTCAGAGATAAAGACAGCAAGTTGTCCCTTTTTATGTTGATGAATTATGAATTCTGACAATATAATTTGTTACTATGATGGAGTTTATTCGTATATCTTATTGTATGTGTACTGTATTAACCATGCATATTTGCTTTTTATAAAATATTACAAGGCCAATCTTACTTAGCTTTGATTAATTAAGGTTGATCTTACCTTAAAATAATTAAGCTGGCAATAATTGTCCACACATTAGAAAAATGGAGCAGGATATTGAGGAAAAGATGGTTTATTATGTCTCCATTTTGGATTTATAACTCATTTCATTTCTGACCATATATATTTATCATCTAGGTTCCTAATAGAACTTCTTAATCAGCAGAAATGTGAGAGATTGCTTATTCATTTGACATATCATAAATTAATAAAAATACAATGAATGAGAAAATCCAAATGGTCTTTCAGATTAGAAACTGCTGCTTCTTAAATGCAAAGCTCTTTTATGAAACAGAAGAGACAAAATTCCTTTAGCTATCAACAGTTCAAATATTTTACTGCATATATTAAAGGAATCCCCACAAGGTATCTATTCAAGGTCATGTTATTTTACATTTTTATAATATGAAAAAGAGGAAAAAAAGTAGTACAATGAAAGAGGGCACCAGATAATTAGATAAGGAGCATTTATGAACTAGACATTCGGAAAGCTTAAAACTAATTTTAGAAGTGAGGCATACTGCTCCCTTTTTTTTTTTTTTTTTTTTTTTTTAATACATTCAGATTAACAGCAGCCTCAAAACCACAACTGGGATGAAATATACTAGTGTCATGAAAAAAGTCAGTTTGCTATCACAGCCATCACAGGCGGAAAAAAATTCAGGCAATACTCATCAATCACTAGAATATCTTTATAGTTCTTCAATATGGCTAAAAACATATACATACATTTAATAATCACCTTAATTTGTTACTCCCTAAGCCTTCACACAATAAAACCTATATACACTAAAACCTAAATCACATTATAAAACCATATATACAATGTTATTAAAGCTATTAAAGTTTAGGAAATAAACAGCCAAATACCACACATTCAAATACCTAATTTTTACTACCCCATTCCTTTTCAACTCCTGGCTTTTGTTTCTCCTGACTGCTTGCTAAACTTTGTCTCTGGTGGCAGATTTGAAGGGTGAGAGCTGTCACTTCTGATGTTTGTACTATACTAAGCACAACCAGCCTCCTAGGTCTTACAGTAATAACAAAATCACAGCCCGAAGAGACAGCTCAAGGAAGGGAAATATTCTTTGTCACAAAACAGTTGGATCTGCAGTGTCATCTGGGTAAAGTTTCCTGCACTGACCACAAGCATACCCTCCCATTAGTTTTGGGGGGCTTCTGCTGGGGCTGAGGATCTCAGCACTTCCCCCAGCGTGTGCGTTTTCCCACATGCTTGACTTCACTTATCACGACAGGGTGCTTGTGTCATGCTGAAACTGTTCTATTAACATGTGAATTGAGACCACCTATTATTTTGCATAGCACTGTCTCGATTTAAATATTTCCATTTTCTTGAATTTGATATAAAATTTATAATAATGGTTATTAACTTTATATTAACACCAGGCCTCTCACAAACACTGAGGCCAATTTACAGACTTCTGTCCACAGACAGCAGGTGTGAATTAGTCACGCTTTTAAAAATACCTATTATAATGCTGGAGTGGCATAAAGCAGCTTTAGTGTGAGACTTGATCACAGTACACTTCATTAATTGTGATAACTATTACATCTGGTGTTGTTCCAGACCAGCCAAGGAACTGGGGGGGTGTGGGTGGGAGGTTTCCTCATGGATGGGCTCCCCTGTGTCTTGGGAGACAGACCTACATCTGAGAATTGGTAAGGCTGTCACTTTACTGCCTGTCTTGGTGTCACCTTCTTGAGGAACTGCTCCTTGGTACCACAAAGTGATTTCCCCTGCTATTGTGGGAGTGACAAAGATCACTAGAAGGCAGATTATAAGGCAGAACATTTGCCTGGTTTCTACTGTGATTATGAATGAGCTATACCTATAATTTTTTAAACATATTGACTTTTTTTCCTTCCCTGGTGTATACTGTTTATTATTCTAGACTGCACAGCTTCAAGGGCAGCCATGGTCATTAAAGACTACTGGAAAAAACAGAAATAACACATACTTCTGGACAAAGAAAGGAGAGAACTGTGAGGTCTAGCTCTAGATTTGTGACTGCAACACGATTAAGTATCAGAGTGTCACAGCAGCAACAAATTGGTGAGGGGTCAGGCTAGAAGTTCTTGCACAGCCCCATGCTGTGCAAGCCCAGTCAAAAACCTTACAAATATCACTCTTATTGTTACTTCCTTCTTTACATTTTGGAAATAAACAGTGTAGAAAGTTATAAATGGGATAGAGGAGACACACTTAAAACAAGCTAAAGTTGTTGGTTAAAGCCAGTGGAAATAGAAATATTTCCACCAAAATTTCAGTATCAGGTAAGATTTATTTTTCATCTATAGCATTTTTGGTATGGGAGCACAAGAATGCTGTAATCTGCCTATCATATAGTATCTTCAGATCGGATTTAGATGAGTGAGTGGGACATTTCCCAGAAATGTCAGATGAGAAAACACACTGAAAGAAGATGACAGACCTGTGCTGCAAAAAGGGAAGATTATGCACACACCGGCTTATACATCATTACTGGTTACTGCTATCAGATCAGAGCAAGATTTTACTGGGAAGGTTAGTATTGAGCAAAGAAAAATCAACAAACCACTATTGGCTTATTACAATTAATATTGGTGTTCTCCTAGCAACAGCTTAAAGTCTGGCAAATTTGTACCAAATAAAAATATTACAGTTATAAATTGGACGCATAACCTGTTTTATTTTGAGAAAATATTTTAAATCTCTTTTCTCCACTGCTTTGCATCTTGCTTTACATAGTGTATCTCTTCATTATAGAGCCCACTAAGTGGGGAACTTGTTTATCTTCATCAAAGGCTGGTGGCACAGGTGAACTGCAGTTCTCCTACCCCCTCTTGAATCACCCCACATCAAGCTAAATTATGATCTCTTCCCCCTGAGCTCCCTTTTCTTGCATGACTACAGGCAGCCAAGTCAGTTCCAGCACGAGAAGAGCTCTTGGGTTCATCTGCCAGAAGCTCTTGTACATTTGCAATAATTGGGATATTGGAAACAATGGTTGGCTGAACCTATATGGTAACTCTTCCCACTCTGAGACACTGGGAGTGGGAAGCCTACAGTGGGAATTGAAGTTATGACAGGTAGGGAATCCCCTCAGCTCTAGACTTGATTTGGGTGAGACATTAAGATTCTTCTGAAAGAAATTAGATGAGAAAACACCTCCAAAGTGTAGAATAGAAACCAGGCTGCTGTTATCTGCCCATTGAAATGTTGCTAAATGAGTTTGAGTTTGGACATGTTGAGGAAGAGCCTGGATCTATATAGCCTTGGACCCTTCTGAAAAGCAGGAACAAAATGCTGCTGAATGTGAATTCCCTACTCAGTATGATCATTTGGAGGCTGTGGGTGTGACACTGCTATTACTTGAACCGGTTTCAATGGTGCAAACACAGAAGTGATTTGTCTACCTAAGGTTGGTCTTGACAGCAGCTGCTGAGACATCAGTCAGGCCAAGGAAAACATAATTATGTGCTATTATGACAGCCAGTCTGTCAGCAAATTATTACCCAACCTACAGCTACCCATGGCCCGTTCCCAGAAAATAAGTAACACTCAAAACAGATCATAACTGAATTCCAGAGCCAACAACAAGAGCCAACTCACTAACTCTCCACCCACCTGCAGGGGACACCTGATGGCAACTTTACCCATGCTTCAACAGACTGACAGCAGGCAAGAGAAGGAGTTTCAGACTTGGCATCAATAGAAGTTCATCTTAGAGATTTCAACTGCTTGTCCAGGAGATATCAAGGTAACAACTCCAGAAGTGATCTCTGTGAGATGTTTACCTTCTGAGGTCAATGTATTTATAGAGACTAAACCTTTTCTTTCTTGGAAATATTGCAGTCTTTTCCTTTTTAATCAAAAGGGAACCAAACAAAACAATCCCAGAATAATTCAGTGAATGGAATGGAGCCTTGGAAGAATATTCACAGCCATATTTCAGGAGCTGTCATCTAGATTTTTCTAAGAGGCTTGGAAGCATTTCCCTCAAATAAGGTCTGTTTGAACCAAGAGAACAATGAATAGAGAATGCTTATCAGTTAACCCCACAGGGATTTGGTGGGTTTTCATCATGTACTCACTAGGGTTAACACAGGGACAGAAGGCTCAGAACAGTCTTCTATGTTTTATAATCAAGCTGCAGCAGGACTTCTGTCAGCAGAAGTTAAATGCACCAACTGAGGGCAGTATATCATCTGCACAAGATCTTGCTTAGAAGTGGAGCATGTGTGTGTTCTGTAAAATTTTTTCACCCAACTTACTTTTCTTTCTCATCAGAATTTTTTCCCAGCAGATTTCTGAAGACTGCTACAGAATGGATGTTATGACACACAGAAAAATCCAGGCTGCTCTTGCCTGTACAGAACAGAATATTGGTCTGTGCCTTAATCTTTCACCAAACAGAGAAGCAAATCATTGCTGCAGGAGGTCTGCAGCAATTTAAGCAATATTTTGCTCATGAAAACTTACTGTTATTTCTCAGCAGTCATAATAGAAAATTATATACTGAATAGCTTATTGCTTTTTAGCATTCATAGAGTTCACAACAAACATGTTAGTAGTTGCCAAATGTGCTTTGGCGAGGATGCTACAGCTCCATGTTCCCAGGCCCAGTGAGTAGTGAGGCTGAGCATCTACTCCTGACAAATACCCACACAAACACAGGTGTACAACAAATACATATGCAGGCATATGGCCAGCTACATGGTTTGTTGCATATAGAAACACTAAGCACTCAAACAAACAGCACCAACAGCCTCCTCTTGTTTTGCTCTGTGGCTGAACAGGATAAATCCTGGGAGTGGGAAATACACGCACACACATAAACATAAAAAAATACATATATAACACACACAATGCAGATGCCCTAAGTAATTGGCCTCACTCAGTCTATCCAATAGCTCACCCTCAGTCATTTCTCTCCCCAGATGTAGGCACCTCAGGACCAGCAGCCCCACTCCAGCTGCTGGTCCACAAACACTCTTGCATGCAATGAGATATCTCTCCAGTAACTGGTCTTAAGTGCTCAGCCTATCCAGTAACTGCCCCTGGATCCTGTCATCTCTCTTAGTCTCATGCAGAGTCACATACACGCAAATAGATCTCACCTAGGTGACTCTCACAGACTTACAGACCTTCTGGTCTCCCTGGTAGCTGTCTTGGAGTTCTGGGTCATTACCATAGACAGCTTGCAGACTTTCCAGCCTCTGGTCCAGATTCACAGTTACCTGGCTCTCAGGCCTCTTACTCTGCTCACTGCTAGTCCATTTTTATACTCTCTAGCAATCACACACTGAAATACACACTGCTGTTTGCTCCTTTTGCTGGCACCGCGGATACACAAATGCCTCTGACTCATGGGCCAACTTCAGTTGCTGGCAGTGAGACCCCCATACACACAAATGCACCCAGAACAGTGTCCCTCACACAGCAAGACAATTAGAAAATGAGTTTTCTGAAAACATAGAACAAACTGTCGTAATCATGAGACAGGTCCCTTTTACCCCCTTTCTATTTTTCCATGCGTTTTCCTTCCCAAACTACCTTGATCTCTCTCCTTTCCTGATCTTTGTCTCCTCTCTAAACCAATAAATCTAAACATTCCAAGATGTTCCTCCCTGCATTCCATAAAATGGGGCCAACACCTCTGGCAGTAACCACACCCCTCATTGTAAGGCTCTCTGGGACCATCTCCTATTGACCCACAGTGCTGGTGGCTCTCCAGCCTCTAGGGCTGAAGGTTGCCTGGGACAGCATCAGTAAGCTCTGGGTTTCCAGTCTCTGACTGGGACACTGGGGTTCCCCAGATGTAACAGTGCCTCTGTGCTCCCCTTCCTGCTTAGGGGAATGTGCCTTTATCACATAACTTAAAACATATGTGATATCAATGTCCTGAGCCAGTGCAATGGAGAGCAGAAATCTTACTGAAAAGGTACAGAACTGTGCTCAGTAAAGCCTGGGCTTAACGCCAGATTCAGGACTACACAGTGCCCTGTTTTCCTGCAGAATGAGGCACCCTGCAGTTACCTAGAAGCATGGCAAATAAAGAAGTTGTATAAAATTTCAGAAACACAAATACATGAAGTGCTCAGCAGTACACTTGCTATGCAACCAGTATAATCTACAAGTTAATACAAAATGTTTCTATTCCGCATTCTGATTTAGCCATTATGTGGTACTGCTTTCAGGCTTTAAGATATGTACAGAACTACAAATGTACCTGAAATCAGCATATTTCCATATTTCATATGATATTAGAAAAGAATAAATTATTTTGTCACATTCTAACTTATGCGTAAGATAAAGAACAAATTTTTATATATGAAAAATACACACAAATACAACTGAAATCCAAAGGTCTTTGGATCGTTAGAAGCTGGGTGATAGTCTGAGGTGGGAAGGCTGAGGTAGTACCAGT
Source organism: Heliangelus exortis (assembly GCF_036169615.1). NCBI lineage: Eukaryota > Metazoa > Chordata > Aves > Apodiformes > Trochilidae > Heliangelus > Heliangelus exortis. The sequence continues at coordinate 39,240,400 of NC_092424.1, forward strand.
ATGTCAGTCCAGTATGTCAGGTTTGTGACTGACTGTGCAGAGAAAGTTAATTCCAAACTCAGATCAAGTCATTTCCATGCATGTCTATTCTTTTCCAAGGGAAGGTGGGGTGGTGGGTTGGCGAAACAACCAAAAAACACAAAAGAACAACAAAAAAATCAAAACAAACATAGAAAACCATTTACTTCCTAGCCCCGGGGTGGGAGACTGTCTCATTTAGAAGGGCCAAATGCCCTGCACAAACCAGACAGTCCTGTGGGGCCATCAGGGGACAGGAATTCACAGAACAACACATGTCCTTCTTCTTATTTTTAGGGAAAAAACACAGCAGCCTGCAGACACCTTTATAGCAAGTCCCTTATTTCTGGGGATTCCTGAATCAGTCCTCTAAATTTTTTCAGTTGGGATCTGAAGTACTGGTGTGAAAAAAATCTCCCAACCATCCTTAGGCACTTTACTTTCCTTTGTGACACAGGGCTGTCTCAAAATGCATGAGCTGCATCTCTTTTGGATGTACTGGACTGGAAGATGATGTCCAAGAACGTGCCTGATGTACTCCTTCCTTCACAGGGCCATGCTAATGCCAGTCAAAAAAACACTCAACTCCAAATCAACATACATCTTCAGGCAGCATCCTCAGCACCAGCTGTTTCACTGCACATCCCAGCCCTGACTCTTGGATGCCTCACTACTAAGGGAAATGAATGGAAAACAGAGTGGGCAAGGCTGATTTATTCCTTTGTACTTCAAAGCACAGGCAAAAAGGGAAAGCAAACAATCCACACAAGTCCCAGCATTGCTGGACAGCAAACGCTTGTAGCTCCAGAGCACTGGTTCTTAAGCAAGTACAATGGAGAATGGGGGATGTCCACACCAATATGTTCTTTCTTGTGCTCTAATTTAACACTCATTGCAGCAAGCACTGTGCCTGGACTGCAGAATTTTTTGAGTACCACTGGAGTGATTTTTTTTTTCTGACCTTATGCTTTTCATATAAGTATAAAAATACTTATTTTTTTTTTTCATAGCTACTGTGTTATGCTGTAGGGACAACAAAGCTAGGCAAGTGAGACTCCACAACATAGGCACTCCCATCACACACAAAGCAAAAATCAAGAATTTAGATAGTGTTTACTGGATTCTAGTCAAAGATGACTAGGCCAAAAGTGACATCTAAGCAGAGAAGGAATTGACAGCGTTTTCTAAGTACGTAAAATTAAGAGCACATAACACTAGAATGAAACAGGGACCTTTCAGCTCCTATAAGGCTACCATGCAAATTCAAAACTATCTTGCAAAAACTGAACTTCTGAGGGTTACTCAAAAGAACCATATGAAAAGAGATTCACCAACCACCTCTCTTTACCAGAATCAGAAAGAGATGCCAGAGGCACTAGGCCATGTCCTGGTGGACATTATGGTCGTGACCCACAGAAACCCTTCCCCCAAGAGCCAGTCCATGACAGATCTTAATAGAGAAGACAGAATGGGAAAGAGCAGCACCTACAAAGCAGAGAAAAGAAAGTTCAATGGAAGGAAACTAAGAGACCTTCTTCAGCGTGTAACCATGTTGACACATGAAAGAGTTACAAATAAGGACTTAAAACCAAAATGACATTTTTAAAGATCTGACCAGGTACTCTTGACACTGAAGTAGATCAGTGGAGATTAACCCCACTTAAGACTGCAGACATGGACCCCAAACTTGGCATTTAACGTGTTAGCATTATTATGCTATTCTTGTATACGTTGTCTGAGAGCACACATGAAAAAAGGGCAGCATTTACACTTCATACCAAAGGAGAAATTGTGAAGATGGTGGAAAGGCAGTTAGGAAAGGCAGAGTACCACAGACCAGATTGCAAATACCTCTTTCCTCCTCATTGGAAAGGAACTTCACCTTGGTCTAGTTGAGCAGCCAGGTCTTCCCCAATGTGAAATAAAGAATTACCATCCATTCCATAGAGAGACAGATCAGGACTATGCAGCCAGGGTGGGTTCAGTTATTGCTGTAGTTTGGGCATCTATCAAATGCTCTTTTGCAAGTCAGCTGTGGGACTCAAGACAATTTGCACATCACTCTGTGTTAGCATATTCTGTGCCCTTTGACAGATCCTGTGATTGCCTTGGCACTCTGTATAACCATGAAAGTCATGGATAAGCACAGAAAGGACTGGACTGCTCTCCACAACTATAGAGCAGGCAGTGCTGTAAAAGCTCAGGGGACTGTGTGTTAAAAGTTGTGGTTCAGTCTGTTGCAAACAGAACTGTTGCAGATTTGCATTCAGCTGAATATCTCAGAGAAGTTTGAGATGGCTGAATGAGATCATCATTTGCACCCATATCTTCTTTGAAGACAAAAGATAAATTGTCTGTAAAACTAGTTGCAGATGGAGGGTCAGGTCTTGGGAGGCTCAAAAGCTTCCAGGCTTTCTAGAAAGCTTTCAATTTGCATCCACAGGCAGTTCAAAATGTAAGATGAACCAAATCAGCTAACACTGCAATAGACTGTTAGGATCTACTTTGTCTGTTCCCTGGAAGATACTTCTGGCATAATGAAAGGCTACTAAAAAGAAAAATAGTATTTCTTTTCATATGTTTTACCCACATTATAAAAATCTCTATCCTGTATTGCTGTTGTGTGCCTGCCATACTTGAATGACCTAATGCAAAAAGAAATATTATCCAATCTGAACACAAACATAATGGGTTTAAAAAAAAATCCCTGGCAACAGCCAGAAGTTAAACAAACAAAACACAAAAATTATCCTGCCTAGGCACAGTATTTCTATTAAAGAAGACAAATAGATGAAATGCCTTTGTATTGGAAAGCGGGGTATTTCTATATATTTCATATATATTCAATTCTAGCTAGCTGTACATTTTTTGTTACAAAAACATTTGAGATTTAAAAGCACATATATCTACTTCTGAATTAGGCTGTGTCCTGGGCATAAAATATTTGCTACTTAAAACTGTCACAAAGGTGTGGAAAAGATATAGAATGAAGCAATATGGGAAGCAGGGTTTTTGGTGAAAGGCGTGCTCATGTAAACATAAATTTACAAGAAAAAATTTAACATTTTCCAGGCTAATGCTGCAAATTGGACATGGAAATTAAGCCTACACCTAGTAAAGTACTTAAAAGACCAACTAAAGTTTTGAGATGTAGAGACACTGAATGACACAAGACAGTATTAATAGTGTTTGTAGATTTAGTAGGGTTGTTTTGTTTTAAAACCTGCTCATACAGTCTTAAGCTCTGCCTAATATCTAACCTAATTTTAGGTTAGATAACCTTAATATCTAACCTAGTTTTAGGTTAGATATTAGGAAAAACTTCTTTACAAAGAGGAAGATCAGGCATTGGATTGGGCTGCCCAGGGAGGTGGTGGATTCCATACCCCTGGAGGTTTTTAAGAAGAGACTGATGTGGCACTCAGTGCCATGGTCTGGTAACCACAGTGACAGTGGATCAAGGGTTGGACTTGATGATCTCAGAGGTCCTTTCCAACCTGGATGATTCTGTGGTTCATACCACCTAATATTAAGGGAGCTTTTTGTATTTTTTTACTTATTTAGACAGAATAACAAATTAACTGGGTTTTGTGTCAGTATTCCACACAAACTGATGAAGAAAAAGCTGTAAATCATGCGGGGATTTTAATTAAAGGCAGATTTGAAAAATAGAATTGGAGGAAAGTGATCACTGATTGGAAGTTCAGAACTAACAAAGAACCACAAAAACTGAAAACTTTATTAGCAAACAAACCTGTATCCTCCAACAATTTGAACAGGAATGCATAGCATCAAATATGGAATATTCTAACTGTTGCCAACATATCCATACCCATTACTATAAATCCAACCTCTGGCAAACAACTGTTACTGTCTCTTACTTTCTCTACACCTAGGTGGCTATGAGGTCCCTATGTATTTCTTTCATATACACATATTTGAATGTAATCTAAGAATACATATATATGAAATGTATAAATTTTTTTTCTTGCCACCCTCCAGCTCCCCAAGCAGCAGGCATATACTGGGCTTACAAGCATGACATCCCATAACAACAGGTTGGAAAGAAAGAGGTTAAATTGTATGTGATTATAGTATCTGTTCTAAACTTGTCTGGGCTCTAGGCACTTAACTATATGAATAGTTTGGAATATTCAAATATGCCCTTTTCAAAAGATACTGGACAAAAATGCTTATTAAAACCATTTTTCTTTGGGCAGTAAAACATTCCAGTTTTTCTTAATTGGCACATAAATTTCTTACAACAGTCTACCTGCCACAGAACAGGTTTTGAAAGGAAGAGATTTTATCTTTCCTCCCTGATTTTCAGTGTTTCATATTATCTTAGGGTGTTTCAGTTTATATTGTCTAATTTATTTCTGGAAGGAGAGAGAGGATGGTATGGAACATCATTAATCAAGCCCCAGAGCTGTCCATCCATTAGTGCATGTCTTAACCTACTTCTCTGCATAAATAGGACTTTTCTGACCCCTCTGTGCCACTGTATCCAACACAGTCCATGTAGAACCAAGCTCCTTCACTGGACCAGCTAAATGCCAAGCTCCCTTACTGGACCAGCTAAATGAGAACTGAAAAGGCAAACTAACAAAGCTCCTTCTAAATTGGAAAGTTCATTCATATCAGTCACATTTGTTTAAATTCCTAACCACATAAAAGGCTCTTTAATAGTGTCATTTCCACAAGAAAGCTGTAAAAGAGTAGATGCATATCAACGAGAACAATTCAGGAAATAGTAAGTGGAGCTAAGAAACAGTAAACAGGAGAGTCGTGCTGGAATGCTATGTAGGTTCAGGTACTTTTTAATAGTAGCAGCATGAGCATTTGTGTTCATGCGTTTTTCACCACTTGAATGAGAGCTGGAGGAATCCTGAATCCTGCTGTGACACCACAGTTCTCATGCCTTTTTGGGGAGCATTCACACCAGTGACTACCTTCACACAGTCACTATCTTCCTCCTTCTCAAGGGAGCAGTTTTCATTCACATCAGAAGGGTCATTGATTTTCTCCTACACCAGGATGCCTTCTCCTTAAGAGAACTATTAACATAAATGAATGAAAAATCAACAAGTACCTGAGGACTCTAGGCCACGCAACAGTGCTTTTAGAAGGAAAATTTTATGGTCCAAGTTATGAAAGAATTCAAGACTCAGGGACAATTCCTGCTGATGGCAGCTTTTACAAGTAAATGGCTCTAGCTTAATATGATTTATTCTGATCAACACATCAACAATAACAGCTGCCATGAAATCACCTCAGAAAAGGCAGTCCCTTAAGTAAGAAAAGCCTAGGCCACGTGGCCATTTTCTGCTTAGTCAGGTTTTTATTTGGCACTAAATTTCTGTAAGTCTGTGCATTTTTGATGCATTAAAATGAAAGCCTTATCCTTCTTGCCTTACAGAGATCAATATGTTAAGTGTATTATATTGGCCATTGGACAATAATTGGTGCTTCCTTCTGGAAGCACAGTGCTGACTATTATGGAAAACAACAGAGCATAGTTCTGTCTCACCAAGTCACCTTCTATAGATTTTGCTTAATTCTTCTTGAATAATGCCCAAGAACCTAATATTTAGGGAAGAAGTGCAATAAAGACAATAACAGATCATCTCTTGGTGGTGGTGTGTTTTTTTGTTTGTTTTCTTTTCTTTTTTTTTTTTTTTTTTTTTTAATTTTTTTTTTATTTTCATGAAGCTTAGTTTCTGTATATATAGATATAGAATATACATGTAGATATAGATATACATGTATCTGAGCAGCAAAGATTAATATATTAAGATCAATATATGTAATCAAACTGTGTTTATTTTCTTTTTTTTCAAATGATAGCTAATAAAACCTGAAAATAATTGAGAGTATGTCTGCAAAAAAGCGAATAAAATTCAGAGGTACAATCTGTTCAAGTAAGAGGTTGGTTAAATGTGTTACTGTTTGGTGGTAGGCACTGGAACATTTCCAATTCTCTTCAACTTGTGGAAAGAATACTAAGAATAATGATGAATCTGATACTAGTATTATCCATGTACATATAAACAGGGAAAACAATACAGAGCCTGACCCAGAACTCACTGAGTTATGGGGCTGTATGAATTTAGACCCAAGACAGATCTTCAGCAAGCAAAGAACTTTTAGAATTTTGCCTCAATATTTAACCCCAATTATGCCAGAAGCATCATTATCTTCTGCCAAAAAAGTATTACATTTAAAAAAAAATTTCATAGATAATTCAATCCAAGGTGGATGGAATGAAAGAGATGCAGCACATCACACAGAATGTGGTGAATGTGCACATCTAGCTCCACAAAAACAACACAGCCACACACCCCATCTCCACTGCCAGCTTTTAAAGTTCAATATACACCTCTTGGAGAGCACTACAGTGGTGCACAACTCGAGCAAAGATTTCCATGAGTGCATTTCAATAACTAAATAGGTGCCAAGACTTGACTGTAGTGACCATGACATGAGAGAATTCAGGATTATTAGCTACCTTCAATTTCAAGAGAGGAGACTTTGACCTCTTCACGATCTGCTTGGTAGAATACTATGGGGCAAAGCCCTGGAGGGTAGAGGAACCCAGGAAAGCTGGTCCATATTCAAGGATCACCTACTCCATGCCCAGGACCAATGTGGCAGGTAGGAATGCCAGGAGATCTGCATGAATGACCAAGGAGCTCCTGTTTGCAGTTAAATGTAAAAACAAGGCCTACAGAAGGTGGAAACAGGGACAGGTAACCTGGGAGGAGTACAGAGTTGTCTGAGAAATCAGGGATCAGGTTATGAAAGCCAAAGGACAAGAAGAATTAAAAGTCTCCGGAGATGTCAAGGGCAACAAGAAAAGTTTCTACAGGTATGTCAGCAATAAGAGAAAGACTAGGGAAAATGTGGGATCCCTCCAGAAGGAAACTGGAGATCTGGTCCAGCAGGACTTGGAAAAGGCTGAGATACTCAATGACTCTTTTCTCCCAGTCTTCATGGCAAAGGCTCTTGTCACACCACGCACGTCACAGAAAACAAGGAAAGGGACTGGGAAAAGGAAGATTCCTCCACACTATAGGAGAAGAACAAGTTTGAGACCATCTAGAGAACCTGACAGTGTGCAAGGCCATGGGACCCAATGGGACTTGTGTGCAGCTCCTGAAGGAACTAGTGTATGAAGTTGCAAAGCCACTGTCCGTCATATTTGAGAAGTCCTGGCAGTCTGGTGAAGCCCCATTTTCAGAAAGGAAAAAAAGGAAGACCTGGGGAACTACAGGACAGTCAGTCTGACCTCTGGCAAGATCATGGAGCAGATGCTCCTAAAAATCTTTGTCAGTGACATGGGCAGTTGAATTCAGTGCACCCTCAACAAGTCTGTTGATGACAACATGCTGGAGGGAAGGGATGCCATCCAGAGGGACTGTGACAGACTTGAAATGTGGACTCCTGCAACCTGCATGACATTCAACAAAGTCAAGTGCAAGGTTCTGCTCTTGGGTCGGAGCAATTCCAAACACAAATACAGTCTGGGTGGAGACTGTATTGAAAACAGCTCTGAGAAGAAGGGGATGATGGTTGACAAGAAGCTCGAAATGAGACAGCAATGTGTGCTTGCAGGCCAGAAAGCCAACCATGTCCTGGGCTTCAACAAAAGAATCATGGCTAGCGGGTCAAGTGAGGTGATTTCTCCTCCTCTAAGCTGCTCTCATGAGACCCCACGTGGAGAACTGTGTTAAGTTCTGGAGCTCCCAAAATAAGAAGGACATAGAGCTCTCAGAAAGAGTCCAGACAAGGGCCACAAAGATGATCAAAGGGCTGGAGCACCTTTCTGATGAAGTGAGACTGAAAGAGTTTGGGTTGTTGTATTCTAAGTATGTATCAACATCTTTAAGATTCAATGACATTTTCTAAAAAATAATATCACCAAAGCCAGTATTTAACAATGGTGAAGAAGAGCTATTTAAACTAGGGCTTGAAAAAGGACAGGTTTCCTCTGCCATGCCTTGGTACTCTCCAATTTTGTCTTCAGCAAAAAAACCAGGAGAGCCTCAGAATGCAATTAGACAACTGCTTAAACCAAAAGAGTCTCTAGAGCAGTTGCAATCTAATATTAAAAACATGCATGTTGCTGTTCTAAAAAAAAAAAAAAAAAAAATTCTTCCACATTTGCAAAGTTATGTTTTTATGATAAACCTATTTATCCATCCTTTATCTCGTCTAGCGAAAAATCTGACATTAAGTAACCTGACATGCATGAGGCAGTCTGTACTTTTGTGGGTGGCAAATCTGTTCACTGACAAACTTCTAGAAAATCTGTCACACAGCAGGCTCTGGAGGTCCCAGAAAGCAGCAGGACAATCTGCTACAGACCTGCTTGGGCCTTAGCTCTAGGTGGATAATGCACATGGCCATATTGTGGGGGGTTGTTCTCTCTTGGCAAGCAGCAGCCAGGCATCTTTGGCAAACGGCAGGAAAACAGGGAAGAAAATCAGAGGTCATGAGGAGCACCATCAAAATAGACTTATTGGCAAATGCCTGTTGCAAGACAAATAACCATAGAGATGCATGAACTTCAGAAACACCTGTGTTCACCAACTGTCTTCCCAACCATTATAAACTGTCCATTTCCATGCCTGCAGATCTGTATCAGAAAACACAAAGTTTATTCTTTGAAATACTGAGCATTTGTTGCCCCTGTATCATTACTGATGTGAGCTAAAAAAAAAATAATTGTGCACCTTATGTAAAAATAGGCCTGTTTTAGAGAAAATACATATAAAAAATGGAATATAGACAGGCTTAGGTTTCCTATCAAAGCTTTTTTTTCTGTGACAATCAGTTTTGGGTAGAAAATACTTAAAATCTGCCTCCAATATACATGCAGTTGGTTAAACCTGTAAGAACCAAAGCTATCAACGATAGATATGGCAGCACTAAAATCATGCTAAGTGATGAAACCCATGCATTTGAGTTTCCATGAAAACTAGGAAATTAATAGAAGTCTTCATAGCCTAAGGAGCAAGGAAAAGGTATAACCTCAAGAAAAATAAACAGAACAACTCTGTCTCCTCAACTGTCTGTACAATACTGATTTAATACTGGGGTTGATCTATCCTAGATGGCTATCAAACAGCAGCGACACCATTAGTCATTCTTTTCACTGGACGCAGTGACACGATCTCTGGTGCTGGATGGGTAAACCAGAATTTTTGTTTGCCAAAAGAAGCAGAGGTTTGAAACATAGCTTCAGTCCAAATTGGAGAGGAAAATACAAAAACTGTAGCAAAATTATCTTAAGGAGACATATTTTACAAAGTTGTTTTTTTCTTAAAAGATTCCAGATATTTTGACTTTTTTCTTTTGCTGCATGAAAAGGTCACAGTTGAAGTGAAGCTAGGACAGAAAACCTCCCAAACCAGGACAAATAGCAATATCAACAATAAAATTACAAGCATTAAACAAGTGTAACTATTTAATTTGGAAAAATACAAGTATATCATAAATGATGGTTTTCAAAAATGTCTCCTCCACTTCTTCCTTCCAAATAAAAAAATCTTGCAAAATTTTGAAATGTCTTTACTTTGGATAGAATTTCAAGAAAATGACTCCCTCAGCTCAGGGAGTCATTTCACCTTCATCTCCGATCAGCTGTATTTTTGAGGACTGTCAGCAAATGATAGATGAAGTATCTCAGGTTTCACCAGGAACAGAAGCACCTACTGCTTACGAATCAGCAATCTCTTTCTGCCCTGAAAGCCTCACAATTTCTTCACCACATGGCTAGGCCCTGCCCACTCCCATTTCTGCTACTGCCAACCTACAGCAAAACCTGTAAAGTAGGAGAAAAACAGTTATTGGCAATTTTCCCTTTGATGTGTGTTGCTGATGCCTTTTCTTCATTTACACAATGGCTGTGTTACAGCTGTAGCAGAAGAGAATATAGAAGCAGAGACTTTACATGTGCACAGGGCTCCTACTTGCATGAATTACTGGTTGACTTCATTTACTCTTTCATTATTTCAAGCTTATACACAGAATAAAGTTTATCTCCTACCCTTCACCCCTAGGAGGCTTATTTGCTCATCAGGCATTTAAAAAATGCTCTGATAATTTCCATGTACATTGCTGCTTGGTGCAGAGAAAATAGATTCTTTTTATAGATTTATTTAATTCACAGATGCTATTTTAATTGGTCTCTCATGCAATTGTCTCTCACTGGGAACCTGGATGGCTCTGGGGAATTGGCAATGACTTTCAGAGCTTTTCCAGGTCAGTGATTCAGATGTAACCACAGTCACTGGTGACTGAGAATTAATGTGGAGAAAACTATTTGATGGTCTGTGTGAAATAAAGTAATGATTTCAGTCTAGTTTCAGTTTGACAGACTACCAGCAACACCAATCAGTGCTTTTATGGGCCTTTTTGGGAAAGGAACCAAAAAAATAGCTTCTGCAAATTATCTTTCATGATAGGGCTGAAGGTAATCACAAGACCAAGCATGAAGCCTTCATCATCTTTTTCATGGGTAACTATGGAGTTTCCATGTTTTTTTCCAAATTCTGTCACACTGATATTCCAGGGACTGTTTTCTATGCTCAGCTATTGACTTAGAAGGTAAATTTCTTTCAGCTTCATGTTTTATCCAAGGAAGGGAGGAAGAAAGAAGAAAGTGAGGGAGGATGCTTGTCCTGCTTTATTCTTTGCAGAGCCTATCTTAGACAATTTGGAGCATCCCTCTGCATTGACTGGAGGAACTGCCTTGGGCATGTAACTTTCAGAAGGTTAAAATTTGCTTTCATAATCCTCTGCCTCTTGGCCCTGCAAACACACTGTGAGTGCCAGGCTACATAGTAAAAATGTGTCAGATCACTGAACTCAGATAAAGCCACTTTGGCACAGCAGTTAGGGCTTTTATCCCCCATCAATTTTTCAATCCACTCAGCCCTAATAGGACATTTTACTTACAAATCCTGGCAAAAAGAAACAGTTTTCCACCTCATGCTCCTGTTTGATTAGCACATGCTTATTTTCTAAGTTCTCATTCATCATACCGACAAGACTGCCTCAAGGACTGCCTTTTAAAACACCACCACCACAAAGAGGCGTAACTCAGGTCTTGTTTCTCTTTTCCATGCAGAAACAAGAAGTTACAAAGCAACCTTGGGTCTGTAGTGAAATAACTGTTCTTGTAGACCACAAGATCCTGCAAGAACAGATGCACTGATTCAACTAAAATTAACATATGCAGCTGGGATGAACAGAAAATGCAAATGTTCTTCCAGTTCCTATATAAGATTTTCCATTCTCTCATTAATTCCTACTAAGAAAAAAACCAATCAACAAGGAGTTTAGTTTCTTCATAGTTACTTTGACTGGCTCTTAGTGGTGCACCAACACAGGGATATGTAGGTTTTTTTTGTTATGAGGTTTGTAATGAAATGCCACTGGCAACAAACTAAAGAGGTTGTCAAAAGTTACAATAAAATAGTTCTGCAATATATTTGAGCAGCATAGGGTCTATCCAAAATATATTAGAAAGCACACAATAGTCAGCTTTCCTGTGCTATATGAAGAAAAATAGGTACAAACATCTTCATTTAATGTCATGTAAGGAAAAAAGCAGAATGACAAATGAAACAGTTCCCAGGAGAATGAAGAAAAGTTGCAGAAAGAAACCCAATGGCCCATTTTGTCCACAGCAACAGAAGGGGGAAGCAATATACAGCTAAAGCCCAGTTAAGGAATACTTCTCTAATTCTAAGAAATCTTTTCCTCCTGTTTTATAGTAACTTTTTCAATAGTGCTTTGCATCTAAAAAGAAAAGTATTCCATGCCTAGAAGATTTTTCTTCTGCTTTGCATGATTTTGAGATCTGGAGCTAAGAAGCTCAAATTCAATTTATAGTTCACGCCACCCATGTGAAGTTCACAATTCAGACCTACTACAAAGACAAAAACCAAAACTGCTGTTACTTAAGGCCAGGAGACACAGGGCTAAGCTCTGAGCAACAGTGACCATTGATTTTCTGACTTTTTTTTTTTTTTTCTCTTGATATTCAGTGGTCAATTTTTAGTTAGCTTCATTAACTTCTGAAATTGTCAGTGGCTGGAAACAGCTGTTTGGAATTCATGGCAGTACCCACACCCCTATAAGAATTTAAATAAGTTAACTGCTGTGCAGCAATCCAGAAATTAGTAGGTGTAATACATCATCTTCTATTATAGCTGTCATTTCTGAAGCATTTTGGTTCAGTGCCAAAAGGCAACCAGGCTGCACACCACAGAGCCTTCTGACAGTGCAGCTCCAAAAATGTGGTTGACTGCCCCTGGGAGGCCTAGGCTTTCAGGTTCTGCCTGAGCACAGAAAAATTCAGCAGAACAGTTGTTCTATCAAAGGGTTATTCCAATTACCAAGAACAAAGTACAATGACTAGATGAGTCACAGGAATTGGTAACCAGGATACAGTAAGACCCTGAACTGGTGAAAATTATCATGTATCAGTGGTGCTGTTATTTAAGCAAACTGAGAACCTAGCCTTCTTTTGTTAACCCAGAGAACAATATGCATGCCTCATCGCCCTGCCACGGAAGAACATCTGATAGCAAAATAATTCTGTGCCAAGGGATATGTACAAAGTTCTCAACATCCACACTTATCCCAAAATGCAGAAGAACCTTTCATCTAATGTGTGTCAGCTCTAGCTTACTGAAGCTGTCTACTTGCTCCTGGGGAGACTACATGTAAAACACACAAATGACAGAGGGTAAAGAGCTATCCACAGAGTACCCAGGGGCCTTTAGAGGAGCATCTGGTAAAATACTCTAAGAGCAAAGGGATAGGGTGAATAGAAAGCCAGTTCTCAAAACAGGTTGGAAACAGCTCAAGGAAGAGAAGACTTGGCCTAACTCCTCAGCAGTGTGATTTGCACAGAGAGACAGCTTATCTTGGGAATGATTTACTCATTCCTGCCCCTTCCCTTCTTGCCAAGCTCCCTCCTGCTGCTGAGCTCAGGTGCTGCAGCTCAGAGCAATCTTACCAAGGCAAAAAGCACTGTTTTACTCTCTGTATACCAGATGACAATACTGAGCAGTTCAGCAGTTGCCACACAAGCAACTAAATCACGTCAGCAAGGCAAACAGTTACAGGACAGAATTCCTAAGTCACCAAAATATTGGCAGTCTCGGCTCATAAACAGGGTACACTAAATGCACTGCAGCTGATGGGGAGGGAAGCACACACTGCTGAACACTATGGATCTGCAAGATGTAAAAAATGGAGAACATGTAGTTCTTACTCTGTGAAGCCAAATTTGGAGCTAAGAATTCAACTCAGGCACCAACAGGCCTGGGGGATTTGCCGGCACCAGACCACACCCACGATTCACTCAGGAAAAGCAGTCAAGGCAGTTGGATGGCACAACCTAAAAAGGATGCTCTGAGAAGCATCTCAGGTCATCCAGCATGCAACTGGGAAGAGACTTTGGAGCTAGGGAACTGTTGCTAACTCTTACACTTGCAATAATTAATTTCCACTTACACAAAAACAGCAGTAACACAATCAGCACAGGGAACAGGTAATGAAAAGGATAATTAGTCTCTAGCTCTGCAAGCTTTCAGTGTGCTGAAGCCAAGCAAATTTCGTAGAATGAATGCTACTCTCAAGAAGAGGTGGAGCTGCCAAGGAAGGAATAGGTTCATGCTCCCACTCATTGAAGGAGAAAGGTCATAGTACTGACAGGAATTAGGGCTATCAGATAGTTTATGTAATTATGCAATTCCCTAAATTCTTCTCTGTGATCTTCACAATATATCCGTTTTCTGGATGGAAGAAGTGTTAGATTGAATTTTGTAGGGTGTGGAGAGGATAGGGAAGACAGAACAAAAGAAAGAATTTAAGGGTTTAACAGCCCGTGAGGCCAAAGAGATGCAAGAAGACCAGCTGAAGTCCCAGCAAAGAGGAAAAATTAAATGCAAAGAGGTGGACTAATTCAGCATTTTCAAGTAGTAAAATCCAAATGTGAAAGAAATCTGGCTGGCTACAGATGACAAGGCCTGTCTCGGTTAGACCTTCAGGCTCTTGATTTTTATTTTTTTTCCTTCGTTTAACTAGTCTTCTTGAGCAAGCTGGCACTTCAGTGGGTTTGAATCAGTCAAGTAACATTCCCTCTCCTGGGGCTTCAGTTTGAAATAAAAATTCAAAGTACCACAGACTAGATTTGTTGCTCTCAGTCTATTCAAGAAAAATCAGGTTGATCTGAAGTTGGTTATTTACGTGTGCCAGTATCATCTGTTAGGAAAAAAGTCAGGGTAGAAGGAATTGTTTCATAGGTGTAGTGCCTTGAAGTGGCACTACTAGAAGTACATGCAGACACAACAACTCTCTTCCACATTGACAGCTTCCAGCATGAATTGATGATCCACTACTTTTTTGAGTACTACCTTCAATTAAACTATTACAAATGCTTAAGTGAAAAGAGTGGAAATGACCAAGAATACCCACCAGACTCACCCTCCCCACCACAAAAACATAAATTACTTGTAATCTACTAGTAGCATGGTGAACCATATCAGGTGGATCATGGAAACGGGCAACAGTAAGAATCTAGACAAAATATGTGATTTCTTGGATTTTTATTTTAATGGGAGTATTTTTTTTCTTTTAGCTGGGAAAAAAAAGCTTTCCGGGAAATATGAAGCACCTCTATTTCTACATGAGATGAGTAAGAATTTCAAGTAAGAATGCCATGAAAAAAAAGACTTGAGTGTTTTGACACTGAATTTTGTCTGAATATTTTGCAACTTATAATTTAAAATAAGGGGGTTTGTTTGGTTTTGTTTGTTTGTTTGTTTTGGGGTTTTTTTAGAGAAAAAGTGGTCTTACTCACCCTGAAATAGCTAGCAATCCTGATGTTAAATTTTTAGTTCTCTTAAAAATGCAAAACACAAGAATTTTGAGAGAGAATTTTTTTTCTTTAGTTCTCAATACTATTACTGAACTAAAACCTATGGCTATTTCCACAAGAAAAGCCAGGTGTGCAATGCAGGAAAGGAAGAACATGCACTACAGGTAGTTATATTTTGAAGTTGTGACCAGATTCATAATTAAACTTGTATTAACTGAATTTCACCAAGCATCTTGGATCTGACTGTCTTCTTAGCAGAATAATTAATTCTTTGTCATCGTGTTGGTTTTAATCTGAAGTTTATTATCTATTAGTATGGGCCTGTTGCCATTATGAAGTATCAACACAAACCTAAAAGGGAAAAGAATTCATATTTGTGTACTCATAATGCAGTTCTCCATTATTTATAACACTTTCCAATGATACACATGGTTCTGTACTTTTCCTTTGGTTTGCATTATGTAACCAGAACAGTCTCTACACAGTTTCTTTCCCTTGCAGCTTCTGAAATGCTAACTCTCAGCTGCTGGAAAGCAGAGAGATCAGCAACACACTAGCAGACAGGCTGATGGAAGCTCAGTCTCCAGACAGAAAATTGCTAAAGAACCCTCTTCTATAAACTGTGATCTGCAATAACAAGTGTCAAAAGCAGGTAGGGATCCTGTTTACTCCCCTCACTCAAGCTGTATGTTTATCTGATGGCTAGTGGAAGAAACTTGTAATTGACCTGGAACGGAAATCTATGATAAATGACCTACATGTCAAGCTTTGTTCCAGGTTCCCTCTTTCAAGAACACATAGATGCAAGTGCACCTTTAATGAAAACAAAGTGATCTGGTTTTGAAGTTGAAAGGATATGAGTATATGGTGAGCTGCTCTGCTGAGCTTCAGGTTATCCTACTTGGTATGTAGGCCAGATGAATTTCACCAAAATGTCATGTTCTTTCATGGCATTTTTCCCTGACACACTAGAGAGTAAGGCTGAACTCCTTGCCAAGCAGTAAGCATACTGCTACATGGAGGGGCACAAAAAAATTAATCTATGAACTATTAGCAACACCATAGGTACGTTCAACTGTGGAGCATAAATACATAAATTAAAAATATAGTGTAGAACAGCAAAAAAATAGAAAATGCTGATAGTAACTGAGGTTTACCTATATTAAGAAATCCAAAATGTACACCAGAAACAGGGCTATAGTTTAACAGTAATGTAATTACCTATACTGTGACATTCATCCCAATCTAGCAATTGCATTGTAATTTTTTCAGAGAAGTTTAGATTGAAGCACCCATGATGGGACTAAAATGGAGTATTGTAAACAGGGAAAATGCCAGAGCAATAGTGCATAAAGGATCTCTTTGACCAAAGGGCTCACTAGAATCACAGTGTGGCTTCACCCAGCTAGTCAGAATCTTCAGAGTAGTAAAACTACTCCTAAAGATTTGTTATTTTAGTTCCACAAATGACCCCACAGTCCACTATCATCCACAAGTTTCCAGCACCTTGAAAATCTAAAAATATAGGACTAAATAGAATCACTAAAAGTAAAAAATACATTATGCATCTGACCTTCATTTAAGAAAGTTTCGATATAAATCTGCTTTCAGGCAAGTGATAACAAAGGAAATAAAAGCACAAGCATAGGCTGTTAATGAGCAATTACTGAGAGCAAGTCCTCTCACTCTGGTTTTCCCATCATTAACTCTAAGTAACTGGAGTCCATGATACAGCACATTGCCAGCATGGATAGGCACCAACCTCAGATATCCTTTGCAGCACAGAAGGTTTTCCTAGAGCAGGGAGGGAATTTTTCTCTGAAGTAGCTTTAAATTGTCTCTAGGGTCCCTTCAGTCAGGTTATTACAACTTAGCAGTAACACAGACTTTTGGAGTTCCAAAGTCAAGGAGGGAACAAACCCTGCAGAAGTATTTTCTCTTTGCTTCTTTCCCTGCAAAAATGCTGTTTCCTCAGCTCTTGATCGATCCATCACAATTTGATCTTTCTCCCCTACACCTGCCCTTGGCTGTTCTGCTATTTGCAGTTCCTTATAACAAACACGGGTGAGCAGAATAGAAGAACAGAAGGAAACAAGCAGATGCCTTTCAGTATTAAGTTAAAAAAATAAAATAAAAATAAATAAATAAATAAAGAGACACAAAGTGAGATGGATTGGCTAAAACAAATTTTGATTCAGCTTTCAAAACCAGAAGCATGTATGCTTTCAGTAACCTTTCAGTTCTATTGTTTCAGATTAGATCCCTCTCTTTTACTACTCATATAAGAAAACTGCTTCTGCTTACAATTCTGTTTATCTTTAATAAAAATCTATTACTAAAAAAGTGGAAGACAGGAAAGAACATGCTCTTCTTTTTTTTTTTTTTAGCTCTGCAATAACTATTTGTTTATTTTGTTTATGTACCAATGAGTGTAGTTTCAGGATAAATTTGTTTTGCAAGCAATTTGGTAAATACAGTATTGAGTTCTATGGCAAGGGGAGGACCATATCTGTCTGCAGGTACAGTGGTCTCAGATATTCTATTGAGGCAGAGAGACTTATCTTTCACTGAACTTCACTCTGCAGAAAATAAATACATAATTTAAGATGGGCTGTCACTCACATTTAATTGAAAGATGGTGCATTTCTGTTGTGGCTATTTGCACGGTTTTTTAGAAGCAGCAGAGTGGAAAAAGAACAAATCAGAAAATTGTGTCTACACAGATATTACTCTTCCATGAATGGAAAGGCAAGCAGTTGCCTGTTTTCTGGTACTGTTCATTATTTCACAGTCTTCTGTCCCATAAATCAGGAAATAAAAACTTCCCGAAGAACAAGAAAAGAGACAGAAGATAGTCTGTGCATATGCACAGACATAACTTACACCAGAGCTGTCATATGCTTAGTCAAGTCTTTAATACAATTGACAATGTAAATGTTCATTGCCAGGCAGAACAACTCAGAAAAGACAGATAATTAGGCTAAACTAAGCTAGGCCATCTAGTTTGGTATAAAGGATATTTAGCTGGGACAAAGGAGAACCATGGTGTAACACTGGATTAGGCCGTGAAGTGTCATGAATATATTTGCCACTTCCACGCGACTGTGATTACGCAGTTAATCATGGTTTATTATTAATTCTGAACAGCTTTGCATTACTGATGTGGTAAACTTACCTCAGAAAATGTTTAAGGTTTCATGTGCAGATGGGTATAGTTTTGTAATGAGGGATCAACTGATTTGTGAAAAAAAAAAAAAAAAAATAAAAATGATCACTTAATTACAATTCTAAACTTCTCACTTTCTTAAAGAAAAACTTAGAAAAAGCTAGTTTAGCTAAAAGAAACCCAAACTTGACTTTGAGAACAAAAAAATAAAGCATAAACTATTTAGACTTTTTACATACCTTTTCTTTTTTCTTTCTCTAAAATGACAAGGGCAGTGGAATAACAATTACATTTGCTAAAAGCACTTCTGTCACCAGATTAGTAATTTCCAAAAGTTCTGTTCAAAAAATCCCTGATCAGTAATTTCCTTTGTTCTAGTCACTGATACCTTTCACTGGGCTGCACAGTAACTCCTGCTATCTGGAACAGGCCAGCTGCATTCACTCAGATATTTATGCTTTCATTAGGAACATATTATACCAGCATCACTACAGATACATTTTCAACCATGCTACTAGCAAAGTAAAGATAAATCAGTAGGAAGTTAAAATTGCAAAGCTCACAAATAGTAGATTACACTCAGTAAAATCACAATCAAACATCACTATGCTCCTGATTTCAAACAGTCCTGTTCCAGCTGTGCTCATTACTCACTATTCATCAGTGGTTCCCTGTGAAGATTTTACAGTCTGAAATTCTTACATTGGTATTTATAACATCAATAAGGAATACTACAGAGAACAGTTCCCTAATACTGGCTCATGAGCACAGTTAGATCAAAATTCATGTAGATGAATTATTTCTTCCTATGAATTATCCTGTTAATACATTATTGAAGATGACAACAAAACAAGCTTTCAAAAATCCAATACTCTCTAACATTGAATATCATCTTCTAATATCAAAGATCATTATCAATAATTCTCTATATTGCTTCCTAAGTACACTTCATCACACCCACCCTTAGGTGAAACAAGAACTGCTGCTGTGTTTACTCCTGTTCTTTCCATCTCCACATCTGCAGGTGACTGATCACCTGGTTATAAGCTGAAATGGTGCTAGCAGTCCTTCACTTCTATTTTTTGATTGTCTGATCAAGGACAGTGTTAATTGTCACCAAGTTACCAGATATATAAAAACCTCTTGACTAAAAAGTAGATGTGTGATAGAATGAACAAGGGATATAGTAATTAATGTGAAATAACTGGTCAGGGACCAGCTCTCAAAGCATCTTCATATGCTACTATACCATGTGGAAAAGAGCAGAGGAACTAACCTAATGGCAAAAAAAAAAGAGCTCCTCAATTTTTCATCTTGTTCTCAAAATGAAGTTTGTTTTGAATGCTTTCAGGTGGATTTTATAGCCAGTCACAGTCTGGTTATAGATGAAAGGCTGTGTAATAGCAGAACTTGACCAAAAATAGGGACCACTATCTAATTAGGATAATTTTGTTGCATCAGATTTCTTTGAAGACATTTCAGAAATAATCCAGTAACTCATTCACAAGGACTTATCTAAGTGTTGTTTACAATATGAGTGAAGAATCTATGATTCACCAGAAAGCAGGCCTGTAAGCAATCTTCATCCTTTGAGCAAACAAAAAGGAAGGCAATATCTCTGAGATAGAGTGAACAACCATCACACAGCTGAAGGTAACTTCAGCTTCCCTGTAACTGCTAGGGAAGGCTACATGATCCTGCCCAGAGGTTTTAAAGAACAGGATGAACAAGCTTTTGCCAGGATTAAGATTTGTTTAATCCAGTCTTTGGGTATAGGATATATCAAATGACTTTCTGAGGCCCTAATGGCCATGCTTCTTGTGGCAAAAGGGACCATTTTCTGTCCTGGCCAGCTGGCAAAGAACTTAAAAGTTTTCCCTTCTTGTTCCTTTCTGGCAGAGCAGGCTGCTGCTGGTTTAGATGAATACAGTTGTAAAAACTGTAGTAGCCACTGTAGAACTGTAGCTGCCATCTAGAGAGGGCTGAGGGTGGGAGGAAGGAAGTTATTACCTTTCTCATTTTATGGATAAGATGCTGGATGAAAAGAACAGAAGCCTTAGGGGGGGAAAATTTTAAGATCTTATTTACAGCTGAAGCTTCAATATCATCTTGACTCTACTTGCCTACAGTTAGGCACTGGCTTAAATGCATTATTGAATCATCACCTGAAAGAACAAATGACTCATTTAACTCAAGGGAACCTATGGTACAGTCAGAATTGGAGACTACATAAACAAGTTGTTGGGCTGTGAATCAGTGACAAATTTATCCTTTGACTCTCTGTAGTATTGCAATAGGGAAAATCTTGATGTTTATCTGAAGTAACAGAAGCCATGCTAAATACTGTAGCTAAAACGGAACATTTCTAGGGTGAATGGGGAAGAGAAGGCAGAAAAAAAGGCTGGGAGGGAGAAGAATTAAGGATGACATTTTCTGTCTTTTAAAAGTCTGACCTTTTGGAAATATCACTGTGTACATTTTAAATATTAATAAAGTCAGTAGCTGTTAGAAGGCACAGAGCTGTTGTTGGGAGGTGACCTTTTATTGAAGTAAAAGAAAATTGACAGTTTTATTAGCAATAGAGTACTGCAAATAGGAACTAAAGCAAAAAAGCTGTCACTGTAATTAGCTACATTCTGTAAGTTAATCTGAGGATGTGTCTGTGTATAAATATTGCTGCAGACCCCTCTTTAACTTAGCGCAGACCTACCAAACAGCTTCAGAGTGAAAAAGGATAGCATTTCCCATTTCAATACTTTAAAGTGATCTTCTCAGAGAAAATAACCATAACACTGGCTGAAAATCCATGGGATCTTCATGGTTTTGTAGACATCACTTCTGTCTGCCACTACAGGTATCACTCTTAGTACCTCTGAGGAACGCTAGGCTAGAACCCCTTTTAACACATTACAAACAGAAGGACTACAACAAAGATCAGACAGCAATGACATTAGACCTATGTTTGTTTCTCAGGACTAAATAATCTAATTAAAAGATCCTTGCTCAAATAACATAGACTTACTCAGACAAGAAGTTGAGTGCTACATGGCTAGAGAAGCAGCAGTTGCTCTACTGTTTCACTCCAAATACTTTATTTTTTGTTAGAACTCAGACAGCTGAATTAACTTTTTGTCTTCATTTTACTAGTCATAATCTCAAGGGTTCAGCTGTCTGTGACCAGGTGATACAGTGCAGATGTGTAACCTTGACTCAGAGATCTGAGGAAATTGCTAAATTGTGAGAATGAGTTGTGAAAAACAAATAAAGCAGAGCCATCAACTATAGGAAAAGTAAAATTGCAGGCAAAGGTAAGATTGTTGAGACAGGAGAGTTAGCAGCTCAAAGACCTTAAAGGAAAAAGGTACCAACATGAAAATATATAAAGTCCTGCAGGGAAAAAAAATAAAAAAACCTCTCATCAAAGATGTTGGCAAAAAGTTGGCAGTAGATCATCAAGAATCTATGTTCCAAAGAGGAAGAGAAGTTATTCCTTCCCCACCTGATAGATGACTTAGTCACTTGCTCTTATTCAGGGCAAGGGTAAGAAATTTATGAAGAATTAACTCAGACTCTGAAACCCCTACCATGAATGAGGGAGCAGAGAAGGAAAAAGGAAAGAACAGCCTTTGCTTGTCCTTCAAATGTAATTTACTGACAAACAATGTGCTACATAATGATTTTGCACTTCACTACCATTTGCTTAATAGGATAAAATAAGGTCTGTCCTACGTTTCAGCTCCATTCATTTTGGTTTTTCATTAATTATGTCACAGTTCACACCACAGGAAAAGCTAGGTTTATAAAATATATCTAGTTTAGTCATAAAGGCGAAAATCTGTCCTCCTTTATGTCACATTCTACATAAGGCATTTCAGTCCATAGAGTTTATACTTGGTTTGAACACCATGAAGCCAGCTGAGAGTGTTCTTGAGCACAGTCCCACCACAAAGGCTAGTGGGGATGATGGGCTCAGAAAACAAAGTTGAGCAGCACAGGATTCACCACAAAGACTTGCTGGTATTGGCAACGATATGTAGTTCATCTATAGACCATTTCAATCTATCTTAATGAAGGTATAGTTTATTTTCTCATTTTTTATTCTAGAATTACAATCTTTGGCTGGTAAAACACAGGCTGCGTTTATTTGAATAAGCAGGCAGGAAGGCAAAAGTTAAGCCTAAAATGTATTTATTCTGACTGCCTGAGTTTTATCAGGTAATTCATATAGAGACATCAATGTGAGATTGAGTACAAGCTAAAAACATGGTCAAAGTAATGGGTATACCAAATGAGAGAAAAATGACAGCAAATTAATTGTAAAGAGATTTTTAAGTCTGTCAGCTGGAAAAATAATCCAGGTAAGCTACCATTTTTTTATTTTAAAGTACAGCAAGGTACTTCAGAGTTAAAGACTGCTAATGTAACACACTGTGAAAGAGCATCCATCTGTCCTCTTACTATTTAGTTCTATTTAGAGTTGCCCAATTTCTTCTTCCACATTTCCCTTTATATTGAAAAAATTCAGCATGCCTTGAAGGTGTTGTTGCAACACCCATGACAGACACATCACTCCACTGAAACAGTGGACACAACCAGTCCATCTGAAAGAAAAGAGACCTGGCACACACCACTGAAGTGCAGCTGTTAAACAGTGCACCGAAGGTCAAACAGACTCCTGAGAAAGAAAGCTAAAGTAGAATTAGTAATTATAATGCCTACTGACATAAAAGGAAATCATCCTCTTTGACTGTAGTCTCTAGTCATATACCCCCTTCCAGATTCTGAATAATACCAGAGGTGTGAGGAGGGGGTTATCACAGCACTGGCGCATCTCATAAAAGAAAAACAAAAAATTGCATTTAATTCTAAAAAAGATTAACTGTCAGCAAGAAGTTAATTTCATTCTGTGGTGGTATCACTGAACTTCTGCAGAATGAAATTTTTGTCCTCTCTCAAGGCAGAATAGTATATGTTCAAAAGGTAGGATGTATCCTTTTACAAAATAGATTAAACTTCTTCAATCATTTAAAAAAATTTACGTAGTCTGTCAGTAACTAAGACTGATTAATATGAGCATTACTTTGGATGGGGAATCTACTCTTCCGCGCACCTTCCATCCCAACCTAAATCATTAATACCCAAGTAAAGATAGCAAAACACAAATTAATACTCTTTAATACTGCATTTTTCCTCAGTATCAGGAAAATTATTACGTTTTCTGGTTTCTTGCTGCAGGCATGCAGGGAATGACCAGAGGACAAAAGGCTAATGGGCAAATACATTTCTGTTCTTCATTTTGAAGAAATATTTTGCTTCTCCCCCATCCCTAAGTTTTGTAGCTGTCTAAATGTTGAAAAGCAGTTTCCTACTGAATTGCAGCCTAAGGAAACCTCTTGGTATATATGAAAAATAAATTTATTTCTAGGGACATGGCTAGAAATTTCAGCTTTTTGTCCAGAGATCTTAAGATATGAAACATCCAGTAGATATGAAACATCCAGCAGTTACTAAGCAGAGAGTTAGAAAGCATGATACATGACCCTAAGATACAGTTCCTTTTTAATGCAGTCTTGTCTACAAAATTACTTACTGTGATTGTAATTCATGCCTGTGCAGAGACCATGCATTATTCTTATACACCATTAACCCCTTGGGATTACTTAGAAGACTAAAAGTCAGAAAATTTTACTACTTGGATGTTCAGCAGCTGGCATAAACCAGAATTACGATTTCAAAGTTCAAATTTGTACCAAAATACATCATCCATCAATACTATACCAGAGATACCAGAGGAATGTGACTGGAAAGTATGCACTTGTTTAACAGAATGCAACAGAAGACCACAATTATAAAATAAAATATGATGTCTTTTTTGAAAAAGTAATAACTGGAACATATTCACATACCTATTTTTTGTCAGCACCTTAGTACACCAAGGGCAAAGGAGGGCAGAGATCTGAGGAAAATATGTGTCTGTATGTGTGGGCTTCCTGGTTCTGAAGTATTATAAGAGTAGAAAGCTTATTTTCTTTAAAAAGTCTCTAGAATTTAAAATGGGTCTTCACAATACTGATACTTTCTTTATATTCCTGTTTCAGCTAAAATATTATCTGGTCTCAGCAGAAGTCTTACTATTGGAATTAGCCATTGTCTTCCTTCTGAACTGTAAGGAAGTTATATGATACCAAACAGATGCCACAGAGGAACATAACCCAGAGAAACAGCAGGAGAGTAGAAAGCCTGGAGATGACAGAAAGGGAAGGATGAGTCTTTTTGGTTTAAAGTAATCACATAGTTAATATTGACAGAGCACATTACACCTGGAGAGATGCAGAGGTGTTTTGACATAGTCGGAAGAGAACTATCGAGGCCAACATTTTGTAGTCAATGTTGTTGTTTTAGTCAACAATCTGTTCTGTCTCTGCACATACATTTCCTGAGGGTGTTTCCTACCTCTACCAGAGCATGGCGCACGCAGCTTGCAATTGCACCAGAGAGATGAGTGGGAAAAGACATTTACAGCATATGGTAGGTAGGTTTGGCTTCGTGACAAAGAAACATTATGTTATCAGCTAAAGGCAAAGATTAAGAAGAATCAAGAGAGATCATCATCAGGCCTGTTGGCTCAAAGAGTTACCCAGCTGTTACCAGTCAATGTTTCTTTATTTATCTTTAAATTTTCTGCATTTCAGTGAATAGGAGCCTTAAATCCCCAGCGCTTTCAGTATAGTGCTTCTATTACAACAAAAATTCCCAGTCCTGGCCAGAGACAGTGCTAAAAGCTTCTAGTCCTAAAACACAGGTCTCCAATGAAGACAATGGGCCCTGCAACACTCAGCAGAATTACCACACAAACCATTTTCTTGTCTTTCAGCACTAGACTATATTCCCTCTATTTTCTATAGTAATTTTAGCACCACTACTAACAAAGATCATTGCTTAAATAAAAATTCACTTTGATTTAGGGGAAGAAAGGATAGTACAGTGACTAGCGCTACAGATTTTCTATGTGACTGAGGTATTGAGTCTGGGGCCCTCATATATCTTCATTTTTCTTTAAGGTAACAATGGGCATACTTCAGCTAGGTCTATAATTCTTCAAGACTCCATCTATATGAAATACAGAGCAGGCTAAACCATCTTCAGTTAGTGGTTTATCCCCAGCAATACTGGGAACTGACTTTGGTGTCTTTGAAGTTAAATCAGAAGCTGAAGTTTCACCTCAAAAGGTATAATAGTACTTTCCTGCCTTTGAGGATATTATGTTAAAGATGACAACACATTTGGGTGCTGTGGTCTTAGAGGAACGGTAGTAAAACAAGCCTTAAACACCATTCATTATCACCTAAATCTACAAAAAGCTTTGTGTTTAATTGCAGATATGCTAGTTGACTAGTTTGGAAAACTTCTGAATAGGGCTGCCTTGGAAAAGTGTAGCTTCTTTTTGACTGAAAACTTTAAAATAAATGTACTATTTTTACCCATGCAGTGACTTAGATCTCTGTATAGATAGAATTCTCATTTAAAAAGTTTTGCAATTAGACTTGTGGTGTCTTGGCAGCTCCAGTTTCAATATGTCAATTCTGGGTTTGTTTACTAGGACATGTGTATAACTCTACTGGATAGAGTGCAGAGGAGAGTTAGGAAAACAAATAGACCTAGAAAATATGAGCTATGGAACTGGATTTGGTGAACCTAAAGAAAAAAAAAATATTGAGGGAGAACAAGGTAGTATTCTAGGCATCCAAAGAAAAACTGCCAAAAATCAAAATCTTTACCCAGACTAGTACATCAGAGAAGGAGGAAGAGACTTGAATTGAAGCAAAGACTCCTTTCCACACTCCAGGATGTACATTTTTCCTATAGGACCTCAATCAGAAACACACTGTTCCACTATTCAAATGCTACAAAAGTACATAAATACTTTAATATGTTAGCTTTTATATTTTACCTAAAGTATTTTTATTACTGAGATGCAGATATAATTGTAGAGATTTGGTTACAAACTCAAACCTTTATGTCCACTAAGTATACTGAGAAATCAGATATTCACAGACAGCAAGAAGCAATCCCAAACTAAATTTTAGTAAGGAGCACTCTATACTGGGAAGCCTTTTCAAAGGTAGTTTAGAGGTTCTCAATTTTCCTTAATTCAAGAAAATATTTAATAAGATCGAAAACCTAATTTTACGTCTCTCAAGTCTATTTCACTAGTATTTGAAGGACAGCTGACCATGTTTCCTGCATATATATTTCACTTTGGCAGCCTGAGAGGTTGGTTGTAGTTTAAATCTTTGCCTGCTTTCTTTCACCATATTCCATAAGTGATTACAGAGTGCAATACATGCACAAACCATGTATCTACATCACTAAACACAATCCCAGCTGAGCACACAGGAGAGCTACACATCAGTGCAGAAGCAGACTGTGGATGCAATGGGACATGGAAACAGAGTTCAGTTTTGAAAGCTCTTACTTTTGGTGTATCAATGCATAACTTGCACAAGAAGCTCCCCCTTAACTTGCTTTGTGAGATTTTCCTTTTCCATCCCACCCACACCAAGTACCTCTAAAAGGGAAATGTCAGTGGAATGTCATTGGAAGCACTGGTGCTTCCAGTGCTTGTAAGTTTGACTGTGAACCATGGGCAAGTATCTGGTCTTCAAGAAAGGCCTCACTCCAAAGCCACTTTCAAGCCATTGCTTAATGTGGTATGTCCAGACTTTGCCCAATGATGTGAATTCCAGCAGCAAATAGAAACTTAATCTGCTCACTGAATAGGCAAAGAAATGGGAAGTACAAAAAAATCAGACACCAACATGGTATAAAGCCTTTTTACTTCAAAGCCACTCCAGAGCTACTTGGCTTTTCCAAAGGAATGCTCCTAAGAAAAAATTAAAAACAAGTGTAAGTCTGTGGAGATTCATATGTATCAAGATGTTACAAGAGGAAAAACAGAACTGAGCAAGTTGCTTTTCCTTCTACATAAGGAGTCTGGAGGGCAGCACTCAGCATTCCTATGCAATCATAAAGGCACAAAACCTCAAACCAGCTAATTCCCCTGTATGATGGTCACCCAGTGAATAGAGAATTGTTTAGAGTCTTCATGTATAAAACCAAAGACAGCTGTTAAAAGCAACAGCATTTTTCTTTAGTATAAATAAAACATATATCTGTACTTCTGCTGAATTCTTTGTTCACATTCCAAGCAGTTTTCTTGTTCCCCAGGAGGTATAAGAAAGTAGCTTAGCTGAGCCTAGTAACACAGTTTATTGTGTTGACTGGTTGACTCTCTTTTCTGCCTGAATACCTAATCTTTGGTCTACTAGGAAAGAAGGAGTAGAACACACTTTACAGAAGTGTGGGGCTGCCTGTAGAGAGGGCTGATATACTGACTAAAACCCAGGTATGGGCTGTGGTTGGTTGGTTGTTCAATGACAGAGCTGTCAATACATGGCCAGATGGGATACTGCAGGCAGTTACAAATGAGAAGGTGCAAAACAGACCTGTGCTGGTGCAGAGATGATCTCCTGTAAGCAACACCTAGTGGTATACCTACATACCCAAAGGTATGAGAAAATGCATTAAAATTTGGCTTTTGTGGTCAGAAGGGTCACAAAATAACACATGTAGGTAGTTAGATGAAGCATGCATCTGCCACTAGGCAACGCATGGCTATTTCCTCTCAGACCCCTGTATCACCACTTGCAATACAATGAAAATACCTTTGCAAAATTTCTGGCTCCTTTGGGCAGCAAACATTACAAATACATTAACAGCAAACAGTATTAATATGTTAGCCATAATCAAATGGCAACTATCGATTAGGTTCCAGGTTCAGTTGTTCCACCATAAACAGATAATGCCCAGATTTCTGGAGCCTTTATTTACACAAGTGGTATAGTTCCCAAAATTCTCTGTGCTTGCTCCCTGACAGAGTGCTGCATTTGGAAATCGTGAGTGGGAGTTTAAAATAAATTCAGCATACAGCTCACACTGTTCCTGACATCCATGTGAGGTTTGGGCAATCTGGAGCTCTTTGAAAGGCCTCGCTCTATTTTGCAAAATAAAATTCTACATTTGCTGCTGTTAGGTTCTGCAAGTTGCAGCACTTTAACGTGTCACTAACCTGATAAACAGTGAGGTTTATAAAACAGTCTGATGGCAAAATAGACACAGGCAGGATCAAATGTTTGCAACACAAGCAATCAAACAAATTGATGAACATGAAGAAAATTATTATGGAACTATAACCGTTCTATTATTAACCAGCAATCTGCATATCTTCCTACAATTAATGCCTAGAAAGGAGTTGCAAGTCAGTTCAAACCTAATTACTGGCATAACACTTCGTTGATTAGAAACACAGCAACAGTCACTGCCTGTACTTCATTTACACAAGCCCCATAACAACAAGCCAAAGGATGTCAGTCAGTCACTGCTTTCCCGCCAGAAGTTTCTGCTGTAGCAATAGCTGCGAGTGTAAATGCACTCTTCTCCCTGTGTCACTCAGCTCAGTAATTGCCTTGCCACTCACATAAAGAAAACAATTTCCGGCTTTGATGGGATTTTGTTGGCAATGTGAAACTGCTCCTGCAATCTCTGCAGCTAAGCATTAGATGGGTTACTTCAGAGGATCATAACATGAAACTAATCTTTTAGGGAGCGGGTGGAAAGAGAAAGAGACCTACAAGTTGGTAGGTGCTATGAAACGTTACATTCTGAGTGACCGAGTGTTAGATGAAGTGCAACAGAGACAAGAAGAAGGGGCACAAGAAAACAGAAGAAAGCTGCTTTGCCATTTTCCTACCATCGAGAACATCTCTCAGTTCAGCACATCTTTCAGAAGCTTTTATAAAACCATATACGCTTATTTTATGTGCAATAGGTGGCTGACCAGAAGTCTAATTTTAGCTTGCAGGCACCGTATTTGGGCCTCCTCATGACCTATAACATCTATCACCTTAATTTCAACATTCCCAGGCTGAAGCTCCAGATGCAAAATTTTCCTTTCAGAATGTGTCATGCAGCATCTTTCTCACTTCACAATCTCATTTCCAGAATGAGGGCACTCAGTGTGAGACATTTCATTCTGCTTCTCATCCGAGGCAAGTCCAGGTTTTCTTGTGACACCCAAGGTCCTCTCTCAAGCTCCCCATGCTCTTATGTGACTCGACATGACCCCAGATTGAGTTAATAGAATGACCTAAGCAAGGAAAATCCTCTAGGACAGCAAGCAAATGCTCACTTGGCCTGTTTCCTGTCATGGCCAGCACCTGCAGCAACAGAGACAAGACTTTCTTCTCCTCCCTGCCCCCTTACACGTTTCAGGTTTTTTTTTTACCAAGGTTTAAATGGGCAGGCATACGAAAAGGTTTAATTTAGCTTTCTCTCTTATGATGATTCAAAACTTATTCAGAAATACAGTTTCTGGGTTGCAAGATGAGGGCAGAGCAAATGGAAAGGTTCCTTTTTCATGGTTTACAGAAAAGTGCACATAGAAAATGACCTCATTTTGAGGCTCTCATTGGACGGAAATCCATAGCAGGAAGATGGTAACACCACTTAAAATTAAAGTAACCATCCCATGGTTTCAGTCAGAGAAAATCTCAGATCTTCTCTTGCAGGCATAAGGGAGAGTTTGAAACAGCCAAATTGTCCACGAATAGACAGAACATCTGTGCTTCTACATTTGTGAAGGGGACAGAGCAAAAGCAAAATATTATGTGCAATTCATGAAAATTACAATAATTTACACATTTTTCACTAGAAAAAGAAAGCCCCAACTTACTGGATCCCCAGAATCTGATGATACCAGAAATATCAGAGATCTCTTCCAGAGGTACCTGAGGGACCAACCCACAGATGCATTCCAACAGAGGGCTTGTTTTAATATCTGAGAGTAAAAGCACACTGAACATTTCAGTTGCTTCCAATAAAATTCCGTGTTTATTTCATATTTATTCCTCTAAAGTTCCATATTGCTACTCCAAAATCCTATGACAGGACTGAAATTACTCATCTTCAGTACGCTTTCTATTTCTGAGCGTACTCCTGACAGATGTGATTTGTGAAGATCTTAAAGGCATCACACTCCTGATCGCTTCATAGCATTGTCTGCATCTTAATCATGACACATACCTTCAACAAATAAAAGTATATCACGTTATTGGGGAAAAAACCCTTTCATTCTTAGCTCAAATGGTTCTACTTCAATTCCAGTACATTTTACCATGATAATACAAAGATACTTTCAAAATTGATCTTTCAGTTCAAAGAGGTAAAAAAGTAATTTTTGTTTAGGATGACAGAAAATATGATCTTTTGAATAATTACAGCTTTTTTTCATAAAGGAAAAACTCAGATGCATACAAATATGGACTTGGGTAAACCTCTTAGTGTCAGCTAAAGCTCACTAGTTGTCCCTCTACCTCAAAGAAATCATAGTAGCTATTCTTACCTTCAGAATATGCTTGACAACTCCCAGTGTGTGTTTTCAAAAGTATCCAAAAACACCAAAGCAACAAAAAACAAAACCAAACCATATTAAACAAACAAAAAAATCACACATAGAAAAAGCTCCCTCCTTGGCAGGTAGCCCAGTTTAGTATTGATCACTTCTTGTTCTTCACGTATGGTGAAAGATTATTTTTAATGCTGACTATACGCTAAGAGGACAACTAAAGATTTATCCAAAATAGACCAATTTAGCTTTACTGTTAATGAGATCACCAGCAGTACCTCAAAGTTGATTCGTGCCCTAATTTTGGTAGTTCATATTTCTTTAGCATAGCAGTTTTCAAAACTGAAAAATAAGCATAAACTCCATAAGCTTAAAATACAACCTAGTAAAAATATTTACAAAAGAGAAGAAACTGCAGATTTTCAAGTGTAATTACAAGCTTAGAAAACCTTCACGCAAATTCCTTTCTTTGGAGGTTTCAGTAACTCTTGCACCCTATTTCTGTTCTTCACCACACCTTCCCATGTTTATATTCTTTTCCTCATTTATTTTCTTTCCAATAAAAGTTGCTTTCATGTTTTCTTCTTGGAAAACAAATTATTTTTTAAAAATCTATAGAATCATTATGGAGGAAGATAAGAAACAGCTGCACATTCTGAAAAAAAAATGGTATATTCAGAACACTGAATCAGAATCAAACATACACATCACTTCTGGTAAAAGCAGAGGAGGTTTCCAAGGATAGTTTTGCAAGCTGAAAAGATTTGCCCAGTACCTGTTTGCTCTGAATGAGATTGCAAAGAACCAGAAAAAAAACACAGTTGATAGGCAACATCAGCATGACATTCTGCAAAACCTACCACATACCATTTCAGATTCCCTCTACATACTCTTTATTGTGCTGCTGCCTTTGAAGTGTACTAAATAAGGCAAGCTTTGCCCAAGAAAATAACACATGTGGAACAAAATTACAAAACTACACCCAAACCCCACACACCTCTATCATAAAAAGCAAACCATGGATTCAGGCCAAAAAGAAAACATGAGAATTTAAAAAACAAACCAAAATCCCAAAAACAGCCTCTACTGAGAAAGAAGAAAAAGTAGGAAAAAACCCACAAAAAACAAACAAAAAAAACCAAACAAAAAACCCCCCCAAAAAATTACCAAAGAACTTGACCTCAAACCTCAGTGCCTGTTTCAACTTTACCTCCTCTTCTGAACTCAGATAATCTCCACTTCATGCTTTTACCTGTTTGTAAGGCTCCTATTTGCTAGTCACTTGTGTCTCAAGAGCAGCTTGGTTAATTTGGCTCTGGCACCTATTAGTTACCAGGCAACAACCAGCATTAGCTTTCACACAGCTGTCTTTTTATACTTCTATCCTTTGCCTTTTCTTTCAAGAAAAGTCATAAAGTCTGCATGCTGCAGACATGGACAGAAGGAAGCACCTCAAATAAAGAAGAGAGCTCATCTCTCACTCAGTTCATATCACATTTATGAATATTTAGAAAAGGAAAATCTATGCCAAGAGAGAAAATAGTACTTTGGAGAGAAAAAACAAAAGCAGTTGCTGATTACAATTGCAAAGGCACACATGAAAACTGCCAGAGCTTTGACTGATGAAATGGTGTTGCATGTGTCCAAAAAGCCATTCTTAAAACAACAAAACAAACACCAAGCAATATACCCTGTTGGGAGAAAAAAAAAAAAGAAAAAATTACTAGCATATAGCAAAATGGTTTGTCTGGTTACTGTAAAAGTGACATGAAGAAAGAACACATGAATATTACAAATTCAAAGTTATGGGATTAACAGAAAGTTACAAAACACTTCTAAATGCAATTCCATCGACTTTCTAAAAAGAAGAGGAAAAGCTCAGCATTCCAGACACATCCTCCACAAAGCACAGCTGTAATATTTCATGCTAAAGATAGCTCATCAATAGGTATGTGAACACCTGCCCGCAACACCAAGATGTTCTTGGATGTTCTGTTTGTTGCGAGTTTCATGTTTGTTGGATTAAAATACACCAGCAAAACCAGGACAGAGAGGTGGGAAGAAACCTGTATGTAGGTGAGAGGAGCTGGAGCTGTGTTCTTCTGAAGTTCTCTGTTGAGGGTTTAGTTTTGAAAAGGTGTCTGACTCTACAGAAAAGGTGTCTGACTCTACAGGCCTCTCCGCACTTTGGTCTTGGCAGTTGTCTCCAGCGTGTTTGGAGACAGGCGCTCCCAGGCTGGGATTAGGTCGTACGTTGCCGCCCCTGGGAAAGACTGCTCAAGGCAGCCACTGCATGGCATCCAGAGCTCCTGGTGGTCTGGAGGTCCTCTGCTGCAGGTGAGGACTGGTTCTGCCAGGGTGGAAAGCTGGGGGTCCTGCCCTCGTGCCCTTCCATTGACAGGCGCTCAGGGGCTGCTTGCTCTGTGTCTCTCCCTGCATGCCTGCCCTCTGGTCACGGGGGTGCGGGGGTTTGGATCCCTGGTGAGGGGGAAAAGCCCACGTTACAAAGTAGCTGAGCTGTGCCCACGTGAAAGGTGCTGCTGGGAGTGATTGGCCCCATTGGGCTTCTGCCCTCTGTCCCTATCAGCACATCATCAATGTATTGATAGATTTTTACATTTGGGTTGTTTTTTATTTCTGGAATATTTTCCAGCTCATGTGCAAGAGCATGGGGGGCAAGTGTGGGAGAATGTTTGTAGCCCTGAGGCAACCTGGTGAAAGTATACTGTATTCCATCCCAAGTAAAAGCAAAATATTTTTGATCCTCAGAATCAATGGGAATTTGAAAAAACATTATCTTTCACATCAAGAGAAGGAAGCACTGGGTGTGCTGCTTCCTGGATTTCTAGCACCAGATCTGCAATGTTTGGGACAGCAGCAGTTAATTTCTCAGTGCCAGCATTCAATTTTCTATAATCTATGGTCATTCTCCACATACCATTTGGTTTTCTTATGGGCCAAATTGGGGAATTATAAGGCGAATGGCAAGGCACAACGATATCTCTTTGTTTCAGGTCAGAAATTACTTCTCTGGTACCTTCCTTTGCTGCTATGGGAATAGAATACTGTTTAATGTTTGCAATTTTGCTTTGGGGGAGGCGTGGGGCAGTTTTTAACAGTCTAACTTCAAGAGCGGGGGTGCCAAAATTCCAAAAGCGGCCGTTTTCGTCTCTCCAGGACCGACCAATCAATACGTCCATTCCTAACAGACTGTAAGGAATGTCGTCTACTATCATTTGGGTTTGAATTAACTCCTCGTCTTCCGGTAGCTTGAGGGAAACTTCAGCAGTTTTTTATAAAACAGGCTTTCCCAAAGCACCACTCACGAATACTGGCTTCAGAGAAGAATTAATGCCACATTTTTTGGCCACATCAGATTTTAGTGTGGAGATCTGTGCGTCGGTGTCTACTACAAATGTTACAGGGTACCATTTTGGCCCAACAGCACAAGTAAGCTCTAAATCACCATTTTTATTCAAGACCAATCTTAGCACATTTTGCCAGTCTTTTGGAGGGCTGGATATTTTAGGATGTGATTGTTCATTATTTTCAGACCAATCATTTTGATTTGTAGGGATGGTTTCCCACACTTTGTTCAGGGGGTCAGTAGAATTTACTGAACTGGGATCAGGATCTGTCTCCTCCCTCTGCTGTCTTTTTGCTTTCTTTTTATTAGCAGAGAGAGGGCTTTTTAGTTTCCTGAATTAGGGGAATTTCCAGATCTTTCCCCTGGATTTGACCTGGTGGGCCATTCGTCTACTAAGGCTTTTAGATGGCCATAAGTAAAATTGTGACTTAAGATTGAAGGAGGGATGCCTTTTCGCTTAGCTTCCTCTTTAAGCTTCACAAAAGGCCCCAGTTCACCCTGTGGTAAATTATTTCTGTCTCGGGAGGTCCTATTCTGACGATTATTATTATTTCTTCGTCTGCCTCCCCTATTTACAACTGTCCATTCACCCCGTGATTCCTCCTGCTGGTGAGGAGGAATTTGGGGAGACATGGCAGCTGCAGCGGCATAAGTCAATTTTTGATTATCATTATAATTTGCTGGGGTTTGAAGAATTTTTACAGATGTACAATCGGCTTCGGGTGCCACATGTTTACGTCCAAATTCTGTCAATTCTGTAAGCAGATCAGACCAAGTGTAGTCTGTGCCTAATAGCGAATTTGCATTTGAATTTTCGATTCTAGCCTTGATCTGCAGGGCTAGATTTTGCAGTTGTGCAGGTAGCCCTCGGATGAGAATATCCATTCTTTCAGGTTTTAT
This sequence comes from Heliangelus exortis, assembly GCF_036169615.1. Lineage (NCBI taxonomy): Eukaryota > Metazoa > Chordata > Aves > Apodiformes > Trochilidae > Heliangelus > Heliangelus exortis. Next base: position 39,275,213 of record NC_092424.1, read on the forward strand.
CCTTAGCATAAGTGGATCATCCTGGTTAATTACTAGAGCATGGTTATATATCATCTGGATTACACTGGCTTTGTGAACATTGTCCAGTAGCTGGGTGAGACCCCCTCGCAGTACATGGGGTTCTCCCCTTGCTATGGGGTCAGTGAAACCCACATTATAAGCAGCTCGTTGTGTCAGGGACCATGGAGCACTAGGATTGCCAGTAGTTAACATAACTCCAGGACCCCAGCGGCCTGAGGCTTCTTTTGCTGGTAATAATATGAGATCTCTACCAGAAGATGAAACCCTTACTACATAATCTATATCAGTTTCCAAGGGTAACCTGCCAAATTGTCTTTTCAATTGTGTCAACTCCAGAGGAGAGTATGGAATTTCTTTATGAGTAACTTGTTCTCATCCTGTATCTAGTTCACGTGTATGTTCTGCTCTTATCACAGGACACAGACGTTTGTGGGTTATAGGTCTCGTCTCATCTTCTGAGCTATCAGAAGAATCATGGCAGGAGGAAGACTGCGTAGAGGCTTTCTCACTCATTACAGCGAGCTGATGGACCTTTTTCTCTGATTTATCAAATCTCTCAGCCCCAGATTTTATAAACGTGCTGACCAAATGGCATAATTCAGCCATTTCTCCCTCGGGCGGGTTAACAGCCGAGTCTGGGTGTTGGCAGCTTTTGGCTGTGCCTTTGTTTTTAAAATGGAGGGTCGGATTTTCCCCCTTTTGGATGCAAAATGCAGCGGTTTTTTTCGTGGCCTTTCGTCAATTTTTATGAGGTCTCTACCAACATGCCACTTTCAAGATTTTCTAATTTTTGGTGCAATTCTTCTTTCTCCTGACAAATTATAGCGGCCAGGATAAAAAAGGCACGAGCATTGAAATAGTCTACACTATTTATTTTTCACTAGTTTTTTGGATTCTTTGTCAAGAGCGGAACGATTGTCTAAAATATTGACACATCTAGCAAGGGCAGTAAAGTCTCCCTTCTTATAATTTTTGTAAAACATATCATAAAGAGTTTCCTTCGGAGTATATTTATGAGTTGTTAGGTGGTCCCAGAAAGGATGAACCAGAGCATATTCATGAAAATCTTCCTCCTTATAGAAGGAAACAGTCTGGTCTTGAACCCCACTGGTACTGGTAGAAGTAGCCATAGAATCCATTTGGTTTTACTTTTAAATTGTCTTAAATTTCTTTAAGAGTTAGTTTGGCAATTCAGGTGCCAGACTAAGCAGGCTCTGATACTTTGCTCAACTATCCTGTCCGTGACACCAATTAAAGATGCTACGATCCGAGCTATTATTTCATATTTTGATTGTGAGGAAAAAACAGCCACTACTCACAGACGTCACCCGAATTTACAAAAATAACAAGCTTTATGATTTAAACAAATTAAAAAGATTTATTTTAGGGAAGGAGACAGTAACACAACCTTAAAAAAGGAATAACAAGTTTGCAAGAAGAAAGCTTTTACACAAATAAGTCACCTTGTAGAGAGAGTCGCTAAGAAAATAAAAGAACAGTGGAGTTTTATCACCATCTGCAGGCCCTGGCCTCTGGCTGGAGTGGGGCGGGGGGGCGTAGGATCCCTTGCTCCTGCTTGTTTGAGGTTCTCTGCTTCTCCGTTCCTCTGCTGTTGCTGTCCCGTACTGAAGCCGAAGTAGTGAGAGAAAGGGGGGAAGAGAAAGCCGCTGCTTCTCCTTTTCCTCTTGGAGTTTTATATTGCAAAAAAGGGGTCTGTCTTTTCATACATCACTGGCACCCAGACTTGCAAAAGATGACACAGACTTTTGCCATCCCAAGAATTTATCTTTTGTTTATTCGCATCTTTCAGTCTTTGTTCTCTTGCTAATTTTACTGTCTTTGTAAGGACCACGTACCAGGACGCGACCTGATAAGCATTCTTATCCTTAGGTGCCCGTCAGGTATGATATGGTGAGGTAAAGATCTGCTAATTGAGAGTATGTTTGGTATGCTAAAAGAGCAGAAAAAATACTGATTCGAGAGACATATTTTGTATTTTCCAAATGTTTACATCAGTTGGGAATGGATTATTGCTTTCAGGGTCCAGTCAAGTAGGAAGTCAGGTCAGTGTAAGCGAGTTCTTGGGAACTCCCTCTAACAACCAACAATGTCTACCTAGGTTTCCTTCGATGCCTATGAAGATATAGAACACCTGGCAAAGATGGAAAGAATCCTGGGGCCTTTGCCAAGAGACATGATCAAGAAAACCAGGTAATGACACTTTTCTGTACCTGGACTGCTAGGGTTCAACGGAAATCTGGTTTCAGATCTGGTGAAGTGCCATCTTTTTAAAGTCATGCTATTAGATACTCAGAATCACACTTTTACTCAATGGAACAAGCCGGCTGCTCCTGTGCCAACATTCCCAGGCCAGTCCCCCACTTTTGGACAAAGGTGCTGACAAACAGCTTCCAGCGCAGGGACAAAGCAGCATCCTTGAAGAGCAAACTCTTGGTTCCAGGAGAAACACAAAAGTCTCTTTCTTTCAGGAGAGGCGACTACTACTGTCATGGCCGGCTGGTGTGGGACCAACACAGCCTCTTTGGCCGCTATGCCTCACAGCACTGTAAGCCACTGAAGGTAAGAGAAGAGAGGGAAACGGCTTTGGAAGAGAGGAGCTTGAAGGGCAAGGACGCAATCAGGAAAACATCTTCCGTTGTTTTCTTCCCAAAGGCGTACATGACCTGCAGCACTGAGGAACACTGCCACCTGTTCGACTTGATAGAGAAGATGCTGCAGTACGACCCAGCCGAGCGAATTACCCTGCAAGAAGCCCTCAAACATCCTTTTTTCTTCCCGCTCCAACGGGAAAAAAGGGCATCGCCTCTAAGAGCTGAGGGGGCTGACACGAGTGTCAGTCCCCCAAAGAAGCCTAGGAAAATTTGGGCCTTTGTTACATGTTGTGTTCTGTTCTGTTCCGTTCTGTTCTGTTTGTGGGTAGTTTCACGTTTGTTGGATTAAAAGAGTTTGTAAATACCCTCTTCTGTGTTACAAGCGTTTGGATACTGATGTTTCACCCAACTCCTGGCATGAAACACAAAAGAAACTGATGAGCGTGGTTGCGTGTCCTCCCTAAATGAAGATCTGGGGACAGTGGCACTTTGAGCCATGCACACATGTCCCAGAGCTCTGTCCTCCTGCTGAGTGGTCTCCACAACGACAGTCCCAATACCCAGAACATACAGTGCCCTTTCACCAACACCTCAATGACCCCATCACTGCACACCCCCCACATCTCCAGCTCCTCCACTGCTCCACCCCAGCTCTAACATCTGAAGCTTGGTGATGAACATTTAAATGCTCTGACCCCCTGCTGCTACCGGGACTGGAAACACTCTGTGCGTCACAGGCCGAGAACTTGGCACGGCCACAAGAGCTCCCCCTCCCTACCAGGAAGCCACTAGAGCTGCTCAGTCCCGGCAAGGCTCTAAATTTACGTGCCTTCTACAGGGCAGACTAAGTCACGTCAGCACAAGAAGCACGCAGAGGTGTGCAGCTTCGCTGTGTGCTCCCCAGATAATTCAGGTTTTCTCTGCCACTTTCAGCAGACAAGGAAGAAGAGCAGCAGCTGCAGCAGCAGCAGGACCTCGGGGGTCTTTGCACCTCCCTGGCCTCCCTCCCCTTGCCATCAACTGCACTGAAGAACTCTGGGGCTGGAGAAACAGCACAGCTCCACGTCTTCCGACCCACTGGGCACCTGCCCACTTTATGCTGTAAATCCCTGACTTGACATGGGAGCTACTGACGTGCCTTGGACCACTTGTCCTTTCTTACCTTCAAGCTGGCTCTCTCTCTGGCTCTCCACATTAGCACAGACACGCCCGGACAGGGCCTGATCACTGCTCCATGCCTGCCATGCCTATCAGTGACAGCTTCTCACCCTCCCTTTTCACATCAGCCTTTCTTGGCTCTTCTCTGGGACACAGGAGAACTAAATCACTGACCCCAGCGCACTGCTTTGCAGTTCTCCCTGCTAATGGCTGCAGGGCAGGCAGGGGGTTGCTACTCAGACAGGAGGTCACTCCCTGGGCAAAGCCTCTTCTGCAAGCTTGCTCTTCACCTCCCGCCACAAACCTGCAGCCCAGCAAGTCTCTCCAGGAATATTTCCAGACGCAGCCTTCCGTTCACCTCCGCGAGGCCTCTTCCAGGTGCCTTTCTTTGGACAGGGACAGCTTGCACACCTTGTCACCTTTCTTTGGGCGTGGACAGCGTGCACACCGTGTCCCATCACAAGCTCAGCTCCAGCAGCCACGCCTTCTCCCAGGTCCTGTCCCAGCTGTTCTCCATAGGAACTCCTGGACGCAGCAATTGAGCACCCGGACTGTTCTCCTCTGCTTCCCCAGCTACCTCTGGAAGACCTGGAGGGACAGAGGGCAGAAGCCCAATGGGGCCAATCACTCCCAGCAGCACCTTTCACGTGGGCACAGCTCAGCTACTTTGTAACGTGGGCTTTTCCCCCTCACCAGGGATCCAAACCCCCGCACCCCCGTGACCAGAGGGCAGGCATGCAGGGAGAGACACAGAGCAGGCAGCCCCTGAGCGCCTGTCAATGGAAGGGCACGAGGGCAGGACCCCCAGCTTTCCACCCTGGCAGAACCAGTCCTCACCTGCAGCAGAGGACCTCCAGACCACCAGGAGCTCTGGATGCCATGCAGTGGCTGCCTTGAGCAGTCTTTCCCAGGGGCGGCAACGTACGACCTAATCCCAGCCTGGGAGCGCCTGTCTCCAAACACGCTGGAGACAACTGCCAAGACCAAAGTGCGGAGAGGCCTGTAGAGTCAGACACCTTTTCTGTAGAGTCAGACACCTTTTCAAAACTAAACCCTCGACAGAGAGCTTCAGAAGAACACAGCTCCAGCTCCTCTCACCTGCATACAGGTTTCTTCCCACCTCTTTGTCCTGCTTTTGCTCTCCTTCTTCAAACACAGCACAGCCAAGCAGACAGACACACAGCTCAGCTGCAAGGCCCCAACCCGGGCTCCTCTCTTCTTTGCCTCCTGTCCCAGACAAGGGTGAGAAAAGGCACTCTCACCCTGGCACCATCCATCAGGCTCAGGCTCGGGCTCAGACCCAGCTCCCCTTGGACAGGCTGGTCCACAGCTGGCTGGGCTTCCCCCTGGTAAAGCCACTCCACCAAGGCCCGCAGCACATCCAGGAACGCGCCAGAGAGCAGGAGGCTTCTCAAAGCTTGTGCTGCCTGGAAAACAAGCATCCCCCTGGACTTCCACCAAGAAGTTCAGCTCCTTTCTCACCATTCACCTCCTCACACCATTCCATGGAATCACCTCCACTCCCTCCTCCTCTTTCACAAGTCCCTGGCAAGCAAGCACTCTTGACGCCGGGCTGCAGCAACAAGGGCCTCACCAGCAGAGAGAAAGAAGTCATCATCCCTCTCTACGCGGTGCTTGTCAGACCACAGCTGGACTATCGCCTTCAGTTTTGGTCCCCCCTCTACAAAAAGCTCCCACAAAGTGGACAGGCTGCAGAAGGGGCCAGAGCAGGGCCACAGGGGCGATCAGAGGACTGGAGCCACGTGAGGAGAGTCTGAGAAAGCTAGGCTTGTTCAGCCGTGAGAAGAGAAGCTTTAGGGGAGACCTTATTACCATCTTCCAGCATTTCAAAGGTGGCTACAGAGAAGGGGGAGACTCCCAGTTTACAAGAAGTCACATGGAGAAGACAAGGGGCAATGGGCACAAGTTGCTTCTGGGGACATTCCCACTGGACACAATGGGAAAAGTGCTCACCAGGAGGACACGCAACACCTTGGAATGGTTTCCCAGGGGAAGTGGTGGCTTCCCTGCCTTTGGACAGTTTGGAGTCTCAGCCCAACACAGTGCTGAGACATCCTACAGAAACTAGAGTATTACCTAAAAGGCTTGGACCAGACCATCCTTGAGGTCCCTTCCAACATGACATTCTAGGATTCCATGATTCTTCCGGAACGCCTTCAAAGGAGGGGCAGGGGAATGGCTGCCAGGGCGGTTACATCATAATCCTAGGCCTGTGACACGCTGGGCTTTGGAAGGGACCTATCGGGGCCATCGGAGGGACCATCTAGTCTAGCGTGAGACAGCGGGAAGGACGGCAGCATGGGCCAGCCACTCAGCCGACCACGCTCTTCATGCTGGAATTGCTGTTCCCGGAGGAAGGACCGGCAGAACGACGATGACCTCGAGGACTACTATGTGCCCCAGAGGTCAGCGCCAGAGCCGGTTTCACCAGGGAGCCAGCCAGAGCCCAAGAAGAAGGGCTCACGGTGGAAAGTTTGGAAAAGGAGGAGGGCTCGGGTGAGCCAGGTGTTGGAAGCAGGTGTCTCTCAAGCTTCCCCACGGGAGCTGAGCACCGTGCTGACCCAGCAGCCGGGCCAGCCTGACCACAGAAAGCCCACCTCCAGGGGAAGCCTCAGCCAGGGGCACCAGCAGGAGACCCTGGAGTCAGCCGGCATGCCAGAGGAGAACGTCAGGGCCTCTGTGCACCTCAGAGAGGAGCTGCTGGCTGCAGGACTGGACATTCCCATCACCTGCCAGTCCCGCGTGTCCCTGGGGGGTGCTGGCAGCCCCCCGGCCAGCATTGCAGGCTGTACCAAGGAGGCGGCGGGCCACTGCCAGGATGAGGACTCTGAGGCCACTTTGGAGCTCTTGTCCAGGCCCCCGGAACACGACTTCTCGGGCACCGACTCGGACTCGCTCCAGGAGTTCCAGACGCCGGAAGCTCTTTACCTGAGCAAGGACGAGGGGGACGGGGCCAGCCCCGGCTCCCTGGAGGTGCAGGTGAGGGAGAGGGATGAGACAGGGACAAGTGCCCAGGCGGCCACCTCAGCACGGACGGGGGCTTCCAGCACACCCACAGCTCTGAGAAAGAGCTCTTCCCTCCTGGCCACAAACGGGACTTTCCCTGCTGCCTCTCTTTACAGAGGGGAGCTTCTTTCCCTCTCCTCCCCCTTCCCAAAGTGCTCGGCAGCACTTCAAGATGCAGCTTAGACACGAAAAATTGCGTTCAAATTTGACCACTAGGTTAAAGGAAAAAGAGAGAACAGCAGTGAAATCCTAAAAGTAAAATTCAGTGAACCAACCTTTCCAGGGAAAAGCCCTTGTGTTGACATTTGGCATTGCTTTGCCACTTGGAGGATCTCCTCTAAAAATCCACTCTGTGCCGTGTTTTCCTCCTAGAATGTAAACTCTGAGCCATGGGAATTTCTGGGGACTAAATCTAAAAATGCTCCTGGCCACTCCTTGGGGATCGGCCTGTAACCTGAATGCCTCAGTATCTCCCTGCCCGCTGCATTTCCAACTCTGACCTTAAATCACCTGCATGTCTTGACTACCTAGACCACCCGGATGAGTCCTCCATGCAGCAGTCCTGGAAGTATGGAGCACGAGGAGGAAGAGGGCCACCCAGAACCTCGGACAGGACATCTGCTACGTGCAAGATGTATATACTGTTCTTAACATTTCCGATAGAATAAGTCTTCGTAACCTAAGATGGGAGGGGGCTTTGCAAGTCTTTTCTTTCTCTCTTGACTATTTTTCTTTGGGGGTGGGCACTGTTTCTCCTCTTCTCTACATATCTTGTTCCTTTTTGCCTCCCTTTCCCCCTCAAAAAACAGTACATAAAGGAAACGAGCCAACTCCTAATGAGATCCCTGGAAATGTGCCTTGATGAGAGCTGTCCAGTAACATCTCTCCAGCTGCTGGGGATTTTCCATTCCAAAAGGCGCAGTTTCTTCCAGTAGAAGAAACTATTTTTTCTTTCTGTTGCTCTGGGACACCGCTTGGGGTTGGTGGCTTGTCTCCTTGAGAGCTGAGTAACTTCACACATGGTGTGACCGAGAGCTCTTTTCTTTCCAGATGAGTTCGTCACTGTTTTGGGTGAAGGCGCCTTTGGGCAGGTCATGGAATTCATTGATCACCAAGAGTAAGTCTTTTGAGTTAAAAGACAGGCAAGTTTTGTGACTGATGCTCTTGAGGGCTGCCCTGGGATCTGTTCAGATTCTAGTCGAGCCTGTGTGCAGACGCACCCTTCTGACATTAACAGCTCCACACACGTCCTCTAGAACTGAAGACCTTTTCTGATGAGGTTCCCATCGTTATAAACAAGATAGGTGGTGACAGTTCCTGAGGATTCTTAGGTTCAAGTCCTCCTTGGTCTCACCCCTGTTGTTAAAAACCTGCCTTTCCAGGGACAACAGGCATGTGGCAGTGAAGTTCGTCAAAGATGTCGACCCACGCAGGGCATATCATGCAGAAGTCTCAGTGCTGCAATATTTGAACTCACTGGACCCCAGCGGCACACAGTAAGTAGACAAAACCGACCGCACTGTGCTTTGGCTTTAAGCTTTCCCAGACGCTGCCTTCTGGAACAGAAGAGCTATGGAGCGAAGCCTGATCCAACGGCCTGTGGCAGTTCCTCTGGTTTTCTGCTTTTGCAGTCACTGCGTCCGAATGCTGGACTGGTTCGAGCACCGGGGCCATGTGTGCATTGTTTTTGAGCTGCTGGGGCCCAGCACCTACAGCTTCATTGTAGCAAATGGCTTCCGGCCCTTCAGGGTGGACGACATCAGACGGATGGGCTACCAGCTCTGCGAGGCTGTCAACTGTAAGTGCGCTTCTTGGTTGCTTGTTAAATTTTCTCTGGGGGACGAGCTAACTGGCCTCGTTATCTTGCAGTTTTGCACATCAACGGGTTGACACACACAGATTTAAAACCGGATAATATTTTACTTGTCAACTCCGAGTACACAGAGGAGTACAACGCCAGCCTGGTAAGTTGCTGTCCTCTTCCCCACCTCCCCTTCAGCCACCCTCTGGCATTCTCTGGGCTCAGCCATCCCACTGGTTCCTTGCAGAAACAAGTGGAGCGCAGACCGAAAGACCCATCCGTCAAAGTGGCCGACTTTGGGAACGCGACAAGGGATGACGAGCCTCACTGCCCTCTCGTCTCTACAAGACCCTACCGAGCTCCAGAAATCATCCTAGGTCAGGAGGCGTCTCTTAGGCACATCTTTGCCATAAGATGCTTCCTGCTGTGCTCTTGAAGGCTGCTACAGCACTGTGGCGCCTCTTGCTTGAGCTGCTCAACTCTTTGTAGCCTGGTGCAAACATGGATCTTCTGAATCTTTCCACAGCCCTGGGATGGTCACAGCCATGCGACGTCTGGAGTATAGGCTGTATCCTCCTCGAGTACTACCTCGGATTCCCAGTGTTTACGGTAGGCAACGAGGAACCCCAAGCGACGCAGCGCGTACCACGCTGCCCAACTCGGGGAAAACGTGCTCCGGCGAGGTGGGAGCTAAGGGCAAGGGTCTGCGCAAGAAAGGCAGCTGCTTGTCTCTGCAAGGCCGCCTTGAGGTGAACAGAAGCTGTAGGCACAAAGGAACTGTCTCAGCAGGAGACTTGCACAAGCTGCTTTCAGCAAACACTGGGGCAGCAGCTTGGCATGAAGGGTGACCCCGTCACCGGGTGCAATTTCCAAGCAGCACTAATAACACATGTGGCTTTGCCTGACAGCATCAGCAAATACCATGCAACTACCCAAATTCTGTCAGCCTCAGATATACCGATGAAACTGGACATTTACGAGCCAAGAAAAACAAATAGCACCAACAACTAAAATAATGCTGGGTCAAGGGGAACAATTTCCAGGAGGTTGTACCTTCTTCCAGGAAACAAGTAGCTATGGCCACTCTTTTTTCCTTAGTCGGGAATGGATTATTGCTTTCAGGGTCCAGTCAAGTAGGAAGTCAGGTCAGTGTAAGCGAGTTCTTGGGAACTCCCTCTAACAACCAACAATGTCTACCTAGGTTTCCTTCGATGCCTATGAAGATATAGAACACCTGGCAAAGATGGAAAGAATCCTGGGGCCTTTGCCAAGAGACATGATCAAGAAAACCAGGTAATGACACTTTTCTGTACCTGGACTGCTAGGGTTCAACGGAAATCTGGTTTCAGATCTGGTTGAAGTGCCATCTTTTTAAAGTCATGCTATTAGATACTCAGTATCACACTTTTACTCAATGGAACAAGCCGGCTGCTCCTGTGCCAACATTCCCAGGCCAGTCCCCCACTTTTGGACAAAGGTGCTGACAAACAGCTTCCAGCGCAGGGACAAAGCAGCATCCTTGAAGAGCAAACTCTTGGTTCCAGGAGAAACACAAAAGTCTCTTTCTTTCAGGAGAGGCGACTACTACTGTCATGGCCGGCTGGTGTGGGACCAACACAGCCTCTTTGGCCGCTATGCCTCACAGCACTGTAAGCCACTGAAGGTAAGAGAAGAGAGGGAAACGGCTTTGGAAGAGAGGAGCTTGAAGGGCAAGGACGCAATCAGGAAAACATCTTCCGTTGTTTTCTTCCCAAAGGCGTACATGACCTGCAGCACTGAGGAACACTGCCACCTGTTCGACTTGATAGAGAAGATGCTGCAGTACGACCCAGCCGAGCGAATTACCCTGCAAGAAGCCCTCAAACATCCTTTTTTCTTCCCGCTCCAACGGGAAAAAAGGGCATCGCCTCTAAGAGCTGAGGGGGCTGACACGGGTGTCAGTCCCCCAAAGAAGCCTAGGAAAATTTGGGCCTTTGTTACATGTTGTGTTCTGTTCTGTTCCGTTCTGTTCTGTTTGTGGGTAGTTTCACGTTTGTTGGATTAAAAGAGTTTGTAAATACCCTCTTCTGTGTTACAAGCGTTTGGATACTGATGTTTCACCCAACTCCTGGCATGAAACACAAAAGAAACTGATGAGCGTGGTTGCGTGTCCTCCCTAAATGAAGATCTGGGGACAGTGGCACTTTGAGCCATGCACACATGTCCCAGAGCTCTGTCCTCCTGCTGAGTGGTCTCCACAACGACAGTCCCAATACCCAGAACATACAGTGCCCTTTCACCAACACCTCAATGACCCCATCACTGCACACCCCCCACATCTCCAGCTCCTCCACTGCTCCACCCCAGCTCTAACATCTGAAGCTTGGTGATGAACATTTAAATGCTCTGACCCCCTGCTGCTACCGGGACTGGAAACACTCTGTGCGTCACAGGCCGAGAACTTGGCACGGCCACAAGAGCTCCCCCTCCCTACCAGGAAGCCACTAGAGCTGCTCAGTCCCGGCAAGGCTCTAAATTTACGTGCCTTCTACAGGGCAGACTAAGTCACGTCAGCACAAGAAGCACGCAGAGGTGTGCAGCTTCGCTGTGTGCTCCCCAGATAATTCAGGTTTTCTCTGCCACTTTCAGCAGACAAGGAAGAAGAGCAGCAGCTGCAGCAGCAGCAGGACCTCGGGGGTCTTTGCACCTCCCTGGCCTCCCTCCCCTTGCCATCAACTGCACTGAAGAACTCTGGGGCTGGAGAAACAGCACAGCTCCACGTCTTCCGACCCACTGGGCACCTGCCCACTTTATGCTGTAAATCCCTGACTTGACATGGGAGCTACTGACGTGCCTTGGACCACTTGTCCTTTCTTACCTTCAAGCTGGCTCTCTCTCTGGCTCTCCACATTAGCACAGACACGCCCGGACAGGGCCTGATCACTGCTCCATGCCTGCCATGCCTATCAGTGACAGCTTCTCACCCTCCCTTTTCACATCAGCCTTTCTTGGCTCTTCTCTGGGACACAGGAGAACTAAATCACTGACCCCAGCGCACTGCTTTGCAGTTCTCCCTGCTAATGGCTGCAGGGCAGGCAGGGGGTTGCTACTCAGACAGGAGGTCACTCCCTGGGCAAAGCCTCTTCTGCAAGCTTGCTCTTCACCTCCCGCCACAAACCTGCAGCCCAGCAAGTCTCTCCAGGAATATTTCCAGACGCAGCCTTCCGTTCACCTCCGCGAGGCCTCTTCCAGGTGCCTTTCTTTGGACAGGGACAGCTTGCACACCTTGTCACCTTTCTTTGGGCGTGGACAGCGTGCACACCGTGTCCCATCACAAGCTCAGCTCCAGCAGCCACGCCTTCTCCCAGGTCCTGTCCCAGCTGTTCTCCATAGGAACTCCTGGACGCAGCAATTGAGCACCCGGACTGTTCTCCTCTGCTTCCCCAGCTACCTCTGGAAGACCTGGAGGGACAGAGGGCAGAAGCCCAATGGGGCCAATCACTCCCAGCAGCACCTTTCACGTGGGCACAGCTCAGCTACTTTGTAACGTGGGCTTTTCCCCCTCACCAGGGATCCAAACCCCCGCACCCCCGTGACCAGAGGGCAGGCATGCAGGGAGAGACACAGAGCAGGCAGCCCCTGAGCGCCTGTCAATGGAAGGGCACGAGGGCAGGACCCCCAGCTTTCCACCCTGGCAGAACCAGTCCTCACCTGCAGCAGAGGACCTCCAGACCACCAGGAGCTCTGGATGCCATGCAGTGGCTGCCTTGAGCAGTCTTTCCCAGGGGCGGCAACGTACGACCTAATCCCAGCCTGGGAGCGCCTGTCTCCAAACACGCTGGAGACAACTGCCAAGACCAAAGTGCGGAGAGGCCTGTAGAGTCAGACACCTTTTCTGTAGAGTCAGACACCTTTTCAAAACTAAACCCTCGACAGAGAGCTTCAGAAGAACACAGCTCCAGCTCCTCTCACCTGCATACAGGTTTCTTCCCACCTCTTTGTCCTGCTTTTGCTCTCCTTCTTCAAACACAGCACAGCCAAGCAGACAGACACACAGCTCAGCTGCAAGGCCCCAACCCGGGCTCCTCTCTTCTTTGCCTCCTGTCCCAGACAAGGGTGAGAAAAGGCACTCTCACCCTGGCACCATCCATCAGGCTCAGGCTCGGGCTCAGACCCAGCTCCCCTTGGACAGGCTGGTCCACAGCTGGCTGGGCTTCCCCCTGGTAAAGCCACTCCACCAAGGCCCGCAGCACATCCAGGAACGCGCCAGAGAGCAGGAGGCTTCTCAAAGCTTGTGCTGCCTGGAAAACAAGCATCCCCCTGGACTTCCACCAAGAAGTTCAGCTCCTTTCTCACCATTCACCTCCTCACACCATTCCATGGAATCACCTCCACTCCCTCCTCCTCTTTCACAAGTCCCTGGCAAGCAAGCACTCTTGACGCCGGGCTGCAGCAACAAGGGCCTCACCAGCAGAGAGAAAGAAGTCATCATCCCTCTCTACGCGGTGCTTGTCAGACCACAGCTGGACTATCGCCTTCAGTTTTGGTCCCCCCTCTACAAAAAGCTCCCACAAAGTGGACAGGCTGCAGAAGGGGCCAGAGCAGGGCCACAGGGGCGATCAGAGGACTGGAGCCACGTGAGGAGAGTCTGAGAAAGCTAGGCTTGTTCAGCCGTGAGAAGAGAAGCTTTAGGGGAGACCTTATTACCATCTTCCAGCATTTCAAAGGTGGCTACAGAGAAGGGGGAGACTCCCAGTTTACAAGAAGTCACATGGAGAAGACAAGGGGCAATGGGCACAAGTTGCTTCTGGGGACATTCCCACTGGACACAATGGGAAAAGTGCTCACCAGGAGGACACGCAACACCTTGGAATGGTTTCCCAGGGGAAGTGGTGGCTTCCCTGCCTTTGGACAGTTTGGAGTCTCAGCCCAACACAGTGCTGAGACATCCTACAGAAACTAGAGTATTACCTAAAAGGCTTGGACCAGACCATCCTTGAGGTCCCTTCCAACATGACATTCTAGGATTCCATGATTCTTCCGGAACGCCTTCAAAGGAGGGGCAGGGGAATGGCTGCCAGGGCGGTTACATCATAATCCTAGGCCTGTGACACGCTGGGCTTTGGAAGGGACCTATCGGGGCCATCGGAGGGACCATCTAGTCTAGCGTGAGACAGCGGGAAGGACGGCAGCATGGGCCAGCCACTCAGCCGACCACGCTCTTCATGCTGGAATTGCTGTTCCCGGAGGAAGGACCGGCAGAACGACGATGACCTCGAGGACTACTATGTGCCCCAGAGGTCAGCGCCAGAGCCGGTTTCACCAGGGAGCCAGCCAGAGCCCAAGAAGAAGGGCTCACGGTGGAAAGTTTGGAAAAGGAGGAGGGCTCGGGTGAGCCAGGTGTTGGAAGCAGGTGTCTCTCAAGCTTCCCCACGGGAGCTGAGCACCGTGCTGACCCAGCAGCCGGGCCAGCCTGACCACAGAAAGCCCACCTCCAGGGGAAGCCTCAGCCAGGGGCACCAGCAGGAGACCCTGGAGTCAGCCGGCATGCCAGAGGAGAACGTCAGGGCCTCTGTGCACCTCAGAGAGGAGCTGCTGGCTGCAGGACTGGACATTCCCATCACCTGCCAGTCCCGCGTGTCCCTGGGGGGTGCTGGCAGCCCCCCGGCCAGCATTGCAGGCTGTACCAAGGAGGCGGCGGGCCACTGCCAGGATGAGGACTCTGAGGCCACTTTGGAGCTCTTGTCCAGGCCCCCGGAACACGACTTCTCGGGCACCGACTCGGACTCGCTCCAGGAGTTCCAGACGCCGGAAGCTCTTTACCTGAGCAAGGACGAGGGGGACGGGGCCAGCCCCGGCTCCCTGGAGGTGCAGGTGAGGGAGAGGGATGAGACAGGGACAAGTGCCCAGGCGGCCACCTCAGCACGGACGGGGGCTTCCAGCACACCCACAGCTCTGAGAAAGAGCTCTTCCCTCCTGGCCACAAACGGGACTTTCCCTGCTGCCTCTCTTTACAGAGGGGAGCTTCTTTCCCTCTCCTCCCCCTTCCCAAAGTGCTCGGCAGCACTTCAAGATGCAGCTTAGACACGAAAAATTGCGTTCAAATTTGACCACTAGGTTAAAGGAAAAAGAGAGAACAGCAGTGAAATCCTAAAAGTAAAATTCAGTGAACCAACCTTTCCAGGGAAAAGCCCTTGTGTTGACATTTGGCATTGCTTTGCCACTTGGAGGATCTCCTCTAAAAATCCACTCTGTGCCGTGTTTTCCTCCTAGAATGTAAACTCTGAGCCATGGGAATTTCTGGGGACTAAATCTAAAAATGCTCCTGGCCACTCCTTGGGGATCGGCCTGTAACCTGAATGCCTCAGTATCTCCCTGCCCGCTGCATTTCCAACTCTGACCTTAAATCACCTGCATGTCTTGACTACCTAGACCACCCGGATGAGTCCTCCATGCAGCAGTCCTGGAAGTATGGAGCACGAGGAGGAAGAGGGCCACCCAGAACCTCGGACAGGACATCTGCTACGTGCAAGATGTATATACTGTTCTTAACATTTCCGATAGAATAAGTCTTCGTAACCTAAGATGGGAGGGGGCTTTGCAAGTCTTTTCTTTCTCTCTTGACTATTTTTCTTTGGGGGTGGGCACTGTTTCTCCTCTTCTCTACATATCTTGTTCCTTTTTGCCTCCCTTTCCCCCTCAAAAAACAGTACATAAAGGAAACGAGCCAACTCCTAATGAGATCCCTGGAAATGTGCCTTGATGAGAGCTGTCCAGTAACATCTCTCCAGCTGCTGGGGATTTTCCATTCCAAAAGGCGCAGTTTCTTCCAGTAGAAGAAACTATTTTTTCTTTCTGTTGCTCTGGGACACCGCTTGGGGTTGGTGGCTTGTCTCCTTGAGAGCTGAGTAACTTCACACATGGTGTGACCGAGAGCTCTTTTCTTTCCAGATGAGTTCGTCACTGTTTTGGGTGAAGGCGCCTTTGGGCAGGTCATGGAATTCATTGATCACCAAGAGTAAGTCTTTTGAGTTAAAAGACAGGCAAGTTTTGTGACTGATGCTCTTGAGGGCTGCCCTGGGATCTGTTCAGATTCTAGTCGAGCCTGTGTGCAGACGCACCCTTCTGACATTAACAGCTCCACACACGTCCTCTAGAACTGAAGACCTTTTCTGATGAGGTTCCCATCGTTATAAACAAGATAGGTGGTGACAGTTCCTGAGGATTCTTAGGTTCAAGTCCTCCTTGGTCTCACCCCTGTTGTTAAAAACCTGCCTTTCCAGGGACAACAGGCATGTGGCAGTGAAGTTCGTCAAAGATGTCGACCCACGCAGGGCATATCATGCAGAAGTCTCAGTGCTGCAATATTTGAACTCACTGGACCCCAGCGGCACACAGTAAGTAGACAAAACCGACCGCACTGTGCTTTGGCTTTAAGCTTTCCCAGACGCTGCCTTCTGGAACAGAAGAGCTATGGAGCGAAGCCTGATCCAACGGCCTGTGGCAGTTCCTCTGGTTTTCTGCTTTTGCAGTCACTGCGTCCGAATGCTGGACTGGTTCGAGCACCGGGGCCATGTGTGCATTGTTTTTGAGCTGCTGGGGCCCAGCACCTACAGCTTCATTGTAGCAAATGGCTTCCGGCCCTTCAGGGTGGACGACATCAGACGGATGGGCTACCAGCTCTGCGAGGCTGTCAACTGTAAGTGCGCTTCTTGGTTGCTTGTTAAATTTTCTCTGGGGGACGAGCTAACTGGCCTCGTTATCTTGCAGTTTTGCACATCAACGGGTTGACACACACAGATTTAAAACCGGATAATATTTTACTTGTCAACTCCGAGTACACAGAGGAGTACAACGCCAGCCTGGTAAGTTGCTGTCCTCTTCCCCACCTCCCCTTCAGCCACCCTCTGGCATTCTCTGGGCTCAGCCATCCCACTGGTTCCTTGCAGAAACAAGTGGAGCGCAGACCGAAAGACCCATCCGTCAAAGTGGCCGACTTTGGGAACGCGACAAGGGATGACGAGCCTCACTGCCCTCTCGTCTCTACAAGACCCTACCGAGCTCCAGAAATCATCCTAGGTCAGGAGGCGTCTCTTAGGCACATCTTTGCCATAAGATGCTTCCTGCTGTGCTCTTGAAGGCTGCTACAGCACTGTGGCGCCTCTTGCTTGAGCTGCTCAACTCTTTGTAGCCTGGTGCAAACATGGATCTTCTGAATCTTTCCACAGCCCTGGGATGGTCACAGCCATGCGACGTCTGGAGTATAGGCTGTATCCTCCTCGAGTACTACCTCGGATTCCCAGTGTTTACGGTAGGCAACGAGGAACCCCAAGCGACGCAGCGCGTACCACGCTGCCCAACTCGGGGAAAACGTGCTCCGGCGAGGTGGGAGCTAAGGGCAAGGGTCTGCGCAAGAAAGGCAGCTGCTTGTCTCTGCAAGGCCGCCTTGAGGTGAACAGAAGCTGTAGGCACAAAGGAACTGTCTCAGCAGGAGACTTGCACAAGCTGCTTTCAGCAAACACTGGGGCAGCAGCTTGGCATGAAGGGTGACCCCGTCACCGGGTGCAATTTCCAAGCAGCACTAATAACACATGTGGCTTTGCCTGACAGCATCAGCAAATACCATGCAACTACCCAAATTCTGTCAGCCTCAGATATACCGATGAAACTGGACATTTACGAGCCAAGAAAAACAAATAGCACCAACAACTAAAATAATGCTGGGTCAAGGGGAACAATTTCCAGGAGGTTGTACCTTCTTCCAGGAAACAAGTAGCTATGGCCACTCTTTTTTCCTTAGTCGGGAATGGATTATTGCTTTCAGGGTCCAGTCAAGTAGGAAGTCAGGTCAGTGTAAGCGAGTTCTTGGGAACTCCCTCTAACAACCAACAATGTCTACCTAGGTTTCCTTCGATGCCTATGAAGATATAGAACACCTGGCAAAGATGGAAAGAATCCTGGGGCCTTTGCCAAGAGACATGATCAAGAAAACCAGGTAATGACACTTTTCTGTACCTGGACTGCTAGGGTTCAACGGAAATCTGGTTTCAGATCTGGTTGAAGTGCCATCTTTTTAAAGTCATGCTATTAGATACTCAGTATCACACTTTTACTCAATGGAACAAGCCGGCTGCTCCTGTGCCAACATTCCCAGGCCAGTCCCCCACTTTTGGACAAAGGTGCTGACAAACAGCTTCCAGCGCAGGGACAAAGCAGCATCCTTGAAGAGCAAACTCTTGGTTCCAGGAGAAACACAAAAGTCTCTTTCTTTCAGGAGAGGCGACTACTACTGTCATGGCCGGCTGGTGTGGGACCAACACAGCCTCTTTGGCCGCTATGCCTCACAGCACTGTAAGCCACTGAAGGTAAGAGAAGAGAGGGAAACGGCTTTGGAAGAGAGGAGCTTGAAGGGCAAGGACGCAATCAGGAAAACATCTTCCGTTGTTTTCTTCCCAAAGGCGTACATGACCTGCAGCACTGAGGAACACTGCCACCTGTTCGACTTGATAGAGAAGATGCTGCAGTACGACCCAGCCGAGCGAATTACCCTGCAAGAAGCCCTCAAACATCCTTTTTTCTTCCCGCTCCAACGGGAAAAAAGGGCATCGCCTCTAAGAGCTGAGGGGGCTGACACGGGTGTCAGTCCCCCAAAGAAGCCTAGGAAAATTTGGGCCTTTGTTACATGTTGTGTTCTGTTCTGTTCCGTTCTGTTCTGTTTGTGGGTAGTTTCACGTTTGTTGGATTAAAAGAGTTTGTAAATACCCTCTTCTGTGTTACAAGCGTTTGGATACTGATGTTTCACCCAACTCCTGGCATGAAACACAAAAGAAACTGATGAGCGTGGTTGCGTGTCCTCCCTAAATGAAGATCTGGGGACAGTGGCACTTTGAGCCATGCACACATGTCCCAGAGCTCTGTCCTCCTGCTGAGTGGTCTCCACAACGACAGTCCCAATACCCAGAACATACAGTGCCCTTTCACCAACACCTCAATGACCCCATCACTGCACACCCCCCACATCTCCAGCTCCTCCACTGCTCCACCCCAGCTCTAACATCTGAAGCTTGGTGATGAACATTTAAATGCTCTGACCCCCTGCTGCTACCGGGACTGGAAACACTCTGTGCGTCACAGGCCGAGAACTTGGCACGGCCACAAGAGCTCCCCCTCCCTACCAGGAAGCCACTAGAGCTGCTCAGTCCCGGCAAGGCTCTAAATTTACGTGCCTTCTACAGGGCAGACTAAGTCACGTCAGCACAAGAAGCACGCAGAGGTGTGCAGCTTCGCTGTGTGCTCCCCAGATAATTCAGGTTTTCTCTGCCACTTTCAGCAGACAAGGAAGAAGAGCAGCAGCTGCAGCAGCAGCAGGACCTCGGGGGTCTTTGCACCTCCCTGCCTCCCTCCCCTTGCCATCAACTGCACTGAAGAACTCTGGGGCTGGAGAAACAGCACAGCTCCACGTCTTCCGACCCACTGGGCACCTGCCCACTTTATGCTGTAAATCCCTGACTTGACATGGGAGCTACTGACGTGCCTTGGACCACTTGTCCTTTCTTACCTTCAAGCTGGCTCTCTCTCTGGCTCTCCACATTAGCACAGACACGCCCGGACAGGGCCTGATCACTGCTCCATGCCTGCCATGCCTATCAGTGACAGCTTCTCACCCTCCCTTTTCACATCAGCCTTTCTTGGCTCTTCTCTGGGACACAGGAGAACTAAATCACTGACCCCAGCGCACTGCTTTGCAGTTCTCCCTGCTAATGGCTGCAGGGCAGGCAGGGGGTTGCTACTCAGACAGGAGGTCACTCCCTGGGCAAAGCCTCTTCTGCAAGCTTGCTCTTCACCTCCCGCCACAAACCTGCAGCCCAGCAAGTCTCTCCAGGAATATTTCCAGACGCAGCCTTCCGTTCACCTCCGCGAGGCCTCTTCCAGGTGCCTTTCTTTGGACAGGGACAGCTTGCACACCTTGTCACCTTTCTTTGGGCGTGGACAGCGTGCACACCGTGTCCCATCACAAGCTCAGCTCCAGCAGCCACGCCTTCTCCCAGGTCCTGTCCCAGCTGTTCTCCATAGGAACTCCTGACGCAGCAATTGAGCACCCGGACTGTTCTCCTCTGCTTCCCCAGCTACCTCTGGAAGACCTGGAGGGACAGAGGGCAGAAGCCCAATGGGGCCAATCACTCCCAGCAGCACCTTTCACGTGGGCACAGCTCAGCTACTTTGTAACGTGGGCTTTTCCCCCTCACCAGGGATCCAAACCCCCGCACCCCCGTGACCAGAGGGCAGGCATGCAGGGAGAGACACAGAGCAGGCAGCCCCTGAGCGCCTGTCAATGGAAGGGCACGAGGGCAGGACCCCCAGCTTTCCACCCTGGCAGAACCAGTCCTCACCTGCAGCAGAGGACCTCCAGACCACCAGGAGCTCTGGATGCCATGCAGTGGCTGCCTTGAGCAGTCTTTCCCAGGGGCGGCAACGTACGACCTAATCCCAGCCTGGGAGCGCCTGTA